>NC_092047.1:61391636-61731053 GCF_003086295.3 Arachis hypogaea
TTAGAGGTTGTCAAAAAGGAAGTGACCAGACTACTAGAGGCAGATATCATCTATCCCATCTCAGACAGTGAATGGGTAAGCCCAGTATAAGTAGTACCAAAGAAGTCTGGAGTCACTACAGTGAAGAATGAGCATGGAGAACTCATAGCAACCAGAGTACAGAACGCTTGGAGGGTCTGCATTGACTACAGACGCCTCAACCAAGCAACCCGTAAGGATCACTATCCTCTTCTATTCATTGATCAAATGCTGGATCGCCTGTCAGGTAAATCACATTATTGTTTTCTAGATGGTTACACAGGTTATTTCCAGATTCATATAGCTCCTGAGGATCAGGAAAAGACTACTTTTACATGTCCTTTTGGGACTTATGCTTACAAGAGAATGCCCTTTGGCTTGTGCAATGCCCCAGCTACTTTCCAAAGGTGCATGATGAGTCTTTTCTCTCATCTTATTGAGGACTGTATGGAAGTTTTTATGGATGATTTTAGTGTTTATGGCGATTCCTTTAACCTTTGCTTAGATGGATTATCTAGAGTATTAGATAGATGTGTCAGTACAAACCTCGTATTAAATTTTGAAAAATGTCACTTTATGGTTAAACAAGGGATTGTACTAGGACATGTTGTGTCTAATGCTGGCATTTCTGTAGATCCAGCAAAGGTGGATGTTATTTCTAGTTTACCTTACCCCTCTTTTGTGAGGGAATTCCGCTCGTTCCTTGGCCATACAAGTTTTTACAGGAGATTCATTAAGGACTTCAGTAAGATAGCACTTCCCTTATCCAGACTACTACAGAAGGATATTGAGTTCGAGTTTAGTGAAGATTGCAAACAAGCGTTTGATAAGCTGAAAACCGCCCTGACTCAAGCTCCAATTGTGAGAGGACCAGACTGGAGCCAGTCATTCGAAATAATGTGCGATGCTTCCAACCATGCAGTAGGAGTAGCATTGGCTCAGCGTGAAGGTAAGGATCCTTTTGTTATTGCTTATGCATCTAAAACTCTAGATGCAGCACAATCCCATTACACTACTACTGAGAAAGAGCTTCTTGCTATTGTTTTTGCTTTGGATAAATTCTGAGCCTATTTACTTGGTACGAAGGTAGTAGTGTACTCGGACCACGCAGCTCTAAAGTATCTATTAGCTAAAAAGGAGTCCAAACCAAGGCTTATACGTTGGATACTGCTATTACAAGAATTTGATTTGGAAATTAAGGATAGGAGTGGTAACCAGAATTTAGTGGCGGACCACTTGAGTCGCCTTGAGCACATTTTAGATGACCCCACTCCTATAGCTGATAATTTCCCATTTGATAATATGCAAGCAGTATTTGAGGTAGTCCCTTGGTATGCACTTGTAGCTAATTATCTAGTTAGCCGCACTTTTCCTCCAAACTTTTCTAAGCATCAAAGAGACAAGCTGAAAAGCGAGTCTAAATATTATATATGGGATGACCCATATTTATAGAGATGTGGCGCTGACCAGGTAATTAGACTGTGTGTGCCTCAATCAGAATTTCAGTCCATCTTAGAGGCCTGTCACTCATCTGAGAGTGGAGGACATTTTGGCTCTCAAAGAACAACTAGAAAAATCTTAGACTATGGATTCTGGTGGCCTACACTTTTTAGAGACGCTGTTGAATTTTGTAGATCTTGTTTCCCATGCCAAAAATTTGGTAATATATCCAGGAGGGATGAAATGCCTCAACAAATTATACTTTTCTGTGAAATTTTTGACGTTTGGGGAATTGACTTCATGGGTCCATTTCCAAATTCTAATGGTTACTTTTATATATTGTTAGCTGTGGATTATGTTTCCAAATGGGTGGAAGCAATTCCTACCTGCACTGATGATGCTAACACTGTTGTTTCCTTTGTGAGAAAACACATTATTTGTCGCTTTGGATCACCACGAGCAATTGTGAGCGATCAAGGCACCCATTTTTGTAACAGGAGACTAACAGGATTAATGAAGAAGCATGGAATAATTCATAAGGTTGCAACAGCCTACCATCCTCAGACTAATGGGCAAGCCAAGGTGTCAAACAGAGAAATAAAGTGTATCTTGCAGAAGATAGTCAAACCTCATAGAAGAGATTGGAGCAACAGGCTACAAGATGCACTTTGGGCGTACAGAACTGCATACAAGACACCCATTGGGATGAGTCCTTTCCCCTTAATCTATGGAAAAGCTTGTCATCTCCCTGTTGAAGTCGAGCACAAAGCCTTTTGGGCAGTAAAGGAGTGCAACATGGGAATTGAGGAAGCCGGAGCTGAAAGGAAATTGCAACTGCAAGAATTGGAAAGCCTTCGCCTAGAAGCTTATGAGAATTCAAGACTATACAAGGAGAAGATGAAGGATGTACATGATCAGCACATTAAGAGAAAAGAGTTCCAACCTGGGGACTTAGTCCTCCTTTACAAATCTCGATTGAGACTCATGCCAGGCAAGTTGAGATCAAGATGGGATGGTCCATAAAGAGTAGAGAAGGCCGAACCGTACGGAGTTTATCACCTAAGCCATCCTTCAAGCTCTGAACTTATCAAATTTAATGGACATCGTTTAAAGCTGTACCATGGAGAGAGGATGCAAAAAAACAAGGAGCTCGAGATCTTTCTCTTGGAAGATCCTCACATAGCTGAAGATTGAGCTAATGGAGCGTCCAACTTACAGACGTTAAAGCAAAGTGCTAGGTGGGAGACAACCCACCATGGTATGATCGTTCTTTTCTTTATTTTTAGTTTTTTCTATTTAATAACTCTTCTCTTTATTAGTACATTTCATGCATTTGCATTTACATACTTTTATTTTTAATTTTAATTGAAAAAAAAAGGGATTACACGACGCGACCGCATCATTGACGCGTCCGCGTCGCAAGGAGATGGGAGAAAATAAAAAAAACAAACAGAGAGTCACGCAGGAGCGTGGCTGGAGGCGTGCCAATGGCACAAATTGCCCTACGCGACCGCGTCGCTGACGCGCCTTCGTCACATGGGAACATTGGCCTCCCACGCGACCACGTGACCCACGCGGCCGCGTGCCCTAGAATTCGACGTCAAAAGGTGCACGACCGAAAGTTATGCTAGAGTGGTGCTGGATTGGTGCTGAACGCACAATCCTTCCCATGCGGCCGCGTGACCGACGCGACCGCGTCATATCCTTCTAATGGCCACTCACGCGATCGCATGCCCCACGCGATCGCGTCACCCAATATTTGGCAATCAATGATTTTGAATAGAGAGTTGTGCGAGTGCGAGGCTGCCCTCGCGCCAGTGGCATAAAATGGGTCACGCGACCGCGTGACCGACGTGACCACGTCAATCAGTATCAGCGCAAGTCGTGCGACCGCGTGCCCACGCGACCGCGTTGATTGCGCCGCACAGCTTCCCTGATTTGCTACCTATCTTATCTTTTTCTCCTCAAATCCTATTTTCTCTTTTTCCTCCTCCCTTCTTCCTTCCTCCTTCTTCCTTCTTTCTCACTTTTTTTACACCCTCGCTCTCTCTCTCTCTCTCTCCCCCATTAACAAGGTTTTCTTTTTCTTCTTCTCTCCTTATTTTTTTATTTTTCTTCTTATTTTTCTATGTTATCTTCTTTTCTTTTCTTTTTACTTTCATTATTCATATTTTCTTCCTTTTTACTTGGTATTAAAAATTTATTTGAGTCATTATTTCTCATTATATGCTTGTGGATTGCTCTAAATTTGTTTGGCAATTATATATTACTTTTTAAAGGGTTGCTTGCATGTTCAATTTAATACTTTCCATACATTATTTCACCATGCATGCTATGTGTTTGTGAAAAAGCCCATATGGCATTTTGCACTTTTCTCTGTTATTCTACTCTACTATTAAATGCCCGTTTTTCACAAAACTCCTTTTATATTTTATTCGTTATAAATAATTGTCAATACAAACGTGATGGTTTGTTACGAGTGATGCTTGATCTATGCTACTCATGCCTTTGCCAGCATGCCAATAAACACCTTGCATTCACTTGTCATCCTATGCACTAACTATTTTCCATTGATGACTTTTCACATGTAGTCATGACCATGTGTTAACATCATTTACCTTTTACTGTGCATTCATAACCACCCTTTTCCGTTCTCTTACTTGCTCTATCTCTTTGAATTTAATTTACTTTCTCTTCCCTTTTTCAGAATGGCCACCAAGAAAGGAAAAGAGAAAGCTACTCCCAAATCTACAGCAAGAAGAGGAACAAGAAGAGCATTAGTGGCAGAACCCTTTTCAACTGCGGTTAAACCCTCAACAAAGAGACTTAAGAGGATTATAAAGGTTGATGATAAAGAAAAAGCCTTCCCAGCAAAGGACACTGCACGATTTCCCAATCGCTACTATGAGCAGATGTTCCCCATCCTGGCAGAAAGGAGCTACAACAACGAATACCTTCTTCTCCTCCCAAACCATATTGCTACTTTTGTTGAGCCGCAAATTGCACAAAGACAATAGGGTTCCTACAGAGACAGCCAAGGCAGGTCAATCTTTCTTGGGATACCATTGTACCCGCCCTAACGGAATTTCAGCTTCAGTACTTACCTTGGAGGCTCGCGTATGGGCACAGATCATGTCCCATTACATCTTTCTGAGCACTCACGAGTCCTCCTTCACTGCGGACATGGCCGTTCTACTATGGTACATCCTTACAGACCAGCCTCTGAACATACCAAGACACATCCGGAATGCCATGGGACACGTACAAATCACGGGCAACTTACCTTTCCCCGCCTTGGTCTCAGATCTCGTCTCAGCAGCCGGAGTCTCCTTCAGAGCTGGGAACACCAAAGCCATACTTCCACGGGATGATCAATATGTCCCTAATGGGAAATATATCAGACCCTCAGCAGCCACTATAAGCCAGCCCACTGAACTGGCTCAGGACATTCCTCCTTCTGTACCACAAGCACCTACCACAGACCAACTGCTCCATCAGATACTCGAAAGGTTGGATCGGCAGGAACACAAAGATAAGATGAGAGAGCGCCGTAACAAGCGCCGATTCACGTACCTCAAGGAGCTGATTATGGGAAAATTCAAGGACTCAAACATCCCGGACTCCACTTCCTTTACCAGCACAGGGAGCCATGACAGTCCCGACTGTGGAGATACTGCTACCAGCCCACCCCTTTTCCTGACAGATGGCACCGAGGACGGTGCAAAGCCTTAAGTGTGGGGAGGTCGGTCAGTACCTGACTTCCAGAGGTAATTTCTCTTCCTTAAACACCAATAAATTAGGATATTTAGTTTGTTTTTCTTTTATAGAATAGGATAAATTGCATAGTAATAGATTAGTTGCATGTATGTTCTACTTGATTGAAAAGACAATAAGTTTCTTCTAAGACTCTATTTTTGGAACAAAATTTCACTAATTTTAATTAAATTTTTATGTTAAATTTGCTTGAAGTTGTATTTGGAACATGATTTTTGAGCTAAAGAACACACAACCTGTGAGAATTGAGCCTTTATGCATGGTTACATTATTTAACCATAATTATTTTATTCTTGTGTGTTTACTTCTCTATGATTGTCTATATTTTATTTCATCCTATATGTCCAATATTTATTATATTTATATGTTTGCATATGATTGAGGCCATTAATTGTTTAGCTCACTTATCCAAATTAAGCCTACCATTTCAATTACCTTTGTTAGCCACTTTGAGCCTTTAAATCCCATTTGTTCTATATTTTACCACATTACTAGCCTTAAACGGAAAAACAATTATATATCCCAAACTGAATCTTTGGTTAGCTTAAGATAGAATTGTGTGTGCTAGTTAAGTATGGGAAATTGTGGGAACAAAAGATAATAAGGGAATGTGTCATGATAATAGAATGGGAATTTGGATACCTACTCATGTGAAACTATAAGAATTAAAAATCTATGTGCATTGATAAGCTATGTTTATTTTTATGCTTATATTAAAAAAAAATCAATCAAAAATATTCAATATATAAATAAGGGGACAAAATTACCCCAACGTTAAGTTAAGAATTCAAAGGTCAATGCATGTATGATAAAATTAAAATAAAAGTTGATACATGAGTATGGAATGTGAAAGAGAAATTCTAGGTAGCTAGGTATGAATTCTAAAGTTATATAGAATATATACATAGGTTATGTTAAAGCTTGGGTTAATTAAAGATTCAATTTATAAGCTTACTTAGCCACATATGTATCCTTACCATTACCTTGGCCCCATTACAACTTTGAAAAGACCTCATGATGTCTGCATTGGTATATTAAATGTTGTTGATTGATTAGGAGAAGAACAAAAAAATTAGAAAGCATGATTAGAGAAGGATAGAGTGATTGCCCTATACACTAGAGAGATTAGAGCGTATATACATCATCAGTGAGGGTTCAATGCTTAAAATTCTATATTCCCTGCTTTCATGAGCTGCCTTCTTGCATTTTTATCTATTCTTACTGCATGAGAATTAAATTAGTGGAATTTGATTTGTAATTGTGTTGAAGAGCTTATTTATTATTGATCAAGTGGAAAAAAAATCATATAGTTGCATTCATATATATAGGTTGCATTGCATTGCATGAGTTTTACATGTTTCTACTCATTTATTTTATCTCCTTCAACTAAGCATGAGGACATGCCAATGTTTAAGTATGGGGAGGTTGATAAACCACTATTTTATGGTTGATAATGTGTTTAATTGTGTGGTTTTATCATGATCTTTACCCACTTATTCATATGATTAGCATGCATTTATATTTCCTTCCTAAAATTATTACATGATTGAAAACTTGCTTCCTAGAGACTTTTAATTATGCATTTTAATTCTCCTTTATTCCATTCGATGCCGTGATCTGTGTGTTAAGTGCTTCAGGCTTTATAGGGCATGAATGAGTTGGAGATTGGAAAGGAAGCTTGCAAAAATGGAAGGAACACAAGAAATTAAGGAGATGACCAGCGATAAGTGACGCAGTCGCATGGCTCACGCAACCGCGCGGAAGAGAGGAAATCGCAGTGACGCGGTCGCATGGCTCACGCGACCGCACGGATTGGAATAGCACAAGTGATGCGGAGGCGTGGACGACGCGCCCGCGTGGCAAAGCAAAACGCTGCATGACGTGTCCGCATGAATGACGCGATCGCGTGACATGCGCGATCTGCATAATCTGCAGAATTCGCTGGGGGCGATTTTGGGCCCTGTTTTGACCAAGTTTTTGGCCCGGAAAAGCAGACTAGAGCCAGAGGACATGCAGAAACCAAAGACAACATTCATTCTACACAGTTTTTAGTTTTTAGATCTAGTTGTACTCCTCCTCTAGGTTTTCTCTCTACACATTCATAGTTCTTAGGATTTTTATTTCGATTGCTCTTTGCATTGGGATATTGAGAAGAGTTATTACCTCATCAAGACTTTGTCATTCTAGTTCGTTTTCTTTACTTGGCTTTACTCTTCCATGTCCTTCAATTTACTCAATTTTACTATTGGATTATTTTAGAATTTATCATATCTTTCTTTAATTCCCTTTCCTATGTTATGAGCTCTACATTCACAATGAGCGAGTAGTTCCCTGACTTGATGGGGAGTTGATTGAAAGGAACCCTTGAGTTGGAATGTTCAAAGGAGAAATTGTAATTGGGTTTATTGTTGGATGGCTCTCTAGTCACTAACGGCAGTCTTTCCAAGTAAGCGGATTGGGACTTGTGAGTAGAAACATCATTCCAACTTGTTTGACTTTCCCTTATTTGGTAAGGGATAACTAAACAGAACGACCTTCAATTATCAATTAATCTTGAGAGTTCTGCAACAAGAATAGGGCTTCCAACTAATCTACTCCCAGTCAAGGCTTTTATTTAAATTACTTAGTTTTCCCAATTTAATTTCCTGTTTATTCAACTCAAACTCTTTCTGAAAATATCTGATTAATAAAATAGCACACCTTTCTGCAACTCGTTGGGAGACGACTTGGGATTCATACTCCCAATATTTTAATTTTAATTTTTGTGACAACCCTTCTAAATTGATAAGCAGATTTCTGGTTGGTTAAGAACTATACTTGCAACGCACAACTTATATCAATTCTTAATTAGCCAATTTCCGCCACGTCAGAAGGATCAACAAAAGCCTCAACAAGGCTTTAATAATGGTGGAAGAAACAGGTTTAGCAATAGCAAGCCTTTTCCATCATCCACTCAGCAACAGATAGAGAATTCTGAGCAGAATCCATCTAACTTAGCAAATATAGTCTCTGATCTATCTAAGGGCACTTTAAGTTTTATGAATGAAACAAGGTCCTCCATTAGAAATTTGAAGGCACAAGTGGGCCAGCTGAGTAAAAGGGTCACTGAAACCCCTCCTAGTACTCTCCCAAGCAATACAGAAGAGAATCCAAAAAGAGAGTGCAAGGCCATTACCTTGCTTGGTGTGGCCGAACCCAAAGAGGAGGAGGAGGACGTGAATCCCAGTGAGGAAGACCTCCTAGGACGTTCAGTGACCAATAAGGAGTATCCCTTTGAGGAACCGAAGGAATCTGAGGCTCATCTAGAGACCATAGAGATTCCATTAAACCTCCTTCTGCCCTTCACGAGCTCTGATGAGTATTCTTCTTCTGAAGAGAATGAAGACGTTACTGAAGAGCAAGTTGCTAAGTACCTTGGTGCAATTATGAAGTTAAATGCCAAATTATTTGGTAATAAGACTAGGGAAGATGAACCTCCCTTGCTCACCAATGATCTGAATGCAGTGGATTGGCAGAAATTATCTCAAAAGAAACAGGATCCTGGTAAGTTCCTAATTCCCTGTAATATAGGCACAATGACCTTTGAGAAGGCTCTGTGTGACCTGGGGTCAGGAATAAACTTAATGCCACTCTCTGTAATGGAGAAACTTGGGATCTTTGAGGTACAAGCTGCCAGAATCTCATTAGAGATGGCAGACAACTCAAGAAAAGAGGCTTATGGACTAGTAGAGGACGTGCTAATAAAGGTTGAAGGCCTTTACATCCCTGCTGATTTCATAATCCTAGACACTGGGAAGGATGAGGATGAATCCATCATCCTTGGAAGACCCTTCCTGGCCACAGCAAAAGCTGTGATTGATGTGGACAGAGGAGAGTTGATCATTCAACTGAATGAGGACTACCTTGTGTTTAAGACTCAATGTTCTCCTTCTGTAACCATGGAGAGGAAGCATGAAAAGCTTCTCTCACTGCAGAGTCAACCAAAGCCCCCACAGTCAAACTCTAAGTTTGGTGTTGGGAGGCCACAACCAAACTCTAAGTTTGGTGTTGAACCCCTACATTCAAACTCTAAGTTTGGTGTTGGGAGGTTCCAACCTTGCTCTGATTATCTGTGAGGCTCCATGAGAGCTCACTGTCAAGCTATTGACATTAAAGAAGCGCTTGTTGGGAGGCAACCCAATGTTATTTAATCATATCTATTTTATTTTCTTTTTGTTATTTTGTGTTTTATTAGGTTGATGATCATGTGGAGTCACAAAAACTATTGAAAAATCAAAAACAAAATAAAAAACAGCATTAAAAATAGCACACCTTGGAGGAGGAGCATTCTGGCGTTTAAACGCCAGAAACAAGCATCTGTCTGGCGTTTAACGCCAGAAACAAGCACCAAGCTGGCGTTTAACGCCAGAAACAAGCATCTACCTGGTGTTAAACGCCAGAAACAGGCTACATTTGGGCGTTTAACGCCAGAAACAAGCAGCAGTCTGGCGTTAAACGCCAGGATTGCACAGCAAGGGCGTTTTACACACCTAATTGGAGCAGGGATGTTAAGTCCTTGGCCCCACTGGATCTGTGGACTCCACAGGATCCCTACAGGATTTGTGGACCCCACAGGATCCCCACCACTTCTTTTCTCCTCTTCACACCTTTCCATAACACTCTTCTACAAATACCCTTCACCAATTACCTCATTCTCTCTTCCCCATCACCTCTTCACCACTCTCCCCTCCCAAACCCACCCACACATGGCCGAACCACTCACCTCCCTCCATCTCCTCCATTTTCTTCTTCTTCTACTACCTTCTTCCTTCTTTTGCTCGAGGACGAGCAAACCTTTTAAGTTTGGTGTGGTAAAAGCATTGCTTTTTATTTTTCCATAACCATTAAAGGCACCTAAGGCCAGAAAAACCACAAGAAAGAGGAAAAGAAAGGCATTTGCTTCCACCTCTGAGTCATGGAAGATGGAGAGATTCATCTCAAGGATCCATAGCTCAGTAGTAGAGCATTTGACTGCACAACAAGAGCATGAGGAATTCCCTCACCAAGAAATCCCTGAGATACCTCAAGGGATACATTTTCCTCCACACAACTATTGGGAGCAACTAAGGATAGGAGCACCAAAATCACTAGGGATGAAGCAACAAAGGCAAAGAAGAGACATAGAGGAGCTCAAGAGCACCATTGGTTCTTCAAGAAGAGGAAGACGCCACCCTCACTAAGGTGGACCCGTTCCTTAATCTCCTTGTTCTTATTTTTCTGTTTTTCGGTTTTTGAGCCTTATGTTTTATTTATGTTTGTGTCTTTATCACATGATCATTAGTGTCTAAGTGTCTATGTCTTAAAGCTATGAATGTCCTATGAATCCATCACCTCTCTTAAATGAAAAATGTTCTAAAAGCAAAAGAATAAGAAGTACAGGGTTTCGAATTCATCCTTGAAACTAGTTTAATTATTTTGATGTGGTGACAATACTTTTTGTTTTCTAAATGAATGCTTGAACAGTGCATATGTCTTTTGAAATTGTGGTTTATGAATGTTAAATATGTTGGCTCTTGAAAGAATAATGAAAAAGGAGAAATGTTATTTGATGATCTGAAAAATCATAAAATTGATTCTTGAAGCAAGAAAAAGCAGCGAATACAAAGCTTGCAGAAAAAAAAAAAAAGAAAAATGGTGGAAAAAAAGAGAAAGAGAAAGAAAAAGCAAGCAGAAAAAGCCAATAGCCCTTAAAACCAAAAGGCAAGGGTAATAAAAAGGATCCAAGGCTTTGAGCATCAGTGGATAGGAGGGCCTAAAGGAATAAAATCCTGGCCTAAGCGGCTAAACCAAGCTGTCCCTAACCATGTGCTTGTGGCGTGAAGGTGTTAAGTGAAAACTTGAGACTGAGTGGTTAAAGTCGAGGTCCAAAGCAAAAAAAGAGTGTGCTTAAGAACCCTAGACACCTCTAATTGGGGACTTTAGCAAAGCTGAGTCACAATCTGAAAAGGTTCACCCAGTTATGTGTCTGTGGCATTTATGTATCCGGTGGTAAGACTGGAAAACAAAGTGCTTAGGGCCACGGCCAAGACTCATAAAGTAGCTGTGTTCAAGAATCAACATACTGAACTAGGAGAATCAATAACACTATCTAAATTCTAAGTTCCTATAGACGCCAATCATTCTGAACTTTAATGGATAAAGTGAGATGCCAAAACTATTCAAGAGGCAAAAAGCTACTAGTCCCGCTCATCTGATTGGAGCTAAGTTTCATTGATATTTTGGAATTTATAGTATATTCTCTTATTTTTATCCTCTTTGATTTTCATTTGCTTGGGGACAAGCAACAATTTAAGTTTGGTGTTGTGATGAGCGGATAATTTATACGCTTTTTGGTATTGTTTTTACATAGTTTTTAGTATGATTTAATTAGTTTTCAGTATATTTTTGTTAGTTTTAAATAAAAATCACATTTATGGACTTTACTATGAGTTTGTGTGTTTTTCTGTGATTTCAGGTATTTTCTGGCTGAAACTGAGGGACTTGAGCAAAAATTAGATTCAGAGGTTGAAGAAGTACTGTAGATGCTGTTGGATTCTGACCTCCCTGCACTCAAAGTGGATTTTCTGGAGCTACAGAACTCCAAATGACGCGCTCTCAATTGCGTTGGAAAGTAAACATCCAGGGCTTTCCAGCAATATATAATAGTTCATACTTTGCCCGGGTTTAGATGACACAAACTGGTGTTCAACGCCAGCTCCCTGCCCTATTCTCGAGTCAAACGCCAGAAACAGGTTATAAACTGGCGTTTAACTCCAAGAAAGACTCTCCACGTGAAAGCTTCAATGCTCAGCCCAAGCACACACCAAGTGGGCCCCGCAAGTAGATTTCTGCATCATTTACTTATCTCTGTAACCCTAGTAACTAGTTTAGCATAAATAACACTTTTTAGTATTGTATTTACATCTTTTGGAACATCTTTGGACGTTTAGTTATGAGATCATGGAGGCCTTGTTCTTATGTATTTTCAACGGTAGAGTTTCTACACACCATAGATTAAGGTGTGGAGCTCTGCTGTTCCTCATGAATTAATGCAAAGTACTATTGTTTTTCTATTCAACTCAAGCCTATTTCTTATCTAAGATATACACTTGTTCTTCAACCTGAGGAAGGTGATGATCCGTGACACTCATCATCATTCTCACCCATGAACGCGTGCCTGCCAACCACCTCCGTTCTACTTGCAATCGCCTAAGTGCATATCTTTTACCCTTCTGGTTCATGACGCATGGTTACCTCGCCTGACAACCGAGCCTTCCATTCCATGAGATCAGAGTCTTCGTGGTATAGGCTAGAATTATTGGTGGCCATTCTTGAGATCCGGAAAGTCTAAACCTTGTCTGTGGTATTTCGAGTAGGATCTGGGAAGGGATGGCTGTGACGAGCTTCAAACTCGCGAGTGCTGGGCGTAGTGATAGACGCAAAAGGATGACTGAATCCTATTCCAGTATGATCGAGAACTGACAGATGAATAGCCGTGCGGTGACAGCGCATTTTGAACCATTTTTACTGAGAGGACGGGATGTAGCCATTGACAACGGCGATGCCCTGCATAAGCTTGCCATAGAAGGGAGTAGGAATGATTGGATGAAGACAGCAGGAAAGCAGAAGTTCAGGAGAAACGAAAGCATCTCTATACGCTTATCTGAAATTCTCACCAATGAATTACATAAGTATCTCTATCCTAGTTTATATTTTATTTATATTTTTATTATCAATTCACCATAACCATTTGAATCCGCCTGACTGAGATTTACAAGGTGACCATAGCTTACTTCAAGCCGACAATCTCCGTGGGATCGACCTTTACTCACGTAAGGTTTATTACTTGGACGACCAGTGCACTTGCTGGTTAGTTGTGACAAAGTGTGATTCACGTTTGAGAGCACCAAGTCTTTGGCACCATTTTTGATGATCGCAATTTCGTGCACCACTTGTCCCCAAGCAACTGAAAACAAAATAGGAATAAAAAGAAGAGAATATACTATAAATTCCAAAATATCAATGAAGCTTAGTTTTAATTAGATGAGCGGGACTAGTAGCTTTTTGCTTCTGAACAGTTTTGGCATCTCGCTTTATCCTTTGAAGTTCAGAATGATTGTCATCTATAAGAACTCATAATTAAGACAGTGTTATTGATTCTCCTAGTTTAGTATGTTGATTCTTGAACACAGCTACTTTATGAGTCTTGGCCGTGACCCTAAGCACTTTGTTTTCCAGTATTAGCACCGGATACATAAATGCCACAGACACATAACTGGGTGAACCTTTTCAGATTGTGACTCAGCTTTGCTAGGGTCCCTAGTTAGAGGTGTCCAGAGTTCTTACACACACTCTTTTTGCTTTGGATCACGACTTTAACCACTCAGTCTCAAGCTTTTCACTTGGACCTTCATGACACAAGCACATGGTTAGGGACATCTTGATTTAGCCGCTTAGGCCAGGATTTTGTTCTTTTGGGCCCTCCTATCCATTAATGCTCAAAGTCTTGGATCCTTTTTACCCTTGCCTTTTGGTTTAAAGGGCTATTGGCTTTTTCTGCTTGCCTTTTCTTTTTCTTTAATTTTTGCCATTTTTTTTCACAAGCTTTGTTTCTTTTTCACTGCTTTTTCTTGCTTCAAGAATCAATTTTATGATTTTTCAGATTATCAATAATATTTCTCTTTTTTTCATTATTCTTTCAAGAGCCAACAATTTTAACATTCATAAACTTCACTATAAAAAATATGCACTGTTCAAGCATTCATTCAAAAAACAAAAAATATTGTCACCACATCAAAATAATTAAACTAATTTCAAGATAAAATTTGAAATTCATGTACTTCTTATTCTTTTGTAATTAGGAACATTTTTCATTTAAGAAAGGTGAAGGATTCATGGAATTATTCATAGCCTTAAGACATAGACACTAGACACTAATGATCATGTAATGAAGACACAAACATATTCAAAACATAGAGCATAAGAATCGAAAAACAGAAAATAAAATAAATAAGGAGATTAAAGAACGGGTCCACCTTAGTGATGGCGGCTAGTTCTTCCTCTTGAAGATCCTTTGGAGTGTTTGAGCTCTTCTATGTCTCTTCCTTGCCTTTGTTGCTCCTTTCTCATGGCCTTTTGGTCCTCTCTAATTTTATGAAGGATGATGGATTGCTCTTGGTGAGGTCCATGAGTGGGCTCTCTTGTTTGCTCCATCCTCTTTCTAGTGATGGGTTTTTGAGATGAATCTCTCCATCTCCCATGACTCGGAGTTGGAAGCAACTGCCTTCCCTTTCCTCTTCCTAGAGGTTTCTCCAGCCTTAGGTGCCATTAATGTTATAGAAAAATAAAAAGTAGAGCATTTTCCATACCAAACTTAAAGGGTTTGCTCGTCCTCGAGCAAAAAGAAGAAAGAAAGGAGGAGAAGAAGAAGTGGAGGAGATGGAGGTGTGTGAATGGGTGGGTTTGGGAGGGTAATGGTTTGAATTTGAATGGTGAGGTAGGTGGGGTTCCTGTGGGATCCACAGATCCTGAGTGGTCAAGGATTTCTGATCCCTGCTCCTCTTGGGCATTTAAACGCCCTTTGGTCAGCCCTTTCTGGCGTTTAACGCCAGCTTTGCTGCCTGTTCTGGCGTTAAACGCCAGGTTGGTGCCATTTTCTGGCGTTTAATGCTAGCCTTGCACCCTTTTCTGGCGTTAAACGCCAGTCTGTCTGCCCATTCTGGCATTTAACACCCAAAATGCTGCCAGACTGGGCGTTTAACACCCATTCTGCTATCCTTACTGGCGTTTAAATGCCAATAACCGTGTCCTCCAGGGTGCGCTATTTTTGATGCTATTTTTGATTCTGCTTTAATTCTGCAGTTGTTTTTGTAACTCCACATGATCATCATCCTAAGGAAAATTTAAATTAGCATAGATAAATAAAATTGGATTGCCTCCCAATAAGCGCTTCTTTAATGTCAATAGTTTGACATTGCTGAGCTTTAATCTAGTCTCAGTCTTGAGCATTCTTGCTCAACATTGCCTTCAAGGTAGTGTTTGACTCTCTACCCATTAACAATGAACTTTTTTTCAGAGTCAATATCTTGGAGGTCTACTTATCCATATGGTGACACACCTGTAATCACATATGGTCCCCTCCACCGGGATTTCCATTTCCTGGGGAATAAGCTGAGCCTAGAGTTGAACAACAGAACCTTCTGTCCTGGCTCAAAGACTCTAGATGACAGCTTTTTGTCATGCCACTTTTTTGCTTTCTCCTTGTAGATTTTGGCATTTTCGAAAGCATTGAGTCTAAACTCCTCTAGCTCATTTAACTGGAGTAATCTCTTTTCTCCAGCTAACTTAGCATCTAGGTTTAGGAACCTGGTTGCCCAGTAGGCCTTATGCTCCAGTTCCACAGGCAGATGACAGGCCTTGCCATACACAAGCTGGTATGGAGAGGTTCCTATAGGAGTCTTGAACACTGTTCTGTATGCCCACAGAGCATCATCCAAGCTTTTTGTCCAATCCCTTCTACGGGCATTTACAGTCCGTTCCAGGATTCTTTTCAGTTCTCTATTAGAGAATTCAGCCTGCCCATTTGTCTGTGGATGATATGGAGTTGCTACCTTGTGGCTAATTCCATATCGAACCATAGCAGAGTAAAGCTGTTTATTGCAGAAATGAGTGCCCCCATCACTGATTAGTACTCTAGGGACACCAAACCTGCTGAAGATATGTTTCTGGAGGAACTTCAGCACTGTCTTAGTATCATTAGTGGGTGTTGTAATTGCCTCTACCTATTTAGATACAAAGTCTACTGCCACCAGAATATAAGTGTTTGAGTATGATGGTGGGAAAGGCCCCATGAAGTCAATACCCCATACGTCAAATAACTCAATCTCTAAGATCCCTTATTGAGGCATGGCATAACCGTGAGGCAGGTTACCAGCTCTCTGGCAACTGTCACAGTTACGTACAAACTCTCGGGAATCTCTATAGAGAGTAGGCCAGTAGAAGCCACATTGGAGGACCTTAGTGGCTGTTCGCTCACCTCCAAAATGTCCTCCATATTGTGATCCATGGCAGTGCCATAAGATCTTCTGCGCCTCTTCTCTAGGTACACATCTACGGATTACTCGGTCTGCACATCTCTTAAATAGATATGGATCATCCTACAAGTAGTACTTTGCATCAGAAATTAATTTTTTCGTTTGCTGCCTGCTGTACTCCTTGGGTATGAATCTCACAGCTTTAAAGTTTACAATGTCTACAAACCATGGTACTTCCTGAATGGCAAAGAGTTGCTCATTCGGAAAGGTCTCAGAGATCTCAGTAGGAGGGAGGGACGCCCCTGCTACTGGTTCTATCCGGGACAGGTGATCAACTACCTGGTTCTCTGTCCCCTTTTCTGTCTCTTATTTCTATATCAAACTCCTGCAGAAGCAACACCCATCTTATGAGCCTGAGTTTTAAATCCTGCTTTGTGAGTAGATATTTGAGAGCAGCATGGTCAGTGTACACAATCACTTTTGATCCTACTAGATAGGATCTAAACTTGTCAATGGCATAAACCACTGCAAGCAGCTCTTTTTCTGTGGTTGTGTAATTCTTTTGTGCATCATTTAGAACACGTCTGACATAGTAAATGACGTGCAGAAGCTTATTGTGCCTCTGTTCCAATACTGCACCAATGGCATGGTCACTGGCATCACACATTAATTCGAATGGTAATGTCCAGTCCGGTGCAGAAATGACAGGTGCTGTGACCAACTTAGCTTTCAGAGTTTCAAACGCCTGCAGGCACTCTGTGTCAAAGACAAATGGCGTGTCAGCAGCTAGCAGATTGCTTAGAGGTTTTGCAATTTTTGAAAAATTCTTTATAAACCTCCTATAGAATCCTGCATGTCCCAGAAAGCTTCTGATTGCCTTAACATTGGCAGGAGGTGGTAATTTTTCAATTACCTCTACCTTAGCTTGATCCACCTCTATCCCCTTGTTTGAAATTTTGTGCCCAAGAACAATTCCTTCAGTCACCATAAAGTGACATTTCTCCCAGTTTAAAACCAGGTTAGTCTCTTGGCACCTTTTCAGAACAAGTGTTAGATGGTCAAGACAGGAGTTGAATAAGTCTCCAAATACTGAGGAGTCATCCATGAAGACTTCCAGAAATTTCTCTACCATATCCGAGAAGATAGAGAGCATGCACCTCTGAAAGGTTGCAGGTGCATTGCACAGGCCAAATGGCATTCTTCTGTAGGCAAATAGTCCAGAAGGACATGTAAATGTTGTTTTTTCTTGGTCCTGAGGATCCACTGCAATTTGGTTATAACCTGAATAGCCATAAAAAAGGCAGTAGTATTCATGGCCTGCTAGTCTCTCTAGCATCTGGTCTATGAATGGTAAAGGAAAATGATCCTTTCTGGTGGCTGTATTGAGTCTTCTGTAATCAATTCACATACGCTACCCTGTAACTGTTCTTGTAGGAACCAGTTCATTCTTTTTATTATGAACCACTGTCATGCCTCCTTTCATGGGGACAACTTGGACAGGGCTTACCCAGGGGCTATCAGAAATAGGATAAATAATCCCAACCTCTAGTAACTTAGTGACCTCTTTCTGCACCACCTCCTTCATGGCTGGATTAACCGCCTCTGTGGTTGAACCACTGGCTTAGCATTATCCTTCAATAGGTTCTTGTGCATGCATCTTGTTGGGCTAATACCCTTAAGATCACTTATGGACCACCCAAGAGCTGTCTTGTGTGTCCTTAGCACCTGAAGTAGTGCTTTCTCTTCCTGTGGCTCTAAGGCAGAGCTTATGATCACAGGAAAAGTGCCATCCTCTCCCAGAAACGTATATTTCAGGGATGGTGGTAGTGGTTTGAGCTCAAGTTTAGGAGGCTTATCCTCTTACTGAAGAGTTTTCAGAGGCTTTTCTGTTTCCTCTGGTTCCTCCAGATCATGCTGAACATCTTTAAAGATGTCCTCTAGCTTTGATTCGAGATTCTCAGTCACATTGATCTCTTCCACCAAGGAGTCAATAATATCAACGCTCATGCAGTCATTTGATGTGTTTGGATGCTGCATAGCTTTGACAGCATTTAACTTGAACTCATCCTCATTGACTCTCAGGGTCACTTCCCCTTTTTGGACATCAATGAGAGTTCATCCAGTTTCTAGGAAGGGTCTTCCTAGAATGAGAGTTACACTCTTGTGCTCCTCCATTTCCAGCACTACAAAGTCAGTGGGAAAGGCAAATGGCCCAACCTTGACAATCATGTCCTCAATTATGCCTGATGGATATTTAATGGAGCCATCAGCAAGTTGGAGGCATATTCGGGTTGGTTTGACTTCTTCAGTCAAGCCAAGCTTTCTGATAGTGGATGCAGGTATTAGGTTGATACTTGCCCCAAGATCACATAGAGCTGTCTTGGTACAAGTTCCCTCTAATGTGCATGGTATCATAAAGCTTCCGGGATCTTTAAGCTTCTCTGGTAAGGCTTTTAGAATGACTGCATTGCATTCTTCAGTGAGGAAAACTTTTTCAGTTTTATTCCAATCCTTCTTATGACTTAAGATCTCTTTCATGAACTTAGCATAAGAGGGTATTTGCTCAAGTGCCTCTGCAAACGGGATCTTTATTTCAAGAGTCATGAGATAGTCTGCAAAGGGAGCAAATTGTTTATCCTGTTCCGCTTGGCGGAATTTCTGAGGATAAGGCATCTTGGCTTTATATTCTTCAACCTTAGTTGCTGCAGGTTTATTTCCTACAGAGGCAGGTTGAGAGGCCTTCTTGAGGGAGTTATTATCAGTACTTGCAGGTGTCTGATCCCTCATTGGCATTTGAACACCAGGATAGGGAGATGGATGGGCGTTTAACGCCAGATTCCTACCCTTTTCTGGCATTTGAACGCCAGAATCATTCCTCTCTGGGCTCTTACTGTCCTCAGAGGGATTTTTGGCAATGAGTTGGTCATCCTCTGTCAGTTGTTCCTTTCTTGGCTTTCTACTGCTTTGAGTTGAGACATTCAATGTCTTCCCACTTCTTAATTGAACAGCTTGGCATTCTTCTGTTATCTGTTTAGATACCTGTTGTCTTGTCTGGTCCAATTGTGCTTCCATATTCTGGTTAGCATTTTAAGTGTCTTGGAGCATCTCCTTGAATTCTGTGAAATGTTTTGTTATAATAAGTAGTTACTGATTGAGTTCAGCAACTTGTTCTTGAGGACTAAGTTCAGTAGATACTGCTTTAGCCTCTTCCTTCAGGGAGGACTCACTGCTTAAGTACAGATGCTAATTTCTAGCAACTGTATCAATGAGCTCTTGAGCCTCTTCAATTGTCTTTCTCATGTGTATAGATCCACCAGCTGAGTGATCTAGAGATATTTAAGCTTTTTCTGTAAGCCCATAGTAAAAGATGTCTAACTGCACCCACTCTGAGAACATTTCAGAGGGGCATTTCCTTAGAATCCCCCTGTACCTCTCCTAGGCATTGTAAAGAGATTCATTATCCTCTTGTTTAAAGCCTTGGATGTCCAGCCTTAGCTGTGTCATCCTTTTTGGAGGGAAATATTGATTCAGGAATTTGTCTGACAACTGTTTCTATGTTCTTATACTTGCTGTGGGTTGGTTATTTAACCACCTCTTAGCTTGATCTTTTACAGCAAATAGAAACAGTAATAATCTGTAGACATCCTGATCCACTTCTTTATCATGTACTGTGTCAGTAATTTGTAAGAATTGTGTCAGAAACTTAGTGGGTTCTTCCTATGGAAGACCGGAATACTGGCAATTTTGCTGCACCATGATAATGAGCTGAGGATTTAGCTCAAAACTGCTTGCTTTGATGGGAGGTATACAGATACTACTCCCGTATGCAGCAGTAATAGGGTTAGCATATGACCCTAGAGTTCTCCTGGACTGTTCATTTCCACTTAGGTCCATGATGGAGAAAAGGGAATTGATATGAATTTCAAATAAATTATATTTTTATTTTTATTTTATTTAATTAAAAATAACCGAATAAATAAATAAAAAATTAAGATAAAATAATTGGAAAATAAAATAAAAGTTTCAAAAACTAAAATAATTGATTAATTAAGAAAATTTGAAAACTTTGGATATGATTTTTGAAAAAAAAAAGATTTTGAACTTCAAAATTTTAAAACTAAGATAAGATAAAAATGAAAATTTTAAAATAAAAATCTTAATTTTTAAATGAAATTTTCGAAATCTCAATTAAATAAATATGAAAGATATTTTTTGAATTTAATGAGGAAAGAAAAAAACAATAAAATGACACCAAACTTAGAATTTTTAGATCAAAACAAAGAAAACAAACAGGAAAACTTTGAATATCAAGATAAACACCAAAGGTAACTTTTGAAAATTTTTTAAGAAAACTAAAACACAAAGGACACCAAACTTAAAAATTTTTATACTTTAAATACTAATAATTCGAAAAATGAAAGAAAAATAAACTTATGCAATTGACACCAAACTTAAGATATAAAACTAAACTCAAACGGAAGACTCTAAACCAAAAAGAAAAATTTTTTCCTAATCTAAGCAACAAAATAAACCGTCAGTTGTCCAAAATCGAACAATCCCCGCCAACGGCGCCAAAAACTTAGTGCACGAAATCACAATCACACTTTTGCAATTCTGCACAACTAACTAGCAAGTGCACTGGGTCGTCCAAGTAATACCTTACGTGAGTAAGGGTCGATCCCACAGAGATTGTCGGCCTGAAGCAAGCTATGGTTATTTTGTAAAACGTAGTCAGGATGTTAATAATAATTCTCAGTTTTAATTGGAATGAGTAAAAGAACGTGAATTAAATAATACTTGTTATGCAGTAATGGAGAACAGGTTAAGGTTTTGGACATGCTCTGTCTTCTGAATCTCTGCTTTCCTACTGTCCTCTTCTTCACGCATGCAAGGCTCCTTCCATGGCAAGCTTTATGTTGGTGGATCACCGTTGTCAACGGCTACCATCCGTCCTCTCAGTGAAAATGGTCCAACTACGGGTTTCGTAGGGCTAATCATCTGTCGGTTCTCACTAGTGTTGGAATAGGATCCATTGATCCTTTTGCGTCTGTCACTACGCCCAACAGTCATGAGTTTGAAGCTCGTCACAGTCATCCCATCCCAGATCCTACTCGGAATACCACAGACAAGGTTTAGACTTTTCGGATCTCAAGAATGCTGCCAATTAATTCTAGCTTATACCACGAAGACTCTGGTCTCATGGATTCTAATGCTCTATTATCAGGAGATGCAATCAAACTCGTGAACCAGGAACCCAAGAGATATACACTCAATCTAAGGTAGAAACAGAAGTGGTTGTTAGGCACGCGTTCATAGGTTGAGAATGGTGATGAGTGTCATGGATCATCACATTCATCATGTTGAAGTGCCAGTGAATATCTTAGAATAGAAATAAGCGTGATTGAATAGAAAACAGTAATAATTGCATTAATCCATCAAGACACAGCAGAGCTCTTCACCCCCAACCATGGAGTTTAGAGACTCATGCTGTAGAAGATACAAAATTCAGATGT
Source organism: Arachis hypogaea (assembly GCF_003086295.3). Lineage (NCBI taxonomy): Eukaryota > Viridiplantae > Streptophyta > Magnoliopsida > Fabales > Fabaceae > Arachis > Arachis hypogaea. The sequence goes on from NC_092047.1 coordinate 61,413,433, forward strand.
AAAAATGTTTTGAGGTACAAAATGAATCTCTAAAAGTGGTTTTTATAATAAACCAGTGATCTAGGTTTACAGAAAATGAGTAAGCTAAGATAGATAGTGCAAAAATCCACTTCTGGGGGCCACTTAGTGTGTGTTTAGGCTGAGCACTGATGCTTTCACGTGCATAGGCTATTTCTGGCATTGAACTCCAGCTTTTGTGCCAGTTTGGGCGTTTAACTCCAACTTTTATGTCAGTTCTGGCGTTTAACGCGAGAAAAGGGTAAGGAGCTGGCGTTTAAACGCCAGTTTGCGCTACTAAATCTCAGGCCAAGTATAAACTATTATATATTGCTGGAAAGCCCAAAATGTCTACTTTTCAACGCAATTGAGAGCTCGTCAATTGGACTTCTATAGCTCCAGAAAATCCATTTCGAGTTCAGGGAGGTCAGAATCCAACAGCATCTGCAGTCCTTTCTCAGCCTCTGAATCAGATTTTTGCTCAGGTCCCTTAATTTCAGCCAGAAAATACCTGAAATTACAGAAAAATACACAAACTCATAGTAAAGTCCAGAAATGTGATTTTTGCATAAAAACTAATAAAAATATAATAAAAAGTAACTAAAACATACTAAAAACTATGTAAAAAGAATGCCAAAAAGCGTATATATTATCCGCTCATCAGTAGCATTGATGAATCCACATTTCATGGTATTTATTTGCTCTATTTGAGTGGATTTCATCAACTTTTCTTGCATTTATTCAAGGAAATAGCATAGTTCCATGATTTCTCCCTAAATTGAGCTTAATTGTGAAAACATACTTTTTGGAAGATTCAGCTTCCGTGCGTGCGCACACGTGCGAGTTTGGTGACGCGTACGCGTGACCCACGCGTACGCGTCGCATCCAACACGTGACTCACTTAGTGGAAATCACTGGGGGCAATTTCTGGGCCTCCAGAGCCCAGTTTTGGGACTCTCTGAAGCTGATTCTTCCTATATTAGATAAGTCCTCATTCCATGTGAAGGGGGGAGCAATTAGGGTTAGATTTTAGTAATGTAGTTTATTTTCTAGAGAGAGAAGCTCCCCCTTCTCTCTGGAACCTAGGATTTTTAGTTTAATTTTCTTGTAATTGCTACTTTTAATTCTTGTTTTAATCTAGTTTCTTCTACCGTTCTTTGTTCTATTGTCTTGATTTCCTTGTTTATCTTGTTAATTTCTCATTTTAGTTGTCTTTTATGTTTATGTACACTCTTGTCACTTTAATTTACATTCAATGCAATTTTATGTTTCATGTCATTTATTGCTTTATTGAGTTGCTATCTTTATTTTCCTTGCTTAGTGGTTGTAGCATTTATTATTTCTTGTCATTTTACCATGCTTTCTTTACATGCCCACCATGTGTTTGACAAAATGCCTGGTTGGGCTTTTGCTTAGTTTTTCACACTCTTGGTTGGAAAATTGGGTGATTGGGTGAACTTGAGTAGTGGATGTCCATTCCACATTCTGTGAGGATTGTTAATTAATTTGGTTTCCCTTGACTCTAAGTGACCCACTAGTGTTGACTTAGGACTTAGGGATTGAGATTAATTATGCCTAGTTGAGTTATCCTCGATGTAGGGTTGACTAATTAGGATTAATTCACACACAATTACCATGTTTGTGGTCCACTACTAGGATAGGAATCCTTAATTACCCACTACTTGCCAAGAGTCCTTTCTAGCTTTTAATTTCCATTTTCATTGCCTTTACTTGCCTTCAATTAATTTCTTGCATGTTAAGTTACCTTCTTGCATTTTAATTTCTTGCCAGTTGCTATCATCCAACCCCCATTTCTCCCATAGCCAATAATTGTACACTTAGTTGCAACTCCTAGGGAAGACGACACGAGGTTGAATTACTCTCGGTTTAAATTAGAAATATTAAACTTTGAAGTTTTGGGATTTAATTTTCCGTTTTGGTCTATACTTGCAACGTAAGTTATCTTGAGTGGAAAAATCCAAACCGGTGCAAAATACCACTCATTAAGTTTTTGGCGCCGTTGCCGGGGAGTTGCAATGGTGTTGTTATTGGCTATTGTGCATATGTGAATAGTGTGAATAGCTTATTTTTGGTTGATTGTACATATGTTGCTTGCTTATCTTTGGTTATTGTGAATATGTTGATATTGTGAATATGTTTTTCTTGTTTGCCTTTTGTTTTTTTTTTGTTTGGGAGCTACTAGCTTGTTGGACACTCCATCCAAGCTTGATGCAATCAATTGGGAATTGTGGAGACTCTAGCATCGTTGGAAGCTCCATGATGAATACAAGCACAAGATTAAAGCTCTCCATAAGTCTAACTTAAAGACAATAAATGAAAGTGCTAGATGAGAGACACCCCACCATGGTAACACTTTTTTAACCCTTTCTTTGTACATAGTTCAATTTTTTTTGTCTCTTGTAGATAGTTTAGGTTAGTTTAATTTCAAGCTTAATTTGCTTAGATTTTAGTTTATATTATGTGTTTTTGATAAATAATATGTTTGGGGTTGAAAAGCTATTTTGGATTTCAAGTTTGGTGCCTTAGAGCACTAAAATTTTTGAGGAAAACAGAGAATGTGCGTGCGCACACAACTGTGCGTATGCACACAACCCTAATTTTCACATTTTGTGCTTCTGTTGGGAGCATTAGCACACTTTGTGCGACCGTATCCCCCTTCTTTTGCCGCTCGTGCGTCCGCATGGACCTGTGTGCCTACGCACACACGGCGTGATAGCTGGAAATTTTGACGCTTCAAAAAATAAATTTTTTTTGCCTTCTGTGCGTAGGCACAACCCTGTGCCCACGCACACCTCAAAACATGGCCTCTGGTCGCGGCGTTAGCACGCATAGTGCAAACGCACAACTTTTTAAATTTTTCCCATCGATGCGTACGCGTGGCCCACGCGTACACATGGCCCAGGCGTACGCGTCGCCTTGCTTTTTCCCTCTCCCATGCGCGCGCGCCTATCATGCGTACGTGTCCACTTTTAGGTTTCGCCATCCCACGCGCACGCGTCCATGACGCGTACGTGTGACTACTTGTGCGTGCGCACATCCCTTTGTGCGTACGCACGCCTCTGTTTTCTTACATATACACTTTTTTTTCTTCTCTTCTCTCTACTTCTTATCTTCTTTTGTCTTCTCCTCTCCTTTTTCCCTTCTTCAACCACCATTCACCACCCACCACGCTCACCATTGGTTAGTTAGTTTTTTTGTTAGTTAATTAGTTATTTGCTTAGTTAGTTAGTTTAATTCTCAGTTTTTGATGCTAAGTGTTGGATGATTGAGTTGATTTATTGCTTATGTTGAGATATTGCTGCTGAATTATTATTATTGTTATTATTTATTGAGGTTATAAACTGTTGCTTGGTATTGAGTTCTTCATGTTTAATTTTATGCATACCAAGTACTCATAACATTGCCTTTGAGAATGCTTGTTAGATTTCTAAATTGCATGTTTGATCACCATGTAATTTGACTTCATTATCTAAGTTAGGAAATTTGTTCTTTTTTGATGCATTTTTTTAGGTGATGCTTGTTAGGATTGATTTTTGATTAAGTCACCTATTTGATGGATTGAAATTAGGAATTATGGGACTAGATCATAAGCTTGCCTAATGACACTTTTTAAGCTTTGTGGACTATGCTTGTCATGTTTTCCACTTTATGTCAATTAGGTGTGCTTCATTATCCATTTCACAATTCCTTAATTCTTGGTTGAATACCTTCATGCTTCCTTGTTGCTTGTTTGTTTATCTTAACCTATAAGTCTCTTTTAAGGTATTTCAGGCACACTAGGATGAGTGAAGTACATGTTATTTTGTATACTTGTGACCTAGTTATCCATGCTAGTATGTGTGTGTTCTAAATCGTGCACAACTTAGAATTCACATACTTGTTTTATTCATGTCACAAACTTATTCACTCATTCATTTTAGTGATTATTTCCTCATTCCAACAATCCATGCTTCCTTGTTGCTTTGCCATTTACTTGTCTTATGGTGTTATTTTTGCTTTTCATGAATGATTCATCGCAAGCAACAAAGGGAGTGGGAGAAAGAGCACGCAGCAGCCGATTGATCCACCAGCTGAAGGTGGCAATCCGAAGTCAATATACCCCCCGTTGCTCACTTTTAGTTACACCGCGGACAGTGTAAATCCTTATGTGTGGGGAGGTCATCACCGATCGACCGTCTTGGGTGACATACTCTAATCCTAACACCTTCATCTTCTTTTTTTGAATTCTTAGTTGCATTTTCTTTTCTTAGCTCGTATATATTTTGAGTTAGAACTTTTTGATTGAGACTTGCTTGAAATATATTGTGGAACATGTTTTTGAGCATGAACACATAAGCATGTGAGTTTTTGAGCCTCATTGTGTGGTTACATTATATAACCACCATCTTTATTCTTGTGTGTTATTCTCTTTTTAAGATTGCAATCTTTGATTTGTTTGATTCTTTATGTCCATTGTTTGATGTATATATGCATTTATGTGATTGAGGCCATCTATTCATTGAGCTCACTTGTCCCAAATAGCCTACCCTTTTATCTCCCTTGGTTAACCAACTTTGAGCCTATTTCGATTCCCTTTTTGTTCTTAAAGTTAGCACATTACTAGCCTTAAAGTGAAAAATAATAAATGTCCTTTATTTGGATCTTTGATTAGCTTAGGCTAGTGAGAGTGTATCATTTAAGTGTGGGGAAGTTTGGAAAGTTTGGTTGAGATAAAAGTGGGATTTTGTACTTTGTTGAAAATCTTAGGAATTGGGCACATGCTCATTTATCAAATACTTGAACAATATGCATTGTCACTTTTGTATATATATATATAATAGAAAGGTGACAAAATGCCCCAAAGTTTGAGAAATAAAAATGCATATGAGTTGTGACTAAAGAAAATGCGTGAGTCTGTAAGAAAAGTGAGAAATGGGTAGTTGGGTTTGCTTTGAGTTGTATAGATTGTTATGTAGGTTTGGTGAGAGCTTAGGCTAATCAAAGATGCAAATATCAAGCTCACTTGACCATAAAATATAACCCTACCTTTATCCTAGCCCTATTACAACCATGGAAAAGTCCTCATGATACTTGTATGCATACATTGAATAAATGTTGATTGTTAGATGAAAGACAAATCTTAGAAAGCATGATTAGAAGAGAAATGAGTGGATTGACCCTATACACTTGAGTGATTAGAGCGGATACACATCCGGTGAGGGTTCAATTTCTCAATTACATGTTTTCACCTATGCTTAATTGCTTATCTTGCAAGTTGTTAATGCTTTTCAATAACTCTAATCAATTATGGATTTGTCTTGATTTAAATTGCTTTAGCCCTTATGTTCATATATGTATTCTTGGAAATTGATTTATTTTGACTAAGTAGATGCATTCATTTGGGTAGATTGCATATAGGTAGTTTACTTGCTTTGAATAAATGTAATACCCCTTGTTTCCTTCTTGAGTATAGCATGAGGACATGCTATTGTTTAAGTGTGGGGATATGATGAATCCATATTTCATGGTATTTATTTGCTCTATTTGAGTGGATTTCATCAACTTTTCTTTCACTTATTCAAGGAAATAGCATAGTTCCATGATTTCTCCCTAAATTGAGCTTAATTGTGAAAACATGCTATTTGGTGCTTAATTTAATCAATTTTATTCCACTTTCATTCTATTAGGTGCCTTGATGTATTTGATGAGTAATTTCAGGTTTACAAGGCTAATACGGATGGAAAAAGTGATGGAAAAGCATGCAAAAGGGAAGAAACCAAGAAGGAATGAAGTTTTGGAAGGTTCAGTTTCCGTGCGTACGCGTCGAGTTTGGCGATACGTACGCGTGACCCACGCGTACGTGTCGCAGCCAGCACGTGACTCACTTAGTGGAAATCGCTGGGGGCGATTTCTAGGCCTCCAGAGCCAGTTTTGGGACTCTCTGAAGTTGAATCATCCTATATTAGACAAGTCCTCATTCCATGTGAAAGGGGGAGCAATTAGTGTTAGATTTTAGTCATGTAGTTTATTTTCTAGAGAGAGAAGCTCCCCCTTCTCTCTAAAACCTAGTGTTTTTAGTTTAATTTCCTTGTAATTGCTACTTTTAATTCTTGTTTTAATCTAGTTTCTTCTACCTTTCTTTGTTCTATTGTCTTGATTTCCTTGTTTATCTTGTTAATTTCTCATTTTAGTTGTCTTTTATGTTTATTCACACTCTTGTCACTTTAATTTACATTCAATGCAATTTTATGTTTCATGTCATTTATTGCTTTATTAAGTTGTTATCTTTATTTTCCTTGCTTAGTAGTTGTAGCATTTATTATTTCTTGTCATTTTACCATGCTTTCTTTACATGCCCACCAAGTGTTTGACAAAATGTATGGTTGGGCTTTTGCTTAGTTTTTCACACTCTTGGTTGAAAATTTGGGTGATTAGGTGAACTTGAGTAGTGGATGTCCATTCCACATTGTGTGAGGGTTGTTAGTTAATTTGGTTTTCCTTGACTCTAAGTGACCCAATAGTGTTGACTTAGGACTTATGGATTGAGATTAATTATGCCTAGTTGACTTATCCTCGATGTAGCATTGACTAATTGGGATTAATTCACACACAATTACCATATTTGTGGTCCACCACTAGGACAGGATTCCTTAATTACCCACTTTTTGCCAAGAGTCCTTTCTAGCTTTCAATTTCCATTTTCATTGCCTTGCCTTCTTTTAATTTCTTTCATGTTAAGTTACCTTCTTGCATTTTAATTTCTTGCCAATTGCTATCATCCAACCCCCATTTCTCCCATAGCCAATAATTGTACACTTAATTGCAACTCCTAGGGATGACGATCTGAGGTTGAAATACTCTCGGTTTAAATTAGAAATATTAAACTTTGATGTTTGGGATTTGATTTGCCGGTTTGGTATATACGTGCAACATAAGTTATCTTGAGTGGAAAAATCCAAACCGGTGCAAAATACCACTCATCAAGCGTTCTTGGCAAGAACGCTACGTTCTCAAAGTGAACGCCACCAAGGGACGCGCAAGCGTGTATCACGCGTACGCGTGTCTGGATTTGCAGAGAGAAATGATGCGCTCGCATAGGTGATGCGTACGCGTCGCTAGAGCCAAAACGAAGAACAACGCGCACGCGTGGAAGACGCGTTCGCGTCGATGCCTAAACGCTCTGTTTTCCTGAAAGCGCTACGTTCTCCTGACGCTGCATTGAAGTACCAATACAGACCCATTCTGACCTACATGAATAAAGGCCAAAAAGCCCAATCCAAGAACTTAAAAGACTGAATTGGAGAGTGTATAAATAGAGGAGAATTTGATTTTATTAAAGGAGGTTAGCTAGCAGATCGGGAAACTCGGCACTTAAATTTCATTTTCCTTCTGTTCTTCATGCTCTGCATTTTTTTTTCTATTTTGTATTAGAGCTATGATGAACTAAACCCCACTTTCATTAGGGGGAGGAGCTGTATTGTAATTCCAATGAATCAATGAAATTCTTCTTCTCCTCAATTTATTTGTGTAGCTATAGGATAACTTCTGTTTTGATTATGAATTACTCACTCCGGAAGGAGGTTTAATTCAATTGAATGCTGGTGTGAGCCTCGGAAGGGGAATCACTTGCATTAGAATTGGAGCTCTATCCTTCACTATTCTCTTGATCAACACCATTCGGGAGGAATTAAAATCCTGAAAGTTAGTGTGGCTTATAGATGAGAGACTTGAACTTAACCTCTTCTCATGACAATTAGATCAAGGAATTGGCAAGATTGATTGTGATTAGAGAGATTCGATTGCCAAGGAATTGGGATCCAATCAATTTCAATATGCCATAGATCTACCCATATGATTGAGAAAGGAGTTGATACCCATTTGATTCATGAAGGATTATGATATCTCCAATCCCTGATGAATCATTTTCTTTGAATTTTTTCAACTTAGATCATTCTGATTTCATTGTAATTTACATTGTCCATTTCTATTTTATGTCCCAGCACCCGATTCCCTTTATAATTCATGCAATTCAAGTTTCCTTGCCATTTAAGTTTCTACACTTTTACTTTCCTGCACTTTAAGATTCAGCTATTTACATTCCTTACAATTTAAGATTCAGTCTTTTTAATTTCTTGCACTTTAAGTTTCAGTTATTTAAGCTTCCTGTCATTTACCTTCCATGTTCTTTACATTTTGCACTTTAGATTGCTTGCAAATTACATTCTGTCAATCCAATTTTCACTCAAATCATCAATATTAGCTTAACTAAGTTCATCACCATACTAAAGTTGCTTAATTCATCAATCCCTGTGAGATCGACCTCACTTTCGTGAGTTTTACTACTTGATGCGACCCGGTACACTTGCCGGTTAATTTGTGTGGAATCAATTTTCCCTCATCAAGTTTTTGGCACCGTTGCCGGGGATTGATTTAGATTGACAATGATTAAATAGGTGATAATCTAGATTAAGCATTTTTCTTTGTTTTTGTTAAGCACACTAACTGTTTGAGAGTTTGTTTATGCTAACTGTAACTTCACTCTAGTAATAGAGTGCTTTGTTTTTGTTTCTGGTTTGTCTGTGTTGTATGCCAGGAGGGAGAAGAGGTGAATCCACCTCATTTGATTCTGAACCAGAGATAACCTTCTTGAGGCTAAGAAGAGAAGCAAGAGGGAAGGGAGTAATTGGTGAAGAAGAATCAGAAGAAGAAGATCAAGAGATGGAGGTTAACCTTCCCAATCCACCAGAGGAAGTGGCCAACAATAATGGCCCACCTCCAAGAAGAGTTCTAGCCTCTTACACGTTCCCTAATCCAAGAAACCGTGGGAGTAGTATATTCTCTCCTAATGTTCATACAAATAACTTTGAGTTGAAGCCTCAACTTATCACTTTAGTGCAGAACAATTGTTCCTATGGAAGAGGTCCCCTTGAAGACCCGAATCAACACTTATCCATCTTCCTGAGGATATGTAAAACAATCAAGACAAATGGTTTGCATCCGAATATCTACAAGCTGCTGCTTTTTCCATTCTCTTTGAGGGATAAGGCGTCTCAATGGCTGGAGACATTTCCCAAAGAAAGCATCAATAATTGGGATGATATAGTGAGCAAATTCTTAGCTAAGTTCTACCCACCTCAGAGAATCATTAGACTAAAGACAGAAGTGCAAACATTCACTCAAATGGATAGAGAATCACTTTATGAGGCATGGGAGAGATACAAGGCCTTGATAAGGAAGTGTCCACCTGAGATGTTTAGTGAATGGGACAGACTTCAGAATTTCTATGAATGCTTGACTCTAAAAGCTCAAGAGGCCCTAGATTATTCAGCAGGAGGTTCAGTGCAGCTAATGAAGACAGCTGAAGAAGCTCAGAATCTCATAGACACTGTGACTAACAATCAATACTTTTATGCTCATCAAAGGCAATGCCAACCAGCTCCAAAGAAAGGTGTGTTAGAGCTTGAAGGTGTGGACACTATCTTGGCACAGAACAAAATGATGCACCAACAAATCCAGCAGCAAATGGAGATGATGGCAAAGAGAATATATGGTCTTCAACTAGCTGTAGTGAGCACTGCACACCAACCATCAGCTGGGTGGGGACAAAATGAAGAAACCTATGAAGAACAGTAGCCTGAGCAAGTGCAGTATATGCACAACCAAAGTTATGGGACAAATGAGTTCCATGGAGATACTGATGCGTGAGCATCTTTCCTATCTTTTCCTAGTGAATTTGCATTTAAATTGTTGAGTTTAATAAAGAATTAATTATCTTTTAGCCACTATGGATGCTATTTTGAGTTTTGTGCAAATATGTTTATTTTAGGTAGCATTCGGCTAGATTTGATGGAGTTTCTGCAGCCCAAGAATCAAAGGAGATGGCAGCGAGGAGCGACGCGTACGCGTGACTTACGCGTGCGCGTGATTTGGAGCTTTCCATGCCGACGCGTGCGCGTGACTGACACGTACGTGTGATTTGAAGATTTGCTCAGCGATGCGTGTGCATACCTGACGCATACGCGTGACACGCTAAGAAGACAATCGACGCGTACGCGTGACATGCGCCACGTGCAGAAAACGCAGAAAAATGCTGGGGGCAATTTCTGGGCTGTTTTGACCCAGTTTCCCGCCCAGAAAACACATATTAGAAGCTGAAGAATGGACAAAACAAGTGGTCCCCATCCATCCATTGAAGATTTGCTGATTATTTGATTAATTCAAATATAAATTCAAATCTTATTTTTTTAGGAAAAAAGATATTATTTTAGTTTTAGATAATTAGATTTCTTAGGATTAGATATAAAATGGAGAAGAAACCTCTCTTTTGGGAGAGGCCCCGGAAACTTCCAATTCTATATAAATTTATATTCTGTAATCCTAGTTTTCTACTCTGAACCATGAGCAACTAAACCTCCATTGTTAAGGTTAGGAGCTCTGTCTATTTGTATGGATTGATTTTATTGCTTTTCCTATTTTAATTCATTTATGGATTTATAATTTAAGAATTGTTTTCGCTCTTTATCTTATGAATTTGGGTGGAACGGAAGTATGACCCTCTTTCTATTTGAGTTCTTGTATAACTTGGAAAAGCTCTTTACTTGAACAATAGCTTGAAAACACATTGTCCTAAATTTTAATTATCTGGATTTAACGGGATACGTGACATATAATCCTTTTATTTTTGGGTAATTAGAGTTTTTGTGGCATATAAACTGGAATTTGATCATCACCCTCTAATTAGAATTAATTGACCAAGGAATTGGCTATTGATGAATTTTAGAGCAGACTAGAAAGGTCTAAGGAATTAGGGTCTAGTCACATATAGTTTGCCATAAATTAAATCCTACATGATTAAAATAGTTAGTAAGAAAATTTAATCCGGAGAAATAGATAACTCTGAAACCTTAACTATCTTCTCCATATTTTCTTCCCAAAGTATTTACTTGCCCTTCTTCAATATTCTTTATATTGTTTAATATCTTTTATATTGCCCAACATTACTTTCTGTTTGCCTGACTAAGCCAATCACTCAATCATTGTTGCTTGATCCATCTATCCTCATGGGATCGACCCTCACTCACCTGAGGTATTACTTGGTACGACCCGGTACACTTGCCGGTTAATTTGTGGTTAGAAATTCCGCACCAAGTTTTTGGCCCCGTTGTCAGGGATTGATAGTGATTAACAACTATTAGTTATTTGATTGCTTAGATTAGGCATTTTAGTTTTAATTTTATTTAATTTTTGCTTAATATTTTCGAAATTTTTTTTAATAAATAGCACTAATATTTTTCCTTAATTTCTGAATTTAAGTTTTGTGTCCTCTATTTATTTTTATTTTAATTTTTCCTGTTTATTTTTCTTAGTTAATTTTGAATTTCTCTGTCTTAATTCTACCTATAATTTTCAAAATTTATTTATTTATTTTATTTAGTATTTTTATTTTATTATTTTACACAGGATACCTCACTAGGACTTCTCTGCACTCTGACGTAGAGAATCCCATCTTTTCTTGTCTTCTGTTTGTTTATGCGCATGAACAGAGACAAAGAACATCTCTTAGACTTTGATCCTGAACCTGAAAGAACTCTCAGGCGACGTTTAAAATAAGCAAGACTTTACAAGGCTGCATAGTCCACTATGGATAATAATAATGCTATTAATGCCAATGTGGCAAATCCGAATAGGGATGATCAACAAAGGAGAGTGCTTGGCTCTTATTCTGCTCCTACTGCGGATCTTTATGGAAAAAGTATTGTGGTGCCTCCTATAGCTGCAAACAAATTTGAGGTGAAGCCACAACTGGTCACCCTGGTACAACAAAACTGCCAATACCATGGACTTTCTCATGAAGATCCAAATCAGTTTATATATGATTTTCTGCAAATTTGTGATACTGTAAAGACAAATGGAGTGAACCCAGAGGTGTACAGACTCATGCTCTTCCTGTTTGCTCTGAGGGATAAAGCAAAACTATGGCTAGATTCTTAACCAAAGGAGAGTCTGAATACTTGGGAAAAGGTTGTTACAGAGTTTCTTACTAATTTTTTCCCACCAAAGAAGCTGACTAAGCTTAGGTTGGAAGTTTAGACTTTCAGGCAGAAGGAGGGTGAAACTCTTTATGAAGCTTGGGAGAGATACAAGCTACTAACTAGGCAATGCCCTCCGGACATGTTCTCCAAATGGACCCAACTAGATATCTTTTATGAAGGTTTGGGTGAGATGTCCAAGATGAGCTTAGATACCTCTACAGGTGGTTCATTGCACAAGAAGAAGACACCAGAGGAGACTATTGAGCTTATTGAATTGGTTGCTAGCAACCAATATTTATACTCATCTAACAGGAATCCTGTGAACTCTGAGACCTCTCAGAAGAGAGGCGTGTTGGAAGTGGAAGCTGTTAATGCTCTTCTTGCTCAGAACAAGCTTATGTCTCAGCAAATTAATCTACTTACTCAACAGATGGGTGGCATGTAAGTCTCAGCTATCAACACCCAAAATCCACCACAGGAAGTCTCTTATGACATGGCAGGTAATTTTGTGCAAAATGATAATTATGATTATGCTCAACCCTCTTCTGAACAGGTCAAATACATAAGAAGTGGTCCTAGGAATCCCAACAATGATCCATATTCTAAGACATACAATCAGGGGTGGAGGAATCACCCAAATTTTGGATGGAGACACCAACCTCAGAGACCTCAGAACTTCAAGAATAGTTCTCAGGGTGGTTTCCAAAAGAACAATTATAATAACTGCCAATTTCAGTCTCAGCAGCAATAACCACCTCAGCAGGAAAACTCTAAGTCCCAAGAAGATTCTAATTGGGAGATGATGAGGAGTTTTTTGCAGGAAACCAAAGCCTCCATTAGAAACCTAGAGGTGCAAATGGGCCAACTGAGCAAGCAAATACCTGAGAGGTCTGTAAGTACATTTCCAGGTGATACAGTGGTGAACCCAAGAGAAGATTGCAAGGCTATTCAATTGAGAAGTGGTAAAACAGCTGGTTCTGAGACAAGGGCTAATGAAGAGCTAGTTGAAAAGAAAGCTTCAGAGGAGAAAAAGGAAGAAGTGGAGCAAGCCCCTCCTAAGCGTGCAGACAACCCATTCACTGACTCTCTTGACACATATCCTACAGTGCCAAAGGCTCCTGAATACAAGCCAAAAATTCCATATCCTTAGAGACTTCAGAAGGCGTCGAAAGAAAAACAGTTCTCTAAATTTTTAGATGTCTTCAAGAAGCTACAGATCAACATTCCTTTTGTAGAGGCTCTTGAGCAGATGCCCCTTTATGCTAAATTTATGAAAGAATTGTTGACTAATAAGAGGAATTGGAGGGAGCAAAAAATCGTGGTGTTAACCAAGGAATGTAGTGCCATTATTCAACATAAACTTCCTGAGAAAACGCAAGATCCAGGGAGCTTTGTGATTCCTTGCACCATTGGAGATGTCACCATTCAGAGAGCTTTATGTGATCTTGGAGCTAGCATCAATCTCATGCCACTTTCAGTGATGAAAAAGCTTTAAATTGAGGAGGTAAAACCCACTCATATTTCTCTTCAACTGGCTGATCTTTCTATTAAATTACCTGTGGGTGTTGTTGAGGATTTACTTGTGAAAGTAGGACCATTTATTTTTCCTGCTGATTTTGTTATATTAGACATGGAAGAGGATGTAAAATCCTCTATTATTCTTGGTAGACCCTTTTTAGCTATAGGTAGAGCTCTGATTGATGTGCAAAAGGGTGAATTAACCCTGAGGGTCAATGAAGAACAGGTGGTCCTTAATGTTTTTGAAGCTCTCAAGCACCCTAATGATTCTGAAGGGTGTATGAGAATTGATGTTGTTGAACCACTTGTTCAAGAAGTACTGGAAGCTGAGGTACTTAATGACATTTTGGATCCTATTTTTGAGTATGAATTAGTTGAAGTTGATGATTCACCACCCCAGAAGGCACTAGATCACACGCCTAAAGCAGAGGAGGAAGCCCCCAAGCTTGAGCTCAAACCTTTACCTCATTCTCTGAAATATGTATTCTTGGGTGAAAATGATTCCTATCCAGTAATTATTAGCTCTTCCCTGAAGCCTGAAGAGGAAGAGGCACTTATTTCAGTGCTCAGGAGCCATAAAACAGCTCTTGGGTGAACCATTAGTGACTTGAAAGGGATTAGTCCAACTAAGTGCATGCACAAGATCCTCCTTGAAGATGATGCTAAACCAGTTGTGCAACCACAAAGGAGACTTAATCCAACTATTAAAGAGGTAGTCCAAAAAGAGGTAATGAAACTATGGGAAGCATGTATTATTTACCCTATTTCTGACAGTCCTTGGGTAAGTCATGTGCAGGTAGTTCTCAAGAAAGGAAGGATGACAATGATCAAGAATGAAGAGAATGAGCTTATTCCTACAAGAACAATAACAGGATGGAGAATGTGTATAGACTAAGGAGGCTCAACACTGCTACAAGGAAGGATCACTTCCCCCTGCCTTTCATTGATCAGATGCTTGAGAGGTTAGCTAGTTATGCATTTTATTGCGTTCTAGATGGCTATTCTGGATATAACCAAATTGCAGTGGACCCTCAAGATCAAGAGAAGATAGAATTCACATGCCCCTTTGGAGTATTTGCCTATAGAAGAATGCCTTTTGGACTTTGCAATGCTCCAGCAACTTTTCAGAGGTGTATGCTTTCAATTTTTTCTGATATAGTTGAAAAGTTTATTGAGATATTTATGGATGACTTTTCTATCTTTGGTAATTCTTTTGAATCCTGCCTTAAGCATTTATCTCTTATCTTGAAACGGTGCCAAGAATCAAACCTTGTTTTAAATTGGAAAAATGCTACTTTATGGTTACAGCAGGTATTGTTCTTGGACACCAGATTTCAAGTAAGGGAATTGAAGTTGATAGAGAAAAGGTGGAAGTAATTGAAAAATTACCACCACCGACTAATGTTAAGGCAGTCAGGAGTTTCTTAGGTCATGCAGGATTTTATAGAAGATTTATAAAGGATTTTTCAAAAATTGCTAAACCTTTAAGCAACCTGTTAGTTGCTGATGTTCCTTTTGTCTTTGATTCTGATTACCTGCAAGCTTTTGAAACTCTGAAAGAAAACCTTACCTCTGCTCCCATTATAGCTCCCCCTGACTGGGATTTACCATTTGAATTAATGTGTGATGCTAGTGATTTTGCTATAGGAGCTGTTTTAGGACAGAGGCATGGTAAGCTTGTACATGTCATTTACTATGCCAGTCGTGTGCTCAATGATGCCCAAAAGAATTACACAACTACAGAAAAGGAATTATTAGCTATTGTGTATGCTATTGATAAGTTTAGGTCCTATTTACTTGGTTCTAAGGTTATTGTTTATACTGATCATGCTGCTTTGAAGTACCTTCTAACCAAACAGGATCCTAAACCAAGATTAATCAGATGGGTGTTGCTCCTTCAAGAGTTTGATATTGAGATAAAAGAAAGGAAAGGGTCAGAAAATCAAGTAGCTGACAATCTATCCAGAATTGAGCCTGAAGCAGGAATACAACCACCCACAGCTGTGACTGAGATGTTTCCAGATGAGTAATTGTTCCTCATTTAGTAGGCTCCATGATTTGCAGACATTGCAAATTATAAGGCCATGAATTTTATTCCAAGAGAGTACAGCAGACAACAAGTAAAGAAGCTATTGACTGATGCAAAGTACTACATTTAGGAGGAACCATGCCTTTTTAAAAGGTATTCAGATGATATCATTTGGAGATGTGTCCCAGATAAAGAAACACAGTATATTCCTTAGCATTGTCATGGTTCTGATTATGGAGGCCACTTTGGTGGTGAAAAGACAGCTACAAAGGTCCTTCAGAGCGGGTTTTACTGGCCTACTCTCTTCAGAGATTCAAGAGAATTTGTGAAGCACTGTGACAGATGTGCAAAAGCCACGAATCTCCCTGCCAACCATGAAATGCCACAGCAGGGGATTTTTGAGGTTGAGTTGTTTGATGTGTGGGGTATTGATTTCATGGGACCTTTTCCACCCTCACATTCAAACAACTATATCCTAGTGGCAGTTGATTATGTGTCCAAGTGGGTGGAAGCTGTGGCTCTACCCATCAATGATGCCAAGGTGGTAATGAGCTTTCTTCAGAGGTATATCTTTAGCCGGATTGGTGTCCCAAGGACATTCAGTAGTGATGGAGGAAGTCACTTCTGTAACAGACAACTGGACTCTCTTCTGCATAGATATGTAGTCCGTCATAAAGTGGCAACCCCCTATCACCCTCAGACAAGTGGACAGTTTATGTTTCCAACAGGGAACTTAAGAGGATTTTAGAGAAGACCATCAGTATTTCAAAAAAGGACTGATCTAGGAAGATTGATGATGCTCTCTGGGCATATCGGACAACTTACAAGACTTCTATTGGCTTGTCCCCCTATCAGTTGGTCTATGGCAAAGCCTGTCACTTGCCAGTTGAGTTAGAGCATAAAGCTTACTGGGCAATCCGGTATCTGAATCTTGATTCAGAAGCTGCAGGAATCAAGCGAATGCTTCAGTTGAATGAGCTTGATGAATTTAGATATTCAGCCTATGAGAATGCCAATCTCTATAAGGAGAGGACCAAGTTATTGCATGACAAGAAGATTGCCATCAGAGTCTTTGAGCCAGGACAGAGAGTGCTTCTGTATAATTCAAGGCTCAAACTCTTTCCTGGGAAGCTGAAATCCCGGTGGTCAGGATCGTTTCTGGTTACCAGAGCTTCACCTTATGGTTATGTGAAAATACAAGAAGAGAATTCTGACAGAAAATTTACAGTCAATGGCCAGAGGTTGACGCACTATCTTGGAGGCGAGATCGATCGCCAGAGATCCGCTCATCTGCTGAATTTGCAGAACTGACTGTCAAGCTAGTGACGTTGAAGAAGCACTTGTCGGGAGGCAACCCGATAAATTCGTATCCTTAGCTATTTTTTGTAGTAGTAGTTTTCTCACTTATTTAATTATTACTAAGTTTTTACTGTTTTTCAGATCATGCAGCTATCTTAGAACAGGGGACGGATAAATTAAAAAAAAAGAGAGAGAGAGCACCCGACGCGTACGCGTCAGATGGGTGTGCGTGAAAAATAAAAAAGACCAGAGAGTTGCGCGGGAGTGGTGCAGGAATGATGCCTTTCGCATAAACAAGCCCACGCGTACGCGTACCCCACACGTGCGCGTCATTCGTGATTTTGGCATTCCACGCGTACGCGTCATAGACGCATATGCGTGACCTTAAAAATCGACGTAAATAAGTGTTTGGGCAGAGAGTTGTGCTAGCTTGGGACTGGAAGTGTGCTAGAAGCAAAAAAAAAAAAAAAACTGGTTCACGCGTACTCGTCCCTGATGCGTGCGCATTATCTGAACAATTGGCCATCCACGCGTGCGCGTGCATGACGTGCACGTGTCGGATGAAATTATTGGTTCCCAAGCCACGTGAATAGAGTTTTGTGTGTGCGTGGCTGGCTTCGCACGAATCGCACAAATCATGGGTACGCGGACACGTGCCTGACGCTCACGCGTCAGTAAGGAAAATTCGCGACCCACGCGTAAGCGTGCTGTACGCGTACGCGTCGCCTTCACCGCACAAATACACTAGTTCGCCGCCCAGTTTTGATTTTCTTTCTCTCTCTCCCAATCCTAATTCTCTCTTATTCTTTTATCCTTTTATTCTTCTTTCATCATAATAGTTGTTTCTTCCTGTTTTCAGTTCTTCTTTGCTTGAGGACAAGCAAACCTTTAAGTTTGGTGTTGACGCTTCGCTTAGAAGTTTTCTGTTTATTCTTATGGCACCAAAGGGAGGCGAATCATCTTCATAGGAGGAGCACAACCTGAAGAATAAAACGACCGCTAGGATAACTAAGATGGTTGAGTTCCTTTCATTCTATATTCCTTCCCGCTTTTATCATATTATGTTCCGGTTTTCTGCTATTTTTCTTTATTTTTTTGCATGATCCTTTATTAGTTAGAATCCTAGGTCTAGTTTAGTTTTCTCTTAATTGCTTTAGTTCCGAAAAGATGTCTCATGTGTTACTCACTGAGCTTGAATTCAAATAAAAAAATACAAAAGTGATGTATTGCATGAGAAAGTGAGTTTATATTGAAGAATAGTTTTATTTACTTAGATGTGGTGGTACTTTCTATGCTTCTGAATGCATGACATGAACAGTGCATATTTAAATTTGAATCAAAGAATGTTGATGTACTAGGAACAGGGATTTAGAGAATTATTATGACTTCTCTAAAATAAGTAAAAAGTTTAATCCTTGAAGCAAAAGAAACAGCACTGAAAAAAAAAACCAGGCCCAAGGCTCTGAGCATCAATAACTAGGAAGGTCAGACATGATTAAAAGCTCAAAGAGTTGTTTCCCTAGTTACATGCTTGTGGTGTTCTTGTGTCAAGTAATCCTTGAGACAAAATATTTAGAGTCGAGATCAACTGCAATTAGAAGAGTATGCCAAAGGCTTTGAGCACCACTGTCTGGGAGTAGCTGAAAGAAAAATCAGAACTTCAAAAGAGTTCCCCAGTTAAGTGCTTGTGGTGTTTCTGTGTCAAGTAAAACTTGAGACAAAACGTTTAATGTCACGGCTAGGCTCAAGGTGCAAAGCACCAAAGAAAAGAAAAATAGATGTGTTCAAGGGTTAAATTGAATTACAAAAGATCAGAGAATTCATAATATTATCTGAATTCTAATTCCAAATGATAGTAACATTCTTCTAATTCAAAGGAGAGTGAGATGCCAAAACTATTCAGGATTGCAGTTGTAAACCCCACTATAAGAAGAGACATGAGCTTAATCGAACTCTCATTCTGATGCAAATTCACATTCTAAGACTATATTATTTTGGTTGCTTGAGGACAAGCAACAATTCAAGTTTGGTGTTGTGATGCGTGAGCATCTTTCCTATCTTTTCCTAGTGAATTTGCATTTAAATTGTTGAGTTTAATAAAGAATTAATTATCTTTTAGCCACTATGGATGCTACTTTGAGTTTTGTGCAAATCTGTTTATTTTAGGTAGCATTCGGCTGGATTTGATGGAGTTTCTGCAGCACAAGAATTAAAGGAGATGGCAGCGAGGAGCGACGCGTACGCGTGACTGACGCGTGCGCGTGATTTGGAGCTTTCCATGGCGACGCGTTCACGTGGCTGACGCGTACGTGTGATTTGTAGATTTGCTCAGCAACGCGTGTACATACCTGACGCGTACGCGTGACACACTAAGAAGACCATCGACGCGTACGCATGACTGACGCATATGCGTGACATGCGCCACGTGCAGAAAACACAGAAAAACGCTGGGGGCGATTTCTGGGCTGTTTTGACCCAGTTTCCAGCCCAGAAAACACAGATTAGAAGCTGAAGAATGGACAAAACAAGTGGTCCCCATCCATCCATTGAAGATTTGCTGATTATTTGATTAATTCGAATTTAAATTCAAATCTTATTTTTTTAGGAAAAGATATTATTTTAGTTTTAGATAATTAGATTTTAAATTTATTAGGATTAGATATAAAATGGAGAAGAAACCTCTCTTTTGGGAGAAGCCCCGGAGACTTCGAATTCTATACCAATTTACATTCCGTAATCCTAGTTTTCTATTCTAAACTATGAGCAACTAAACCTCCATTGTTAAGGTTAGGAGCTCTGTCTATTTGTATGGATTGGTTTTATTGCTTTTTTTATTTTAATTCATCTATGGATTCATAATTTAAGAATTGTTTTCGCTCTTTATCTTATGAATTTGGGTGGAACGGAAGTATGACCCTCTTTTTATGTGAGTTCTTGTATAACTTGGAAAAGCTCTTTACTTGAACAATAGCTTGAAAACACATTCTCCTAAATTTTAATTATCTGGATTTAATGGGATACCTGACATATAATCCTTTTATTTTTGGGTAATTAGAGTTTTTGTGGCATATAAACTGGAATTTGATCATCACCCTCTAATTAGAATTAATTGACCAAGGAATTGGCTATTGATGAATTTTAGAGCAGACTAGAAAGGTCTAAGGAATTAGGGTCTAGTCACATATAGTTTGCCATAAATTAAATCCTACATGATTAAAATAGTTAGTAGGAAAAGTTAATCTGGAAAAATAGATAACTCTGAAACCTTAACTATCTTCTCCATATTTTCTTCCCAAAGTATTTACTTGCCCTTCTTCAATATTCTTTATATTGTTTAATGTCTTTTATATTGCCCAACATTACTTTTTGTTTGCCTGACTAAGCCAATCACTCAATCATTGTTGCTTGATCTATCAATCCTCGTGGGATCGACCCTCACTCACCTGAGGTATTACTTGGTACGATCCGGTACAGTTGCCGGTTAGTTTGTGGTTAGAAATTCCGCACCAGATACTTTTAATCCCTCTTGGAGGAACCACCCCAATTTGAGATGGGGAGACAACCAAAACTCATGGCAAAGGAATTCTAACCCAAGCAACTCTCGCAACACAAACCACCAGAACCATCAACAAACTAACCGAAATCCCTACAGAAAACCACAAAATAATCACCCTCCATCTAATTTATATCCACCAAATAATCCTTCAACCAACTAAAATAACTTTCATCCACCATCTGCATCTCACACTCAGCCACAACCACCCCAAGAGTCCCAAAGAATCTCCAACCTGGAGATGATGATGGAGAAAATGATGAAACATCAAGAGTTGGCCAATAAGAATTATGAAGCCTCACTGAGAAATCTAGAAAGACAAATTGGACCATTGTCCAAACAGCCAACTGAAAGACCAACCAACACTTTCCCAAGTGATACCATTCCAAATCCCAAAGAAGAATGCAAAGCAATTCAACACAGACGTGGAAGGACATTGGAAAATGACAAGGTTGACAGTAAAGTGACAGCTGAAGAGAAGGACCAGGAGAAGCTCAAGAAGAAGGAGGAAGAGCCACAAGCTCCAAGGAAGGCAAATCAAGTCATGGAAGAGCATCCACAAGAACAGAGGAAGGAGGTGAAACCTTACATTCCTCCGCTGCCATACCCTCAAAGGTTGCAAAGAGAGCTCAAGGACCAACAATTTCTCAAGTTTCTAGAAGTTTTTAAGAAGCTGGAAATCAACCTTCCCCTAGCTGAAGCATTGGAGCAGATGCCTTTATATGAAAAATTCCTCAAAGAACTCATTAACAAGAAGAGAAGCTGGAATGAAAAAGAGACGGTGATCTTGACACAAGAGTGCAGTGCAGTAATTCAAAAGGGTCTCCCACCAAAACTCAAAGATCCTGGGAGCTTCATTTTGCCTTGCACCATTAGCAACATGTCCATTGATAAGGCACTGTGTGATCTAGGATCAAGTATCAATCTGATGCTTCTATCCATGACGAGAAGGCTGTCTATAGAAGAAGTAAAGCCTACATGGATGTCCTTGCAACTTGCTGAAAGATCAATGGTAATCCCCAATGGAGTGGTTGAGAATCTCTTAGTCAAGGTGGGTAACTTCATATTTCCAGCGAATTTTCTGATCCTGGATCTAGATGAAGAGGGAGGTGATTCTATCATATTAGGAAGGTCTTTCCTAGGCACAACAAGAGCCATCATTGATGTGAAGAAAGGAGAAATGACCTTGAGAACACATAATGAGCAGATCATTCTAAATGTCTTTAAGGAGATGCAGCATCCTGTTGAGAAGAAAGGTTGCATGAGAATTGAGGAGGAAGACTTAAACTGGAAGGAAAAACCCAAGGAAGCACTCTTCAACTCACCCTTAGTGCAGAAGACTGACATTGAAGAGAAACAAAAGGGTCATGAGGATAAGAAGGTTGAGAAGGAATTACAAAAAGTGGTTACAAGATTGATCATTAAGAAGAAAGCCCCTGACATAAGGCCTGCTTTCAAGAGAGAAGGGTCACTGAAGAAAAGAAAGAAGAGCAAGAAAAAGGTTCCAAAAGGGTGGAGAAACAAGAAAATTCCATCTGAAGAGTTCTCAGAGGGAAACAAAGTGAAACTAATTTACCAATAGTTGGAGGCATTTCCACAAACTGATGATTATTACACTATCAATAAAATACTCTTGTTGGAACATATAGAGATTATTCATCAAAACACAGAAAAAAGGCTCACAGTGAGAGGGGACAAGTTGAGGCACTATAATCATCAGCTACCCTAACAGAGAACCAATGTCAATCTAATGACAGTAAAAGAGCGCTCCATGGGAGGTAGCCCATGATTTAGTATTCTTGCTTTTATTTTAATGTCAATAATTAATGGTTCTTCTAGCATGAATTTGAGCTTTTATGGGTAGATTTGACAACAGCATACAGCATTTTAAAGCATATGTCTGATTCCTAAGTTTGGTGTGCCTAAAGGCACTCTAAAATGGCTTTCCAAGCATGATGATCATACAACCATCTTAGGATATATACTCATTCATTTTATTGAAGTATATAGCCAAACATTAAGTTTGGTGTTCTACATATGCTATGAAGTTCAAAGAAGGTCAAATTTATTCAAAGGCAAAAAAATTTATTAAGAATGGACCATGTCTTGCATCATTTTGAATTTATGTTTTTTTTTAAAGAAAAAAATGTTCCTTATGAATTAACTAGTGACAGAAATTCTATTGAAGTTTACATGAACCAATTGAATTTTTGGTGTCCATCAAAGTTCTACAAGTGCATACAAGGCCCACGGTTGACTATAAGGAACATTTAATTAAAAATTTTCAATTCCTGTAGCTATATCATTTTTAATTGAATTGCCGCCACTTGTATCAATTCAATTTTTGTTGTTTTGCTGAGGTGGATAGATATGAGGAAAATAAGGGTGAGGGAAAGGACAGAACAATGCAAGGTACAATCATCATAAGAAACCATACAACATAAGGAATCACATGGCTTGGAGCTTTGTGCCTTGGGCAGAGCACCTTAACATGCATTGGCAAGAATTATGGTGCCCCTCATGCAATGACCGAACCCTTACATAAATGCCACCACTACCAACCTCAATCCTTATCTTCATTCCACCTCCACATAAGAGCCATCCATCTTCACCAATACTTACACAATCCTCACCATCTATTTTAATATGGCCGAACCACGAACTCTTTTTCTTGCTTTACTAACTCAATTCCTTGCTTTAAATTGACAAGTAACTTCTCTTTTACTCTCACACTTCTACTTAACTCACACTACTAGAAAACTAGTTATTACAGACGGATATTTCTGACGGATTTTATCCCACAGAAATACAGAGGGAATTTCAGAGGGATTTTTTGTCGGAAAACCAAAAAAATTGATTAGCATAAATTACAGACAGAAAAGAGAATACGTCGATAATTCCGTCGAAAAAAATTAATTTTTTCTGTGGAAAATGGTTACAGATGGAAAATCCATCTGTAATTAAGTAGACAAAACGGTGCGTTTTATTAAATTATTACAGACGGAAAATCCGTCTGTAATTTAAATTTTTCGTCGGTAAATATTGAGGTAATCTAATTTTATCACCACCCATTCACACTCCATTCGAACATTGCTGTAGAAGGTGCTATCTGATAAACCACTATTTTATGGTTTATCTTGTCTTTTATTGAGTGGTTTCATCAAGTCTTCACCCACTTATTCATACTAATTGCATGATTTTATATTTTTCTTCCTAGTTTTATTCTATGGTTGAAAACTTGCTTCCTAGAGATCTTTAATTAGTATATTTTAATTCTCCTTTATACCATTCGATGCCATGATCCGTGTGTTAAGTGTTTCAGGCTTTATAGGGCAGGAATGGCTTAGAGAATGGAGAGGAAGCATGCAAAAATAGAAGGAACACAAGAAACTAAGGTGATGACCAGCGACCACCGACGCGCGCGAGCGCGCGGAATGGAAAAAATTGTAGCGACCCGTGCGTGTGTCTGACGCGTACGCGCGGATTGGAATTTGCACGAATGACGCGCACGCGTGGACGACACGTACGTGTGACAAGGAAAATCGCTGAATGACGCGCACGCGTGACTGATGCCCACGCATGACTGACGCGTACGCGTGACCTGCGTGATCTGCAGAAATAACAGAAAGCGCTGGGGGCAATTTCGGGCTGCGTTTTGACCCAGTTTTTAGCCCAGAAACACAGAATAAAGCCAGGGAACAAGCAGAGACTCAAACACAGACAGATACACATTGACACATTCTCATTAGGATAGTTTTTAGGTTTTCTTTACATTCATAGTTTATTAATTCATTGCTTTTGCTTTTGGATATTGAAGAGTCATTACCTTCGTTGAAGATACTATTCTAGTTTTTTTCCTTACTTGGTCTTTTATTAATTCCGTATTCTTAATTCTTGTTTAGAATGTTAATTGGATTATTTTCTTGGATTGTTAATGCAAAGGATTACTTTTACTTTTAATTAATTTTGAATCCCTATTTTATTTAATTTATCATATCTTCTTCTTATATTTTTATGAGCGCTATATTCATGTCAATGGAGTAGATTCCATACTTGACATGGGGATTGATTAAAAGGAGACACTTGAGTTGGAAGGCTTAAGTGCTGATTAAACTGGAAGTTGTTGGCTAGTTCTGTATTTACTAACACTAGACCTTCCCAAGGGAGAGGACTAGGATTTGTGAATAAGAGTTAGCTCAATCACTTGACTTTCCTTTATTTAGTAAGGGTTAACTAAGTGAAAACAACAACCTTTTTGATACTACACTTAAGAGATCCCAACAAGGATAGAACTTCCAATTAATCATTCCCCCAGTCAAGGCTTTTTATTTAGAATATCAATAATCATTCTTAGTTTTTATTGCTTTAATTTACAATTATTTAATTGCTTATCAACCAAACTCAAACTCTCTTAGAAATTCCTAATTAATAAAATAGCATCCTTTCTTTCAACTCGTTGGGAGACGACCTGGGACACATACTCCCAGTATTTTTTTATTATAAATTTTTTTGTGGCACCTTTCTAAATTGGTGAGGCGGATTTTAGCTGGTTAAGAGCTATACTCGCAACGCTGTTCTTACATTACAATCTCTTAATTGGCCTAACTTCTGTCACGCACCACTGTCGAACTCTTCGCCCTCATCCCTCGAACTCTTCTCCTCCGGTAGAAGGTGCTGTCGCTACCGGCGGGACAGACCATTGGTGCCTTCGTCATCTGGGGAAGCTCTACTCGGCCCTCTTCGCATCGTTCATCCCCTTCTTACCGTGCGTTGTTTCTGATTCTCTGCTCCTCGCCATTTTTTATTTAGGATTAAGCTAGCGTTTGCCTTTGATTTTGTGATTTCATTTTCGATTTTGTGATTTAATCTCTGCGTTTGCCTATTTCTCCTAAATTTGGATTAACTTATCGAGTTCTTTGATTATTCACCATGAAAGAGCCACCAAGTTTTGTGATGACTTGATTGTTTATTTGACAGTTCATGAATTGCTTCCCGTGGCACTATCCTTGCTGATTCAGAGTTTGCTGAGAGTTATGGTGAAAGTGCTTCAACATCAGGACAATATAGTACAACTCTTTCAAGATTGAAGCAAAAACTGAGTGGTTTTTGGTTGCATGTGGTTCAGCGATGGCCTGTGGTATATTTATCCTCAATAATTTTTGTAAAACTGTTACAGTTATATACTATTCTACTATTTGTTCTCCCTTCAAAATTGTTTTGATAATCAGGTTTGCTTACTCAACAATTTTGATAATCAGGTTGTTAATCCCAAGCTCCTTACTTGTTTTGATAATCAGGTTTGCTTACTCAACAATTTGTCTATTCTTTCCTCAATTTCATTTTTTGTACACATGAATCGTACGGCTCTAGCTCCTAGGGTTCTAAAGTTTCCCTCTTCAGCTAGTTTTAATACATGCATGTAAGGTGTTGATGTGATCTGTGTTGTAATTATCTCTACATCCATAAATCCTTGTCTTTTTCATGGCATTCTTCTTCTGCCCTAGCTACATTTGATTTTCCATGGAATATAGTATATATTAGCATCTTATATTATTGTGGGAAGGTAGATATTTAAATCTGAAAGAGGATTAAATATTAATTATTTAAATTTAATTTTGATTTAGGACAGGATACTATGGCCTTGTTTTGTTTGGTTCATGTAGCCATGCAATGTTTAGTAGTTGTTGTTCAATTTCCTCAATGGATTTAGATTCAGCCAAGTTCCCACTATCCCCAATGTAGAGGAACAGTGCCCTGATCCTGTAAATGGGTTGGAAACCATGAACTTTGGATTCATGAATGACCCTTTTCTTTTTCCACCTGATCAAAACAATGCTCAAAATCCTACTTCTTCTATTTTTAATAAATTAAGAGTCAGATTTCCTATAAAATATAAAATTAAAATTGAAATAAATTTCTCAATTCTGGTGGCAATACTTCAAGCTTTGTGCACCCATCATGATTAAGTATGCTTCAGCCTTCAGAAGACTATAATAATTTTGATTAAATTCAAAATTAAATGCAGAAATAATTCCAAGATTTTAATCAAAGTTCTGCATCAGAGTCTTTTTCTTCAGTGTTGTGAACAGCTTCTTTGGCAACATTTGCAGTAGATTTAGCAGATTTAACAACTGTCTCTTTGCTCTTCTCCAAGTTAGGAACAAGTACAAGTACAATTACTTACTTAATTAAAGCCCTTCTTCTTCTTCTTCTTCTATATAGCATACTCTATGGTTATAAGCTTACACGGTTACAGTACTATATTATATTATTATTATTGTTGTTGTTGTTAATTTATTATCTCTCTCTGTGGTGCTAGAAGGTGCTGAATTAAGGAGAGTAGAGAGAGAATTTTTGAGAAGGTTTGAAGTGATTGGATTTCACAGTTATATGCATTAAAAGCTATCTAAGGCCATAGAGCAGTTACAATGAAATATATGCACGCCTTCAATAATAATAATAATATCAAATACATGTCGTAAACTACAAGGTTTGCACTTTCCATCTACTTCTAACTGCTTTCACTATTTACCTTATTATTTTTCAGATCACTTCACTACACTACTGCTCTTCTTTTATTTTTAGTTTGTGGCCTTAATTATCTATCCTTAGTTATGTTATGTGTTTTGATTTTTCAGTGTATATACATGCATGATTCAAGAATGTATGTGTGTCCTTTCATTTCTTTCTTTCTTTAATTTTATTCTTTGTTTATATTGAAATAAAGTATTATTGTGTATGGTTGGATCTGAAGATGAGTGGATCAAGTTAGGAACATGTGCTTCTTTTCTTGGCTGCATGTTCTGCTTAATATTATATTACTCTGACTTTGTTTTCTCTCTTGTTTGGCTAATGTATTATTGCAACTATTGGTTCCCTTAATAAAATAAGGATTTAAAATTAGAGAAAGGACAACAAGGTGAAGTAGAAATGGAATAAAAACTGTCTTCACAAAACCAATTATATAAGAAAAAAATTGGGCTGAGAATAATATTAATAACTATCCCTGTCAGTAGACGACCTCATAATTCCCGAAAAGCACAAATTTCACTTTATTATATACCATGGTAATATCTTAGGCAAAGATCTAATTGACAGTGATTCCCAATTTTTAGTTTCTTAATTAATTTTTTTATCCTACTCCACAGGATCGACGGCTTAGAATTTAGCTATCTCTCTGCTCCATGTGACAGTCAGTGAGGTTAGCAAGCATACCCTAATTCTCAAAAAATTCTGTGTGATTTGTTTATCTATAGTGGTTGGATTAGGTCTTTTCTTGGGTCTTCTGAATGTGATTTTGCCATAGTAAATTACCAAATTGCCCTCTCTCATGATGTTATAAAAATAATACTCTAACACACATACTCTCTCTCTCTCTCTAATTGCACAGTAGTTGATTATTAGAAGACTAATTTGTGTGTTCGCTCAGAGATTTTTGGTCCAATTCCTTCAACTTTTTGCTTGGAGTTAAGGTTAGTACAATTCTTGTGTTATAAACTTCATTGATTTCTAGGGTATTATATGATAAATGAAATATTACTTGTGTTGTATTGTTGCTTGTATTACATTAAAAACATTGATATGGTTAAATATTGATAGGATATTGTATGATAGATGAAATGTTGCTTGTGTTGGATGATTTATAGGTACTAAAAATATCGAATTTGTAAGAAATGTCTTTGCACCATCGAGTGTGGATGTATGATAGGTTGAATCTAACAAGAGGGGGTATTAAACCTGAGTTTTATGACAAGGTTGAGGAGTTTTAAACCAGAGTTTTAAACCTGAATTTTTCCCTTCTTTGAAGCTTGTGGCTGTTCCTCTTTCTCCTTAAGTGTCACTTCTTCCTTGCAGCTGGCCTCATCATTCTCAGCTGGCCTCTTGTTAGTTTCTTTGTCTTTTACTAAGGTTCTTCCACTCCTTAATTGGATTGCTTTGCATTCTTCTTTGGGGTTTGGAATGGTAGCACTTGGTAATGTATTGGGTGCTCTTTCAGCCACTGTTTGCTTAGACAGTTGGCCAATTTGTCTTTCCAGATTCCTCATTGAAGCTTCATGATTTTTTACTGGTTAGATCTTGATATTTCATCATCTTTTCCATCATCACCTCCAGATTAGAAATCCTTTGGGACTCTTGGGGTAATTATGGCTGATTGTGAGATGTTGAGGGTGGATGATAGTTATTTTTGTTAGTGGATGGGTTGTTGGATGGGTAGTTGTTGGGTTGAGGTTGATTATTTTGTGGTTTTCTGTATTGATTTTGGTTAGTGTTTTGATGGTTTTGATGGTTTGTGTTTCTAGAATTGTTCTGGTTTGAGTTTCTCTACCAAGGCTTCTGGTTATGGTTGTCTTCCCACCTCAAATTTGGGTGGTTCCTCCAGGATGAGTTATAAGTGTCTCCATGGAACTCATTTTGTCCAGCTCCTTAGTTGTGCATATAGTTAACTTGCTCTTGCTGCTGCTCTTCATAGTTTTCCTCATTTTGTCCCCACCCAGCTGGTGGTTGATTTGTAGTGTTTACTGCTGCAATTTGAAGACCATCAATTCTCTTGGCCATCATCTCCATTTGCTGCTAGATTTGTTGATGCATCACTTTGTTTTGAGCCAAAATGGTATCCACATCTTCCAGCTCCAATACACCCTTCCTTTGAGCTGGTTGGCGTTGCCTTTGATGAGCATAGAAGTATTGATTATTTGTCACAGTGTCTATGATATTTTGGGCTTCCTCAGCTGTCTTCATGAGCTGCACTGAACCTCCAGCAGAATAATCCAAGGCCTCTTGAGCTCTCAGTGTCAATCCTTCATAGAAATTTTGAAGTTTATCCCATTTATTAAACATCTCTGGGGGGCACTTCCTGATCAAGGCTTTGTATCTTTTCCAGGCCTCATAAAGTGACTCTCCATCCATTTGGGTGAAGGTTTGTACCTCTGTCTTCAATCTTATGATCTTCTGAGGTGGGTAGAATTTAGCTAGAAATTTGCTCACTAGATCCTCCCAATTGTTGATGCTTTCTTTTGGAAATGCCTCCAACCATTGGGCAGCTTTGTCCCTTAATGAAAATGGGAATAGCAGCAACTTATAGATGTCTAGATGTACACCATTTGTCTTTAATGTGTCACATATCCTTAGAAAGGTGGATAGGTGCTGGTTTGGATCTTCAAGTGGACCTCCTCCATAGGAACAATTATTTTGCACCAGAGTAATGAGTTGTGGCTTCAATTCAAAGTTGTTTGCATTAACATTTGGAGTAAGTATGCTACTCCCACAGTGTCTTGCATTGGGGAACGTGTAGGAGGCTAGAACTCTCCTTTGAGGCTGGCTATTATTGGCCACTTCATCTGGTGGATTAGGGACATTCCCTTCCATCTCTTGGTCTTCTTCTTCCGAGGCTTCTTCTCCAATAACTCCCTTCCCTTTTGCTTCTCTTCTCAACCTTGAGAGTGTTCTCTCTGGTTCAGGATCAAAAGAAGTGGATTCACCTATTCTTCCTCCTGGCATGCAACCAAAACAACAAGAAACACACACAAAACTAAAAAACAAAAGCAATTCACTCTACTGCTAGAGTGAGGTTGAGGTTAGCTTAAACAAAAACTCAAACAGTTAGTGTGCTTGACAAAAACAAAGAAAAATGCTTAATGTAGATTATCACCCTACTTAATCATTGTCAATCTAAATCAATCCCCAGCAATGGCGCCAAAAACTTCATGAGGGAAAAATGATTCCACAGAAACTCACTGGCAAGTGTACCGGGTCGCATCAAGTAGTAATAACTCACCAGAGTGAGGTCGATCCCACAGGGATTGATGGATTGAGCAACTTTTGTTAGGTGATAAATTTAGTTAAGCGAATAGTTGATGATTTAAGTGAAACTTGATTAAAAGATGTAAAATTGTAAGGAAATGAAATGGAGAATGAAAATTGGCTGAATCTTAAAGTGCAGAAGAAGTAAATTGCAGAAACTTAAAGTGCAAGAAAGTAAACAAGCTGAAACTTAAACTGCAAAAAAGGTAAATAACTGAAACTTAAAGTGCAAAAAATGTAAATTGCTGAATCTAAATTGATAGGAAACTTAAATTGCATAAAGAATAAAGGGATTTGGGTACTGGGATTCAAAAACAAAGCTGGAATTGTAAATTTAAGTAAATCAGAGAACTATGAGATGAAGAAAAATGGCAGAAGAATCAAACAGCAAGAAGACTTAGATCTCAATTGCTCTATTGACAATTCAGTAAAAAAAAGAAATTGCAGAAGAATTGAAAACTAGCAAAAAATTTAAAATTAGATCTCTAATTTATAAAACTAAAAATAGGAAAATAAAAGGAAACTCCAAGGTAAAGAAACTCAGAAGAATTCTCCAAATTAGAGTTCTAAAACCCAAAACAGAAAATCAAAGTTGCAGAAGATAGAAAATGAACAAAGAAAGAAAACTTAGATCTGATCCCAATTCCCCAAATTCTAAAAAGGAAAATTAAAAGAGAGAAAATTAAAAGTGAGCAAAAAGGTAAAAGAAAAGTGTGAAGTCCAAAAAAAATCCCCCCTTCAAGTCAAATTTGATCCTATTTATACACTTTCTATTTCCATCCTCGAGCAATTAAAGTAGGCTTTTTGGATTTTTGAAGAAGTGGATTTGAGGTGCTTGGTGGCTTGGGTCAGGGTAAATGCTTGCTCCCAGTAGAGTGTTACGTGAACAAAATGAGCACTGCGCTTAGGGGTGGCAGTGGGGCGGGTAGGGGCGGGTTTTTGCCCTACCCGACCCTGCCCTGCCGTCCTGACAGGCATATACTACCCGCCCCCATAACTACCCGCGGGTAGTAAATAGCAGAACCCGAACCCGCCCCTGCGGGTACCCGCCCCACCCCGACCCGCCCCTGTAAAAATTAAATATTTTAATTTTTACCTATTCATATATAAATTAAGACAAAAATTTAAAATTCATAGATAAATTAAAATACAAAAATAAAATTCATACAATGTCATTAGCTAAAATAACTTGAAATTTAAAAAAAGATATTGTTAGATCACTACAAATTTAACACCATAATAAAGAAATTACAATATTAGATATAAAATGATCTTCAACCCTTATTCTTGATCACTTTCAACATCTTCATCATCATTAAAAGTTTGCAAATCAAGATTTAAACCTGAAAATTAAAAGAGATAACAATTAACAAATTAATTGGTACTATGAAAAAAATTAACATAAATGAAGATTAATCAATATATCACCTTTACTTCCCAAAGGTGCCCACAACCAACTTTGGCCACACATCAAAGCTTCAATTATGTCTTGTTTGAGTTTTGCACGATGAGGAGAAATCACACGACCACTTGTACTAAAAGCAGATTCAGAGGCAACAGTGGACACCGGAATAGCATATATATCCTTAGCTATTTTTGCAAGAACTTTAAATTTCATCTGATTGTTCTTCCACCATTTCAAAACATTAAAGTTAGGATCATTTGGAGGATGAATTTCCTCCTCAAGATAATGATCAAGCTCAACATTCACATATGAACTCCTTGTCATTTTTCTTCTTTTAAGATACACCATGTAATCATCACCCCCAAATGAACTTGCATTTCCACTTTCATTAAGATCTTTTGTACCAACACCAACACCGACATGTGACACATCAGAACTCATTTTTTGAGTGTATTCATTAACCAACTCATTACACAACTGATGAATTCTATCAACTTGCTTGGAGCATTCTGTTGGATCTGGATACATTTTTTCAAATTGAAACTCAACCCCAACCATCTTGTACCTAGGGTCTAAAACAGCAGCAACACCCATAATGCCATGAATTTCATCCCAATACTTTTCAAATTTCTTCTTCATGTTAGATGCCATATTAGCAATTAACGGATTAGTAGAAATTTCCCATTCATCCAATGACACTTTTATTTTACAAACCAAAGTAAAATAAAGATTAGCAGTCGGAAATTTAGACCCAGAAAATAGTTGAGTAACATCATAAAATAATTTCAATCTGTCACATATTTCCTTTGCAAGTTCCCATTCCTCATTACTTGGCACAGTTTTATATTGGGGTTCCTTCTGCCTTAACCTAGGAAAGACAGCTTTATACAATAAAGCAGTTTCTAACATCAAATAAGTTGAGTTCCATCTAGTTGGGCAATCAAGAACTAATTTCCTAGTAAATGAGATCGCTGTTTTAGCACACCAACTCACAAAAGTTTCGATCCTTTTCTGTGTTGCAGTCCAATACAATACACTACTATGAATCTTTTCTATACTTTCCTTAACAATACTTAAGCCATCCTTCACAATCAAATTCAATATATGAGCACAGCAACACATATGTAACAATTTACCCCCCAACATCAAGAATGAAGAATCCAAACGCCCCAACAGTCCATCTATCATAGCATCATTAGTAGAACAGTTATCCAATGTAACAGTGGACAATTTTCTATCAATGTTCCATTCTAACAATATTTTCATCAACGTTTCAGTGAGAACTTCACTTGTATGGGGACAAGGAACATAACAAAAGCTGAAAAGATTAACAAACATGCATGCATTTTTAGATTAACCTAGCTCAACATATGAAAACAACTTAATTTTATAAAAGTTTATAAAATGTTTAAAGTACCTCAATAGGCGCATATGCAACTTCCACGAAGTATCAATATAGTGAGCTGTGACAACCATGTATCCTTTTTCTTGGTTGGAAGTCCACATATCACTAGTTATTGCAACTCTACTATCATTTTCATCTAGTTGAAGGGTTAACTTCCGCTTCTCGTCCCCATACATGTTCAAGATGTCTTTTCTGATAGTGTTTCGACTAGGCATTTTAAAAGTTGGTTGCATTGAAGCAAAAGCTCGCCTCAATCCATGGTGGTCCACACAACTCATAGGATACTCATGCAAAATAATCATTTCAGCAACACATTTTCTTGTAAATGAAGGATCAAACACAAAACCATCTTCATTCACTTTTTGGTTTTGTGATTGTTTTGACAATGATTCAACAATTGATGATTGCCTAGAGTTTGCCACCTTTATTCTCTTGCAATATCGATCCACATGGTTCCGCAATGACTTGGTACCATTCCTCGGATTTGCACTAAGCACAGTCTTGCAAAACTTGCATTTTGCCTTCCATTCTCCTTCAACTTTCAAACGATCAAAATACTCCCAGTAAGCACTCTTAACATGAGTCTTATTGTCACCTTCATTAGGAGTTGATCCTTCTGGAGTTGAGACATTATTCATTGCTTGTGGAGTTTCTGAAGTTGGATTAGCATTACTTTGAACTTCAACTTCATTATCATTTGGAGCAACACTGTTGCTTTGTGTGTCTTCTCTAGCATTACTAGCCATGAAGTAATTTGAAAACACCTATATCAATAAAATTAAAATACATGAGGGTATAAAATTAACATAAATCATATCATAAATACATAATTATAAAATTAGAATAAACCAAATCAAAATGCACAATTAAAGTAGTTGAGCCAAATGTATGCATTCACTTCCTTTAAAATCCTATAATAGGTACATTACAAATTCAATATTACAAATAGCAAATTATGGGAATCATTTTAATACTAGATTCATGTATTAGTATTGGTATGAGAATCATTTTATAAATTGTCTAAATACGAGTGTTAAGAGATGAGACTCACTCTTTTATAAAAATTGAAACATGCTAATTTTGAAGGCACTATAAAACATACCCAAAAATTTTATAAGGTCATGCAGATACACCATTCAGGTTAAGGTAATAAGGTCATAAAATAATTTAGAAGCATCATATAAAAGTTCATGATAAAGAAGCACCAAGATAATAGCTACAAACTTTAGCACCAAAAAGGAAAAGGGTCATCATTAGAAATGTTAATATTTACTCCAAGAATGCAGTACCAATCAATGAAAGGTGGCTTATTAGTTTTGTTAGGGACAAGTCTATGAACACATACAACAGAACGTGTGGAAATTGAGCAAATCTCCAATACCAGTTGGCTTTTCTAATCTGATTCTTGTCCCATTTGAGAATAATAATAATTGAGAGTAGTGATTAGTTAGGAAAGGGTGAAAGTTCCTTCACAAGTGGTAGTGATTAGTGAACATGGTGCTTTGTAATTTTAATTAGTTTTTGAATGCAGAGGCTAAATACTCCCAGTAATAGTAATAACAATAATAATATTATAATGAAGTAGAGCGGTTTAGAATAATAAGCAAGCATTGCAGAGTGGTTTTCTTCTTTTATTTTTACTTTATTTAATCTGTTGAGTTTTGAATTTTGAAATTTTAAATTGAAATTAAGTTTGTTTTGGTTGCAACTAATAAAGAAAGCCCTGCAGCTAAAAAATTGCAAGCAAGTGAGCAACTGATATATAACAGTTCAAGCATTTTTATAGTATTTCAAGATGCATTTCAATATTAACATTTCACTTAAGGAAAGCCCTGCAGCTAAAAGATTGCAAGCAAGTGAGCAACTGATATATAAAAGTTCACGCATTTTTATAGTATTTCAAGATATATTTCAATATTAACATTTCACTTAAGGTAGACCATAATCATATAAAAGTTCATGATATTAACATTTCACAGAAACACTGAAATCTCCCCTTTTTCTCCTCTTGAGTGAACAATTCTATTGTGAAGCAGGAAACTATAATTTTTTCTTTCACACCATTATCTGAAATCTGAGTACCAACCTTGAGTATGAAGCCTCGGTTCAGAAAACGAGGAGGAGGACGAGGGCGGGTGCTGTGAGCTGGTAAGGCAGAGAAGAAGCCCTGAGAACCGGAAAATACTCCGGGAGCAGGAAGTGTGCGGAGACGGCGGAGTTGTAGACGGTGATAGCGGCGGCGAAGGTTGTGAATGCAAGGACTGGAGGGAGCAAAGAGAGGACGACACGGGAGAAGAGGGTCGACCGGAGGTGGCGGAGGTGGCGGAGGGAGGAGCGGAGCTGAGACGAATCAGCCGATTCAATGAGTTGCGACTTGCGAAGATGGCAGAGACGACTAGACGAGCTGAGCGGAGGAGGAGGCGAGGAGCGACAGCCGACAGGCACAGGCGACAAGGCACAGGCTGAGCCGAGGCGGCGAGGCTTTGGTATTGGAGAGGAGAAGAGCTGAGGAGGAAGGGGTTCCTATTTGCTAACCCTAAATCCCTAATCGAATGAGTGGCGGTGAGAAGTGAGAACTGAAGGCTGAAGCTAATCCCTAAAAAATTATATATATATATATATATATATGCACTCCGGGGCGGGTTTAGTCTGAACCCGACCCCGCCCCGCCCCGCTCATCAACCCGCCACGATTTAGACCCGCCCCACTCCGGGTCGGGTTCAAACCCGCCCCGACCGGGTAGGGGCGGGGCGGGTACCCGCGGGTACGGGTACTGCTGCCATCCCTAACTGCGCTCACTCCCTTGGCGTGCCCTGATGTGAGCTCGGGGTTGCGTCGGTAAAGATTTTCTCAATAAAGTCACGTTGCAAGTATAGCTCTACCAACAACAATCCTCGAGTATCAAATTTAGAAAGGAAATTGGTTGTCACAAGTTCAACCCCAATAGATATAACCGAAGTATTCAAACCTCGGGTCATCTCACAAGGAATGGGCAAACATGTGCTTCAACATTGGTTAGAAATCTGGGGTTGTGAGTCATGAGCAAGAATTTAAACTAGGAATCTTAACAAGCAAGTAATCTTAAATCGCAAGAAACTAATTCAAATAACTAAGCAAGATATGAGCAATTCTAAACTAACAAAGTATCATCCAATATGATTCTATTCTAAG
The DNA here is from genome assembly GCF_003086295.3 of Arachis hypogaea. Lineage (NCBI taxonomy): Eukaryota > Viridiplantae > Streptophyta > Magnoliopsida > Fabales > Fabaceae > Arachis > Arachis hypogaea. Next base: position 61,449,643 of record NC_092047.1, read on the forward strand.
CTAAACAAATAACTATAACTAAGACGAGTAATCAAGAATTTGAGTTTTCAAATATGAATGATAAAAGCAACTCTTGGCTAGGCATGGGAATTGGTGTTACCATCCTTGTCTAACAACCATATCTTAACAATTATGAAGAACCAAACTCATTAAGTATACTTCTATACTTGAAGTACGTCAAATGGTTTGGTCAACATCAACCCATAAGTTCTAACCTCACTACTAATTGACTTAATAGAAGGTTAGTGTCAATGGCTATCAAATTGACCACTAAGGGCTCTCAAATCATCAAATCCATTAGACCTAATGACTCAAGTTTACCCAATTCCCCTTAGCCTAGGCCAAGAGTAAAGAACTACTCCATAATCAAAGTAAACAATTCATCAAACACATGGTGAGCATTAACAAAAAACATGTTCAAATTGCAATTAAATTGAAATCACAAGTACCCACTAACAATTATCAACATACACTCACTCAAACAACACAATTAATCATGGAAATCATCAATGTAACATCAACAAGTCAAGATTCACAACATTCATGAAATGGGTATAAAATGACAATTGACAAGAATTCATAAAACTAACACAAGATCTAAGCAAAATTATACTAAGGAATTCAAATTGAACAATTAAAACTAGTAATTAACAAGATCTAATTCAGAATTCAACAAGGGAAGATCAAATTAAAGCTAGATCTAGAGATGAACAAGGGTTTCTCTCTCTAGAAGAACAAAGAACCAAAAACTAGCTAAAAATTATGTCTAGTGTAAAATGGATTAATCCCCCCTTTCCCCTAGCATCCTTGGGTATTTTTCATGCAGAAACAGCTTGAATTTTGGCCTGATGAGCCTCAGAAAGCGCCAGGCACGATTTCCTTTAATAAGGTCACGTGCAGCTTTCCGCGCGTGCGCGCCATGCGTGTGTGCACGCCGATTGCTTTTGTGATCCACGCGTGAGCGCCAAGTGCGCGTGCGCGTCGATGGGAATCTTCTGATCTGCACAGATGCATCCATCCTTGCGCGCCACTTCCAGCTATCCTCATCCACTCATCCGCGTGGAGTGCGCGTGCGCGCCAATGCTGAATTTTCCAAAATCCAAATCTTCATGTTCCTTCCTTTTGTGCATGCTTTCTTTCTCTCTTCTAGGCCATTCTTACCCTATTAATTCAGAAATCACTCAACAAATACATCACAGCATCGAATGGCAATAAAAGAAGATCAAAATATAGCAATTTCAAGACGAAATAAGCATGTTTTCCATCATGGAGCAATATTAGGAAGTGAACACAAAATCATTCATTTATTGTGAATAAGTGTGAGAAATATTGACAAAACCCCCCAAATTCTACACAATATAAACCACAAAATTGGAGTTTATCAAATCTCCCCACACTTAAACCAAGCATGTCCTCATGCTTAGAATAAAAAGACCAAAGATCATGGTGAGAAAGGGTTTATGAAATGCAAACTACCTAAGTGAATGCATGCAACTAATGTAAAATCATCTAATTACTTGGTCAAGGGTAAATCTATCCTCCAAGAACACATGTGAGCATATAGGGTGAGAATGATATGTAGTTCATGAATCCTACCAATTTTGAACATCACTATGAAGTGCATATAACTTACTAGATGAACGCTTGTGAAAGCCGAGAACTAGGAGTTGAGCATCGAACCCTCACCGGAAGAGTATCCGCTCTATCCGCTCAAGTGTATAGGGTTCGTCACTCAATCCTCTCCTAATCATGCTTTCCTAGTTTTGTCTTTCATCTAACAATCAACAATTACTTAATGCATGCTTACAAGTATCATGAGGTCTTATTCATGGGTTGTAATAGGGCTAGGGTGAACGTAAGGATGTATATGGTCAAGTGAGCTTAAAAATTGAGTCCTTGATTAACCTAGGATCCCACTAGACACATAGAACAACCTATACAACTATAATACATTACCTAGCTACCCTTGAGTTTCACTTTTTGCATACTCATGCATTCTTTTCAATTCACATCCCATATGCATTGTTTTTATTACTTTGTATTGGGGTTTCTTTATCCCCTTTTGTTGCTTTATTTTTTTTTGGGTCCCCTTTTCTTGGGACTTTATGTACAGAAGTTTCAATGCATATGGTTCAATCATTCAATACATGAGTATGTTCCCAAATCCTAGAATTTTCAATTACAACTACAATTACACACCTCTATATCTACCCAAATTTCCCAAGTATACCCTCCCAATTGAATGATATACATCCTAACTCACCTAAGCCAATCAAGGATTCAAATTTAGGGACATTCGTGGTTTTTCGCTTAGGATTGTTAATGTGCTCTTTTTAAGAAGAAAGAGGGTTTATCATAGGCTCAAAATTGGTTAGCAATGGTAGATAAAAAGGTTTAGGCCATTTGGGAAAAGTGACTATTGAAATAATGGCCTCAATCATGTAAATGCATTCATACACAAGTAATGGACATATAGAATTAGACAAAACAAGGATTGCAATCATAGAGAGAAATATGCACACAAGAATGGGAAATAATGGTTAGAAAATGTAACCATGCAATAGGCTCAAAACTTACATGCTTGTGTTCTTAGCTCAATCACTATGTTCCAAAATACATTCTTAAAGCAAGTTCATTGTAAAAATATTAATTTTTTTTCAAAAGTTTGGTAGGGTACCCCAAAACACAGTTTCTTGGGAAGGAAGTTATTATTTTGACCAAGTAACTCTATAGAAACTAACTATCATGCAAGGAGTATTTACAAGCAAGACTAACTACACATGCAATGTACTAACTACTAAGCAGAAGATAAATCCATGGGTATTGAAAGGAAGAGATGGTTACCCATGGAGATCGGTCGAACGACCTCCCCACACTTAGAATTTAGCACGGTCCTCCGTGCTACGAACAATGTGGAAAGGGTGGTCGAGACCGGAACCGTCACTATCCTCTCCTTCAGAGCTCCCATCACTTGGGTTCGAGGTGGATGTGAATATTTTGGGTTCCTCCATGCTAAGGGTAACACAACGCAGAAGCTTCTTGATGTAAGTATATCGGCATTGATTGCGCCGCTCATATCTATCAAGCTTCCGGTGTAGATCTTCTATCCTTTGATGTGTAGATCTTTGCCGTGGTGGTGATGATGATGTGGAAGGAATAGTAGATGGAAGGGCTATGTCAAGGCTTGGGTTGTTCATGGGAAGATGTAAGTATTTTCCGCTTGGGACCACATCGCCCTTTGCCAGAACTATAATCTTCCTGTCCTTGGCATCCCAAAGAATACCCGCAGCTGTAACTAAATCAGATACCAATGCTGGAAATGGCAAATTACCCCGGGCATGGACTTGACTCATCGCTTGCTTGACAAGAAACAGAATGTTCACCGGTCTCTCCGTGAGAACACACAAAACAAGTAAGGCGAGGTCAGCCGTGAAGGACAACTTGTGTGTGCTAGGTAGCACAAAATGAGATAGGATCTGGGCCCAAGCTCTAGCTTCCACAGTGAAAAAACGAGCGTCAATGCACTTGGGCCTCATCCGAAGTCGACCCTGGGTCCAAAATGTCCCTGGCTCAGCAATGACTCGAAGGATCGAGTTCCAATCAAACCCAAATTTTCCTCGCTGACGTAAGACTTCTTGGTAGCCATCCATGTCACTTGGTACCGGTAGGACATTAAGCACTTGCTGAATAGCCTCTTCTGAAACTGATACTTGCTTCCGGCGTATGTATAACAATTGAAGAGAGGAAAGATAGTAGTTGGTGTAGAATTCTTCCACCCAAGAGAGGTTGATCTCCCTTGGTTTTCTCAAAATAAACTCCCATCCTCACCGTTCAATGCAGGGTAGTATATAAGGAGCAACCTTGTCCGGCGGAGCGAGTAGATGCTCAGGATGATAGTTCCTCACAGCTATGGAGGGGAACATAAGTTCACAGAAGCGGTTGGGGAACCTTGAAGAATCTTTTGCCAGTTTGCTCTTTTCATTCTCATCAATAGGAGCGGGTGTCTTCGCTTTCTTAGATAGGGGTCTGGCTCCCAATGAAGAGTGCGCCTTAGAAGTTGATCTTTGGGGTGCCCTCTTTGCAGCCGGTTTCCTTGGAGCTTTCTCCTTGCCTTTCTTGGTGGCCTTCCTGAGAAAGGAGAGAAAATAGGAAAATATTAACCCAAAGAATCATTTTAACAAAATTATGCAAGTGAAGGATAGTGTCCAAAAGAAGTAGTGCAACAAAGTTATTATAGAGGTATGGGTCACAACACTTGTAATGGGATGCAAGAGGTAATAAAGCATGCAATAGGGCATGAGAAGAGTAATCTCTAGCATCCATAACAAAGGGCAAGTCATGTTCAATGAGTATCTAATTAGTAAGCAAAGTAGACTTAATGCATATAGAAGACAACAAGTGAATGAGGAGAAGCACCAATTTGAAAGTACATTATTAAAATAAACCAAAATGGCATTCATGCATTTCCTTGAACACTTGGTGTGCAATTAACAAGCAAAGAGCAATTATGAGATACTCAACCAATTTAAAGCCCAAAATAAAACATCAATCATCACATAAACACCACATATTGGCAAAGATAAGGAAAAAAACTGACAAAAGATCTATTAAAGCAAATTAAGCTCAAATACAACATCCATGGAAAAATAAGGAAAAGGAGAAGTAAGCAAACAAAAAGTAAGTAAGTAATATAACCATGCAACTAAAAGGGAAACTAAGTAAATCAACAAAAAGAATCTAACTAAAAGAAGAAATAATGCAAGGAGAGTAATAGATGAGATATGGAGGAAGTAGAACCTTGAGAAGTGTAAAAGAACAAGGCAAAATTTTCTTTTGTGAAAATGAGAAGGAAATAGGAGATGTTGGCAAAGGACGGGTGCGCGTCAGTGGTGCGCACGCGCGAGATCAGTTGTGCCCCTGGCACAGGACTGGCATGAAGTTGGCATAAGTCTCTGGTTTTTATACCAGAGTTGGCATGTGGCACAGGCGCGCGGATGCGCACAGTGCGCAAGCGCGTGCATGAGTCAGTTGGCAACCGGCGCGGACGCGTACAGTGCGCGGACGCGTTGGTGTGGGCACAAGTGTGGCATAAGTGTGGCACAACTCTCTGGTTTTTGTACCAGGGGAGTCCACATAGCGCCATCGGCGCGCGCGCGCACAGTGCACTGGCGGACGCATGGGTATCTGGTGCGAGATGGGCATGAAGTGGGCATGACTCTCGGGTTTTTGGCCCAAGAGGTGGAAGTACACCACCGGCGCGCGCGCGCACAGTGCACTGGCGCGTCGGTGCCCATTTTCCCTTTTTCTCTTCTTTTTTTCTTTTTTCTTTTTTTTTTGAACATAACAAGACCTATTCTAACACATTCTTGGTAGGTGCTTAAGCTAGTAGGCAAGAGAACACTTCACAAATTCATGCATTTCTCAAAACATAGCATTCTCTCTACTTCAACAATTCCTCCATACCAAAATGATAAAAACTATATAAACATCCTATCTATTCAACAAGAAGAGTAAAACTAGCATTCCTATGCAATCAATCAATCATCAAGAAATCACAAAATTTACAAGAATTTAAGGTTACAAACAAGATGGTATACACAAGGAAGATCTTACCACGGTGGGGTGCCTCCCACCAAGCACTTTTCTTTAACGTCCTTAAGTTGGACGGTCCTTTGCTTAAGCTTCCTCTCTCTTTGGTGCATCCTCCAATAGGAACACCTCTAGCTCCTTTGGGAGCTTGTAGCCATGGTACTTCTTCACTCTATGTCCATTCACCTTGAAAGTTGCTTCACTTTTGGGATCAAACAACTCTACCACTCCATAAGGCTTTATCTCCTTCACCTTGAAAGGTCCTTCCCATCTAGAGCAGAGCTTGCCAGGCATGAATCGAAGCCTTGAGTTGTAGAGGAGGACCTCATCACCTTCTTAAAAGTCCTTCTTCCGGATGTGATGGTCATGAAATGCCTTAGTCTTTTCCTTGTAGATCCGGGCATTCTCATATGACTGGTTCCTCAAACACTCAAGTTCCTCTAGCTGTAATTTTCTGGCTTCACCCGCCTTGGTCAAATCCATGTTGCACTGCTTTACCGCCCAATAGGCTCTATGCTCAATTTCCACCGGAAGGTGGCAAGCCTTACCATAGACGATCCGGAAGGGACTCATCCCTAACGGAGCCTTGTAGGCCGTTCTATACGCCCATAGTGCATCTCCTAACCGGAGGCTCCAATCCTTTCTTTGTGGATTCACCACTTTCTCCAAGATTCTCTTAGTTTCCCAGTTGGACACTTCCGCTTGTCCATTGATTTGCGGATGATAAGCAGTAGCAACCTGATGGGACACTCCATAGTGTTTGAGCAATGCATCTACCTTCCTGTTACAAAAGTGGGATCCTTGGTCACTTACGATTGCTCATGGCGACCCATAACGGCATACAATGTTATTCCTAATAAAAGAAACAATGGTATTGGCGTCGTCAAGGTGGGTAGGTATGACCTCTACCTACTTTGACACATAGTCAACCGCTAACAGAATATACATATGCTCACTCGAGTTGGGAAACGGTCCCATAAAGTCAATGCCCCATACGTGAAATATCTCACAGAACAACATAGGTTGCTGAGGCATTTCATCCCTTTGGGATGTGTTTCCCGATTTCTGACACTGATGGCAAGACACACAGAAATGGTTAGCATCCTTGAATAAGGTTGGCCACCAGAATCCACAATCCAACACCTTTTTAGCGGTCCTTTGTGGGCCAAAGTGGCCACCACATTCGGATGAATGGCAAGCTTCAAGAATGGGTTGGATTTCAGACTCCGGGACACATCTTCGAATTACTTGGTCCACTCCCCTTTTTCACAAGTGAGGGTCATCCCAAATATAGTATTTGGAATCACTCCTCAACTTATCCCTTTGGTGTTTAGAAAAGTTGGGAGGGAAGAGTTTTGCAACCAAGTAGTTCGCCATTGGGGCAAACCAAGGAAAACTATCCGACACAGCATGCAAACTATCCAATGGGAATGAGTCATTGATCGGAAGTGGATCAAATTTTAAATTCTCAATGCGGCTTAAATGATCCGCAACCAGGTTTTGAGATCCACTCTGGTCCCTAATCTCAATGTCGAATTCTTGCAAAAGCAAGATCCAACGTATGAGCCTAGGCTTTAACTCATTCTTTATCAACAAGTATTTTAAAGCTGCATAATCCGTGTATACCACTATCTTTGACCCTAGAAAATAAGATCTGAATTTATCTAAAGCATGAACAATAGCTAGGTGTTCCTTTTCAGTAGTGGTATAGTTGGATTGTGCTGCATCCAGTGTTTTAGAAGAGTAAGCAATGACATAAGGGAGTTTACCATCGCGCTATGCAAGCGCGGCACCTACAACATGGTTTGACGCATCGCACATTATCTCGAATGGCAACGTCCAGTTGGGGCTTCGCACAATTGGTGCTATGGTAAGAACTCTCCTTAGCTCTTCAAAAGCTTTCACACATTCACTGTCAAACTCAAAATCCACATCTTTTTGGAGTAGGCGCAACAATGGCAAAGCAATCTTGTTGAAATCTTTGATAAAGCGCCTATAGAATCCTGCATGTCCTAAAACCGAGTGGACCTCCCTCACAGATGAGGAGTGAGGTAAAGTGGTGATAACATCAACCTTGGCCGGGTCTATAGAAATGCCTTTATGAGATACTACATGTCCTAACACGATACCTTGTCTTACCATAAAGTGACATTTTTCAAAATTCAAGACAAGGTTGGTGTCAACACATCTAGCTAAGACCTTGGCCAAGTTCTCTAAGCAACAATCAAATGAAGTACCATAAATACTGAAGTCATCCATAAAGATTTCCAGACAATTCTCCATTAGATCGGAAAAGACACTCATCATACACCGCTGAAAAGTAGCAGTGCATTGCATAGTCCAAATGGCATCCTTTTATAGGCAAAGGTGACAAACGGACAAGTAAATGTGGTCTTTTCCTGATCTTCAGGAGCAATGTGAATTTGGAAGTAACCAGTGAATCCATCAAGAAAACAATAATGGGGTTTACCCGCCAAACGGTCCAACATCTGATCAATAAAGGGCAAAGGGTAGTGGTCCTTTCTTGTAGCGGTGTTCAATCTTCTATAGTCAATGCACACTCGCCACGCATTTTGTACTCTCTTGGTGACCACTTTACCATCATCCTTTTTGACCATAGTGATGCTCGATTTCTTGGGAACAACCTAGACCGGGCTCACCCATTCACTGTCAGAAATTAGGTATATGATACCTGCATTAAGTAATCTCGTGACCTCTTTCTTTACCACATCTAGGATGGTTGGGTTGATCCTTCTTTGCGGTTGCCTAACCGGCCTAGCTCCCTCTTGGACAAATATCTGATGCATGCACTTGCGAGGGTCAATCCCCACAATATCCGCTAGGCTCCATCCAATTGCCTTCTTGTACTTTCTTAGAACATCTAGGAGCTTTTCTTCTTCTTCACTTGAAAGCTCACTAGCAATAATGACCGGAAACTTTTGGTTGTCCTCTAAGAAAGCATACTTCAAATGAGATATAAGGGGCTTTAGTTCACTATTTGCCTCAAGCTGTGGTTCCTTTTCATCAAGCTCATGGGGTTCATTCTTAACAACTTTCTCATGTTCATCCTCTTGGTCATCCGTCTCCTCAACAATAGGGTATCACAACTTGTTGTGATCTTCTTCTTACACTTCCGCTACCACTTCATCAATTACATCACATCGGAGTACGGAATATTCTTCGGGAGGATGTTTCATGGCTTCTTCTAAATTGAACTTGATAGTCTTGTCTCCAACCTCAAAAGAATATGTGCCAGTAAAGGCATCTAACTTAAATTTAGAGGTCTTGAGGAAGGGTCTACCAATTAAAACGGAGGATGAGCTTCTATTTTCTATTGGAGGCATTTCAAGGATGTAAAAATCAACCGAAAAAACCAAATCCTTGATCGCCACAAGTACATCTTCTGCTATTCCTATTACCGTGATCACACTTTTATCGGCTAAGGCAAACCTTGCCTCCGACTTCTTTAATGGAGCTAAATTCAACCGCACATAGATAAAAAGCGGCATGATGCTTACACAAGCTCCCAAGTCAAACATACAATCATGAAAAGTGCGCCCACCAATACAACAAGACACCAAACAAGGTCCAGGGTCACCACATTTCTTTGGAATAGGTTCTATCAAGGAGGAAATTAAACTACCCAAGGATAATGTCTCCAATTCTCCTATCCTATCCTTGTGTGTACACAAGTCTTTCAAAAATTTTGCATACTTTGGAATTTGTTGAATAGCATCAAGAAGTGGTATGGTTACCTCAACCTTCTTGAACACTTGAAGCATGTTCAAATCAAATTCCGGTGTTTTCTTTGCTTTCTGCACCATGGATGGGAATGGACTCATCCACTATAGCTTTTCTCTTGGGTTCCTTGAGGTTTACTCCTTCTTCCTCATGCCTTTTGTCTACCACCTCTTCTTCATGTGGAGCTTCAACAACCACTTCTTCCTCATGAATGTCTCCCATGACCCTTGGAGGTATCTCCTCCAATGTAGTACCCGACCGTAGAGTGATGGCGTTGAGACCGCCCTTTGGGTTTGGTTGGGGTTGGGATGGAAGGTTAGAAGAGCTTGAGGGTTGGTTGGTGTTGTTGTTGGGAGTTGATGGTTTGTTTGACATGGCCATCTTTGAAAGCATGTTGGTGAGGTTAGCCAATTGAGCGCCCAAGGCATCAAATTGAGCCTTGTTGCTCTTGTCCTGTTTCTCCATGGCGGCTCTAAGCTCATCAACTTGATTGTTGGAAGATGGAGGAGTTTGGTATTTGGTGTAGTTATTTTGGGTTTGGTTGGAGTGGGCTTGGTTGGCTTGGTAGTTGGTGTTGTTATGGTGGTATTGGGATGAAGATTGGTTGTTGTTGTGGTGAGAAGAAGAGTTATTCCATCTTTGGTTTTGATTGCTCCCTTGTGCATTATCCCTCCACCCTTGATGTTGATTACCACCTTGAGGGTAATTGTTTTGGCCTTGAGAAGGATAGGATGGACGGTTGTTATAATTCACATTGGCCACTACAAGAGCATGTTCTTCTTGATTTTGATGGCATTGATCGGTGTAATGTGTGGTGCTAGAGCACAAACTACAAATCCTAGGAGGGCCTTCAAGTTGAGCAACTGGAGGTGGGGCTTGAACGGCTTGGATGGAGTAGTATTCCTTTTGATCTTTTTGTATTTGTGTGAGGATGGTGGTCATATCCCCAAGTGCTTTGGTTAGGCTTGATTCGGAAGGGGATGGTTCTACCACACCCTTGAGAGGATTACTTCTCACCCTTGTATGTTGTGTAGCTTCGGCAACATCCTTTATCAAATTCCAAGCTTCTCCCTCCGTCTTGTTTTTCGAAAGGGAACCATGATGAGCGGATAATTTATACGCCTTTTGGCACTGTTTTTAGTATGTTTTCAGTATGATATAGTTAGTTTTTAGTATATTTTTATTAGTTTTTAATTAAAAATCACATTTCTGGACTTTACTATGAGTTTGTGTGTTTTTTTGTGATTTCAGGTATTTTCTGGCTGAAATTGAGGGACCTGAGCAAAAATCAGATTCAAAGGTTGAAGAAGGACTGCAGATGCTGTTGGATTCTGACCTCCCTGCACTCAAAGTCGATTTTCTGGAGCTATAGAACTCCAAATGGCGCGCTTTCAATTGTGTTGGAAAGCAGACATCCAGGGATTTCCAGAAATATATAATAGTCCATACTTTGCCCGAGTTTAGACGATGCAAACTGGTGTTGAACGCCAGTTCCATGTTGCAGTTTGGCGTTCAGCGCCAGAAACAAGTTGCAAAGTGGAGTTCAACGCCAGAAACACGTTACAAACTGGCGTTCAACTCCAAGAATGACCTCTCAACGTGTAAACTTCAAGATCAGCCCAAGCACACACCAAGTGGGCCCCGGAAGTGGATTTCTACATCAATTACTTACTTCTGTAAACCCTAGTAGCTAGTCTAGTATAAATAGGACTTTTTACTATTGTATTTACATCTTTTGGATTATCTTTTGATCCATTGATCACGTTTTGGGGGCTGGCCATTCGGCCATGCCTGAACCTTTCACTTATGTATTTTTCAACGGTAGAGTTTCTACACACCATAGATTAAGGTGTGGAGCTCTGCTGTTCCTCAAGGATTAATGCAAAGTACTACTGTTTTTCTATTCAATTCAACTTATTCCGCTTCTAAGATATTCATTCGCACTTCAACATGAATGTGATGATCATGACAAAGTCATCATCATTCCCCTATGAACGCGTGCCTGACAACCACTTCCGTTCTACCTTCGATTGAATAGATATCTCTTGGATATCTAATACAGGGGACCGAGTCCGAGTTATTAGCGTCTTCGTGGTATAAGTTAGAACCCATGGATGGCCATTCCTGAGATCCAGAAAGTCTAAACCTTGTCTGGGGTATTCCGAGTAGGATCTGGGAAGGGAGGGCTGTAACGAGCTTCAAACTCGCGAGTGCTGGGCGTAGTGACAGACGCAAAAGGATAGTAAATCCTATTCCAGTATGATCGAAAATCGACAGATGATTAGCCATGCAGTGACAGCGCATTGGACCATTTTCACAGGAGGATGGGATGTAGCCATTGACAACGGTGATGCCCTACATAAAGCTTGCCATGGAAAGGAGTAGGATTGATTGGATGAAGACAGCAGGAAAGCAGAGATTAGAGGAACGAAAGCATCTCTATACGCTTATCTGAAATTCTAACCAATGTTTTACATAAGTATCCCTATCCTATTTTAATTTTCGTCCACTATAATCTCTTAATACAATTTAATATCTGCCTGACTGAGATTTACAAGATGACCATAGCTTGCTTCATACCGACAATCTCCGTGGGATCGACCCTTACTCACATAAGGTTTATTACTTGGATGACCCAGTGCACTTGCTGGTTAGTTGTACGAAGTTGTGAAACAGATATAAGATCATGAACGTGCGTATTGAGTTTTTAGCGCCGTTACCAAGGAATGGAATGATCACGATTTCGCACACCAAGTTTTTGGCACCGTTGCCAGGGATTGTTCGAGTTTGAACAACTAACGGTTCATCCTGTTGCTTAGATTAGGAAATTTTGTCTTTTGAGTCAGAGTCTTTTACTTTCTTTTCAAAAATCTTTCAAAAATTTTTATTTTTCTTTATTAATCTGTGATTTATCTTTAAGTCTTTTGTTGTTGTTCTTGTTAAAATTTTAGAATCCTTATTTTCTTTTTCAAAAATTTTTCGAAATTTGATTTTTTTTTTACTAATAATTGAGTTTTTCTGTTTGAGTTTAGTTTTATATTTTAAGTTTCGTGTCAATTGCATATTTTATATTTTCCTTTAAATTTTCGAATTTGTGTCCTTTGTTTTTCCTGGATCTTCAAGTTGTTCTTGTTTATTTTTCTTGTTTGATCTTCAGTTTTTCTTGTTCTGTTTCTTTTCTTGTTTTTCTTGTGCTTTTTCAAAACATTAGCTTTCAAAAAAAAAATTATTCTTAGTTATCAAAAATACTTCTTCAAAACAAGTGTTACATTTACAGCTCAATTGGCTAGAGCGTTGGTCTATGTTCTTGGTAATTGAGTATCTTCTTTTTAAAATCTTTTTCAAAAATAATTTTTCTTTGATTAATTCTTGTACCAAACTTTAAGTTTGGTGTTTTCTTGTTGATCTTTCTATAATTTTCAAAAATTTTATTGTGATTTTCTAAAAATTTTAAGTTTGGTGTTCTTTCTTCATGTTCTTGTTGTTCTTGTGAGTCTTCAATGTGTTCTTGAGTTTTCCTTGTGTCTTGATCTTAAAATTTTTAAGTTTGGTGTTCCTTGGTGTTTTACCTCCAAAATTTTCGAAAACAAGGAGCATTAGATCTAAAAATTTTAAATCTGGAGCTATTTTATTGTTTTTCTCTTTCCTCTTTAAATTCAAAAATATCTTTTCTCTCTATTTTAAAGAAAATGTTCGAAAATCAATTTTGAATTTCTGATTTTTATTTCAAAATTTAAAATCTTTTTCAAAAACCATATCCAAAGTTTTCAAATCTTCTTAATTAAGTAATTATTTTAGTTTTAAATTTTTGTTCTTAATTTTCAAAATTTATATTTAATTTCTAATTATTTTATTTTATTTCGTTTTTTTATTTATTTAATTATTCGTTCTTTTTTTAAAAAAAATTATATTTTAATTGCAATTCACATCAATTCCCTTTCCTCCATCATGGACCTAAGTGGAATTAACAGTCCAGAAGGACTCTGGGGTCATATGCTAACCCCACTACTGCTTCATATGGGAGCAGTATCTGTATACCCTCCATTGGAGTCAGTAGCTTTGAGTTGAATCCTCAGCTCATTATCATGGTACAGCAAAGTTGCCAGTATTCCGATCTTCCACAGGAAGAACCTACAGAGTTTCTGGCACAGTTTTTACAAATTGCTGACACAATACATGATAAAGAAGTAGATCAGGATGTCTACAGACTACTACTATTTCCATTTGCTGTAAAAGATCAAGCTAAGAGGTGGTTAAATAACCAACCTAAAGCAAGCATAAAGACATGAAAACAGCTGTCAGAAAAATTCCTGAATCAATACTTCCCTCCCAAACGGATGACACAGCTAAGGCTGGACATCCAAGGCTTTAAACAAGGGGATAATGAATCTCTTTATGATGCCTGGGAGAGATACAGAGAGATGCTAAGAAAATGCCCCTCTGAAATGTTTTCAGAATGGGTGCAGTTAGACATCTTCTATTATGGGCTTACAGAGAAAGCTCAGACTTCTCTGGACCACTCAGCTGGTGGGTCTATAGATATGAGAAAGACGATTGAAGAAGCTCAAGAGCTCATTGATACAGTTGCCAGAAATCAGCATCTGTACCTAAATAGTGAATCTTCCATGAAAGAAGAGGCTAAAACAGTAACTGCTAAACTCAGTCCTACAGAACAAGTTACTGAATTCAATCAGCAATTAGACTTTCTAACAAAATAGCTGGCCGAATTCAAGGAGATACTACAAGACACAAGAATGGCTAATATAAATATGGAGGTACAATTGAAGAAAACAGAACAACAGTTATCAAAACAAATAACAGAAGAGTGCCAAGCAGTTCAATTAAGAAGTGGAAAAATATTAAATACCTCACTTCAAGGCAGCAAGAAGCCAAGAAATGAACAAACTGCTATTCAAAATCCCTCTGAGGACAGTAAGAGCCTAGAGAGGAATAACTCTAGCGTCCAAACGCCAGAAACAGGCAGGGATTTAGCGTCAAACGCCCAATGGAAGCTCAGTTCTGGCGTTCAGACGGCAGGAACAAGTAAGGAGTTGGCGCCCAACGCCACTCCAGCTTCTAACTCTGGCATTCAAATGCCAGTGAGGGATCAGACACACACAAGTGCTGATAACAACCCCTCTAAAAAGGCTTCTCCAACCACCTCTGTAGGAAATAAACCTGCAGGAACTAAGGTTGAGGAATATAAAGCCAAGATGCCTTATCCTCAAAAACTCCACCAAGAGGAGCAGGATAAGCAATTTGCTCACTTTGCAGACTATCTCAGGACTCTTGAAATAAAGATTCCGTTTGCAGAGGCACTTGAGCAAATACCCTCTTATGCCAAGTTCATAAAAGAGATCTTGAGTCATAAGAAGGATTGGAGAGAATCTGAAAGAGTTCTCCTCACTGAAGAATGTAGTGCAGTCATTCTGAAAAGCTTCCCAGAAAAGCTTAAGGATCCCAGGAGCTTTCTGATACCATGCACACTAGAGGGTAATTGCACCAAGACAGCTTTATGTGATCTTGGAGTAAGCATCAATCTAATACCTGCATCCACTATCAGAAAGCTTGGTTTAACTGAAGAAGTCAAACCAACCCGGATATGTCTCCAACTTGCTGATGGCTCCATTAAATACCCATCAGGCGTGATTGAAGACATGATTGTCAGGGTTGGGCCATTCGCCTTTCCCACTGACTTTGTGGTGCTGGAAATGGAAGAGCACAAGAATGATACTCTCATTCTAGGAAGACCTTTCCTAGCAACTGGACGAACTCTCATTGATGTCCAAAAGGGGGAAGTAACCCTGAGGGTCAATGAGGATGAGTTCAAGTTAAATGCTGTCAAAGCCATGCAGCATCCAGACACACCCAAAGACTGCATGAAAGTTGATCTTATTGACTCTTTGGTAGAGGAGATCAACATGGCTGAGAGTCTCGAATAAGAGCTGGAAGACATTTTTAAAGATGTTCAGCCTGATTTGGAGGATTCAGAAGAATTGAAAGAACTTCTGAAACTTCCTCAGGAAGAGGAAACACCTCCTAAACCTGAGCTCAAGCCATTACCACCATCCTTGAAATATGCATTTCTGGGAGAAGGTGACACTTTTCCAGTGATCATAAGCTCTGCTTTAAATCCACTGGAAGAGGAAGCACTAATTCAAGTGCTAAGGACACACAAGACAGCTCTTGGGTGGTCCATAAATGACCTTAAGGGCGTAAGCCCAGCTATATGCATGCACAAAATCCTATTAGAGGATGATGCTAAGCCAGTGGTTCAACCACAGAAGTGGCTAAATCCAGCCATGAAGGAAGTGGTGCAGAAGGAGGTCACCAAGTGACTAGAGGCTGAAATTATTTATCCTATTTCTGATAGCCCCTGGGTGAGCCCTGTTCAAGTTGTCCCCAAAAAGGGAGGTATGACAGTGGTTCATAATGAAAAAAATGAACTGGTTCCTACAAGAACAGTTACAGGGTGGCGCATGTGTATTGACTACAGAAAGCTCAATACAGCCACCAGAAAGGATCATTTTCCTTTACCATTCATAGACCAGATGCTAGAAAGACTAGCAGGTCATGATTATTACTGCTTTTTGGATGGCTATTTAGGCTACAACCAAATTGCAGTAGATCCCCAGGATCAAGAGAAAACAGCATTCACATGTCCATCTAGAGTGTTTGCTTACAGAAGGATGCCATTTGGGCTGTGTAATGCGCCTGTAACCTTTCAGAGATGCATGCTCTCTATTTTCTCTGATATGGTGAAAAAATTTCTAGAAGTCTTTATGGATGACTTCTCAGTATATGGAGACTCATTCAGCTCTTGTCTTAATCACCTGACACTGGTTCTGAAAAGATTCCAAGAGACTAACCTGGTTTTAAACTGGAAAAAATGTCACTTTATGGGGACTGAAGGGATTGTCTTTGGGCAGAAGATTTCGAACAAGGGAATAGAGGTGGATCAAGCTAAAGTGGAAGTAATTGAAAAATTACCACCACCTGCCAATGTCAAGGCAATCAGAAGATTTCTGGGGCATGCAGGATTCTATAGGAGGTTTATAAAGGATTTTTCAAAAATTGCAAAACCTCTGAGCAATCTGCTAGCTACTGACACGCCATTTGTGTTTGACACAGAGTGTCTGCAGGCGTTTGAAACTCTGAAAGCTAAGCTAGTCACAGTACCAGTTATTTCTGCACCAGACTGGACATTACCATTTGAACTAATGTGTGATGCCAGTGACCATGCCATTGGTGCAGTACTGGGACAGAGGCATAACAAGCTTCTGCATGTCATTTATTATGCTAGCCGTGTTTTAAATGATGCCCAGAAAAATTACACAACCACAGAAAAAGAATTGCTTGCAGTGGTTTATGCCATTGATAAGTTTAGATCATACTTAGTAGGATCAAAAGTGATTGTGTACACTGACTATGCTGCTCTTAAATATCTACTCACAAAGCAGGATTCAAAGCCCAGGCTCATAAGATGGGTGTTGCTTCTGCAAGAGTTTGATATAGAAATAAGAGACAGAAAAGGGACAGAGAACCAAGTGGCTGATCATCTGTCCCGGATAGAACCAGTAGAATGGGCGTCCTTTCCCTCTATTGAGATCTCTGAAACCTTTCCGAATGAGCATTTGTTTGCCATTCAGGAAACACCATGGTTTGCAGACATTGCAAACTATAAAGCTGCAAGGTTCATACCCAAAGAGTACAGTAGGCAACAAAAGAAAAAATTAATCACTGATGCAAAGTACTACTTGTGGGATGAACCATATCTCTTTAAGAGATGTGCAGACGGAATAATCCGTAGGTGTGTGCCCAGAGAAGAAGCACAGAAGATCCTATGGCATTGTCATGGATCACAATATGGAGGACATTTCGGAGGTGAGCGAACAGCTACAAA
Organism: Arachis hypogaea; assembly: GCF_003086295.3. Lineage (NCBI taxonomy): Eukaryota > Viridiplantae > Streptophyta > Magnoliopsida > Fabales > Fabaceae > Arachis > Arachis hypogaea. Next base: position 61,466,876 of record NC_092047.1, read on the forward strand.
AGTCCTCCAATGTGGCTTCTACTGGCCCACTCTCTATAAAGACTCCCGAGACTTTGTACGTAACTGTGACAGCTGCCAGAGAGCTGGTAATCTGCCTCATAGTTACGCCATGCCTCAGCAAGGGATCTTGGAGATTGAGTTGTTTGATGTATGGGGTATTGACTTCATAGGGCCTTTTCCACCATCATACTCAAACACTTATATTCTGGTGGCAGTCGACTATGTATCCAAATGGGTAGAGGCCATTGCCACACCCACTAATGATACTAAGACCATGCTGAAGTTCCTCCAAAAACATATCTTCATTAGGTTTGGTGTCCCTAGAGCACTAATTAGTGATGGGGGCACTCACTTCTGCAACAAACAACTTTACTCTTCTATGGTCCGGTATAGAATTAGCCACAAGGTGGCAACTCCATACCATCCACAGACAAATGGACAAGCTAAAGTCTCTAATAGAGAACTAAAAAGAATCCTGGAACGGACTGTAAGTACCCGTAGAAAGGATTGGGCAAGAAGCTTGGATGATGCTCTGTGGGCTTACAGAATAGCATTCAAGACTCCTATAGGGACCTCTCCATACCAGCTTGTGTATGGTAAGGCCTGTCATCTGCCCGTGGAACTGGAGCATAAGGCCTACTGGGCAACCAGATTCCTAAACTTTGATGCCAAATTAGCTGGAGAAAAAAGATTGCTCCAGCTGAATGAGCTAGAGGAATTCAGACTCACTGCTTTCGAAAATGCCAAGCTTTACAAAGAGAAAGCAAATAGGTGGCATGACAGAAAGCTGTCATCTAGAGTCTTTTAACCAAGACAGAAGGTTCTGCTGTTTAACTCTAGGCTTAGGTTATTCCCCGGGAAACTGAAATCCCGGTGGAGGGGACCATATGTGATTACAAGTGTATCACCATATGGCTCTGTGGAGCTTCAAGACATTAATTATAATAAGAAGTTCATTGTTAATGGACAGAGAATCAAGCACTATCTTGAAGGCAATGTTGAGCAAGAGTGCTCAAGGCTGAGGCTAGATTAAAAGCTCAGCAAGGTCCAGCTAAAGACAATAAAGAAGCGCTTGTTGGGAGGCAACCTAATGTTATCTAATTATATCTATTTATTTTCTATTGCTATTTTATGTCTTCTTAAGGTTGATGATCATACCTGAAATCACAGAAAAATACACAAAATCATAGTAAAGTCCAGAAAACATACTAAAAACTAACTAAAACAGACTAAAAACTACCTAAAAACAATGCCAAAAAGTGTATAAATTATCCGCTCATCACAACACCAAACTTAAATTGGTGCTTGTCCCCAAGCAACTAAAAACAAAGTAAGATAAAAAGAAGAGAATATACAATGAATTCCAAAAATATCTATGAAGATCAGTCTTAATTAGAGAGCCGGGCTCTTAGCTTTTTGCTTCTGAACAGTTTTGGCATCTCACTTTATCCTTTGAAATTCAGAATGATTGGCATCTATAGGAAGTCAGAATTAAGATAGTGTTATTGATTCTCCTAGTTCAGTATGTTGATTCTTGAACATAGCTACTTTATGAGTCTTGGCCGTGAACCTAAGCATTTTGTTTTCCAGTATTACCACCGGATACATAAATGCCATAGACACATAACTGGGTGAACCTTTTCAGATTGTGACTTAGCTTTGCTAGAGTCCCCAATTAGAGGTGTCCAGAGCTCTTAAGCACATTCTTTTTGCTTTGGATCACGACTTTAACCGCTTAGTCTCAAGATTTTCACTTGACACCTTCACGCCACAAGCACATGGTTAGGGACAACTTAGTTTAGCCGCTTAGGCCAGGATTTTATTCCTGTGGGCCCTCCTATCCACTAATGCTCAAAGCCTTGGATCCTTTTTATTTTACCCTTGCCTTTTGGTTTAAAGGGCTATTGGCTTTTTCTGCTTGCTTTTTCTTTTTCTTTCTTTTTCTTTTCTTCTTTTTTTCGCCAATTTTTTTTCCCGCAAGCTTTTCACTGCTTTTTCTTGCTTTAAGAATCAATTTTATGATTTTTTAGATTATCAAATAACATTTCTCCTTTTTCATCATTCTTTCAAGAGCCAACAATTTTAACATTCATAAACAACAGATTCAAAAATAAGCAATGTTCAAGCATTCATTCAGAAAACAAATAGTATTGCCACCACATCAAAATAATTAAATTATTTTAAAATTCGAAATTCATGTACTTCTTGTTCTTTTTGCAATTAAAAACACTTTTTATTTAAGAAAGGTGATGGATTCATAGGACATTCATAGCTTTAAGGCATAGACACTAAGACACTAGTGATCATGTAGTAAGACACAAACATAAATAAACATAAAGCATAAAAATTCGAAAAACAGAAAATAAAGAACAAGGAAATTAAAGAACGAGACCACCTTAGTGATGGCGGCTTGTTCTTCCTCTTGAAAATCTTATGGAGTGCTTGAGCTCTTCAATGTCTCTTCCTTGCCTTTGTTGCTCCTCCTTCATGACTCTTTGGTCTTCTCTAATTTCATGGAGGAGGACGGAATGCTCTTGGTGCTCCACCCTTAGTTGTCCCATATTGGAACTTAATTCTCCTAGAGATGTGTTTATTTGCTCCCAATAATTTTATGGAGGAAAATGCATCCCTTGAGGTATCTCAGGAATTTCATGATGAGGCATTTCCTCATGCTCTTGTCCATAAGTGGGCTCTCTTGTTTGCTCCATCCTTTTCTTAGTGATGGGCTTGTCCTCATCAATGAGGATGTCTTCCTCCATGTCAATTCTAGCTGAATTGCAGAGGTGACAAATAAGATGAGGGAAGGCTAACTTTGCCAAAGTAGAGGACTTGTCCGCCACCTTGTAGAGTTCTAGGGATATAACCTCATAAACTTCTACTTCCTCTCCAATCATGATGCTATGGATCATGATAGCTCGGTCTACAGTAACTTCAGAGCAGTTGTTAGTGGGAATGATTGAGCGTTGGATGAACTCCAGCCATCCCCTAGCCACGGGCTTGAGGTCATGCCTTCTCAGTTGAACCGACTTCCCTCTTGAATCTCTCTTCCATTGAGGAAGGGGACCTCGGGGATCACCTTTTTTTTTGCCACAACTTCATAGAAGTGATCTTGATGCACCTTTGAGATGAATCTCTCCAACTCCCATGACTCGGAGGTGGAAGCTTTTGCCTTTCCTTTCCTCTTTCTAGAGGTTTCTCCGGCCTTTGGTGCCATAAATGGTTATGGAAAAACAAAAAGCAACACTTTTACCACACCAAACTTAGAAGGTTTACTCGTCCTCGAGCAAAAGAAGAAAGAAGAGAGTAGAGGAAGAAGAAATAGAGGAGATGGAGGGGGTTAGTGTTTCGGCCATGTATGGGTGGGTTTGGGAGGGAAATTGGTTTGAATTTGAATGGTAAGGTAGGTGGGGTTTTATGATGGATGGATGTGGATTGGTGAAGAGATTATGGAGAAGAGCGTAGGATTTGATAGGTGAGGGGTATTTGGGGAAGAGGTATTGAGGTGATTGATGAAGAGTATTTGGAGAAGGGTGTTATGGAAAGGTGTGAAGAAGAGAGAGAGAGAGATGAAGTAGTTAGGGATCCTGTGGGGTCCACAGATCCTGAGGTGTCAAGGATTTCTCATCCCTGCACCATGTGGCGTGTAAACGCCCCCTTGATTGCCAATCCTGGTGTTAAACACCAGGTTGCTGCCCATTTCTGGCATTTAACGCCAGCTTTTCTCCCCTTTCTGGCATTTAAGCACCAGCTCTGTGCTCTTTTCTGGTGTTAAACACCCAGAATGGTGCCAGACTGGGCGTTTAGTGCCCATTCTGCTACCCTTACTGGCGTTTAAATGCCAGCAAGCTTCTCCTCCAGGTTGTGCTATTTTTAATACTGTTTTTCATTCTGTTTTTGCTTTTTCAGTTATTTTTGTGACTTCACATGATTATCAACCTACAGAAAACATAAATTAACAATTGAAAATAAATAGATATAATAAAATTGGGTTGCCTCCCAACAAGCGCTTCTTTAATGTCAATAGCTTGACAGTGGGCTCTCATGGAGCCTCACAGATACTCAGAGCATGATGATGGCCTCCCAACACCAAACTTAGAGTTTGAATGTGGGGGCTCTATTTGACTCTGCATTAAGAGAAGATTTTCATGCTTCCTCTCCATGGTTACAGAGGGAGATCCTTGAGCCTTAAACACAAGGGAGTCCTCATTCACTTGAAGGACCAATTCTCCTCTGTCAACATCAATCACAGCTTTTGCTGTGTGATGAGCGGATATTTTGTACGCTTTTTGGGTTTAATTTCATATAGTTTTTAGTATGTTTTAGTTAGTTTTTAGTTTATTTTTATTAGTTTCTAGGAAAAATTCATATTTCTGGACTTTACTATGAGTTTTTGTGTTTTTCTGTAATTTCAGGTATTTTCTGGCTGAAATTGAGGGAGCTGAGCAAAAATCTGATTCAGGCTGAAAAAGGACTGCTGATGCTGTTGGATCCTAACCTCTCTGCACTCGGAATGGAATTTCTGGAGCTACAAGAGTACAATTGACGCGCTTCTAATTGCGTTGGAAAGTAGACATCCAGGGCTTTCAAGCAATATATAATAGTCCATACTTTGCTTAAGGATAGATGACGTAAACTGGCGTTCAACGCCAGTTTCATTTTGCAGTCTGGCGTCCAGCGCCAGAAACACGTTACAAGTTGGAGTTCAACGCCAGAAACAGGTTACAGCCTGGCGTTGAACGCCCAAAACAGCCCAGGCACGTGAGAAGCTTTAGTCTCAGCCCCAGCACACACCAAGTGGGCCCCAGAAGTGGATTTCTGCACTATCTATCATAGTTTACTCATTTTTTGTAAACCTAGGTTACTAGTTTAGTATTTAAACAACTTTTAGAGATTTATTTTGGATCTCATGACATTTTAGATCTGAAATTTGTACCTTTTGGCAGCATGAGTCTCTAAACCCCATTGTTGGGGGTAAGGAGCTCTGCAGCCTTTCAATGAATTAATGCAAGTACTTCTATTTTCCATTCAAACATGCGTGTTCCTATCTAAGATATTCATTCGCGCTTAATTATGGAGAAGGTGATGATCCGTGACACTCATCACCTTCCTCAACCCATGAATGTGTGCATGACAACCACTTCCGTTCTATATTAGATTGAATGAGTATCTCTTAGATTCCATAATCAGAATCTTTGTGGTATAAGCTAGAATTGATGGCGTCATTCAGGAGAATCCGGAAAGTCTAAACCTTGTCTGTGGTATTCCGAGTAAGATTCTGGGATTGGATGACTGTGACTGGCTTCAAACTCGCGAGTGCTGGGCGTAGTGACAGACGCAAAAGGATAGTAAATCCTATTCCAGTATGATCAAGAACCTCTAGATGATTAGCCGTGCTGTGACAGAGTATTTGGACCATTTTCACAGAGGAGATGGGAAGTAGCCATTGACAACGGTGACACCTTACATAGAGCTTGCCATGGAAGGAACTTTGCACTTTTGCATGCATGAGGGAAGAGGAATACAAGAGAAAAGCTAAAATTCAGAAGACAAAGCATCTCCAAAACCCCAACATATTCTCCATTACTGCATAATAAGTATTTATTTCATACTCTCTTATTTTTCGTAATTCAATTTGATAAGTGAATTATTTTCCTGACTAAGAGTTACAAGATAACCATAGATTGCTTCAAGCCAACAATCTCCGTGGGATTCGACCTTACTCACGTAAGGTATTACTTGGACGACCTAGTGCACTTGCTGGTTAGTTGTGCGAAATTACATAGTGTGAAGTAATTTTTGTGCACCAAGTTTTTGGCGCCGTTGCCGGGGATTGTTTGAGTTTGAACAACTGACGGTGAATCCTGTTGCTTAGATTAGGAAAATTTTGTCTTTTGGGTCAGAGTCTTTTATATTCTTTTCAAAAATTTTTCAAAAATATTATTTTTCTTTATTAGTTTTTAGTTTTTCTTGTTCTGTTTCTTTTCTTGTTTTTCGTGTGCCTTTTCAAAACATTAGTTTTCAAAAAAAAAAATTTTCTTAGTTATTAAAAATACTTCTTCAAAACAAGTGTTACATTTACTGCCCAATTGGCTAGAGCGTTGGTCTATGTTCTTGGTAATTGGGTATATTCTTTTCAAAATCTTCTTTTTCAAAAATAATTTCTCTATTAAATCTTGTGCCAAACTTTAAGTTTGGTATTTTCTTGTTGATTTTTCTTTGGTTTTCGAAAATTTTAGTTTGGTTTTCTAAAAATTTTAAGTTTGGTGTTCTATATTCATGTTCTTGTTGTTCTTGTGAGTCTTCAAGGTGTTCTTGACTTTTCCTTGTGTCTTGATCTTAAAATTTTTAAGTTTGGTGTTCCTTGGTGTTTTCCCTCCAAAATTTTCGAAAAAAAAGGAGCATTAGATCTAAAAATTTTAAATCTTGTGCTATTTTATTGTTTTTCTCTCTCCTTATCAAATTCAAAAAATATCTTTTCTCTCCATTTTAAAGCAAATTTTTGAAAATTGCTCTTAAAATTCAGATTTTTATTTCAAAATTTAAAACCTTTTTCAAAAATCACATCTTTTTCAAAACTTCCTAAACCACTCTTTTCATTTTTCGAAAATCTTCACCCATTTTTATTTATTTTATTTTTGAATTAAATAAATAAATAAATAAAAATATTTTTTCTATCATCTCCCTTTCTCCATCATGGATCTAAGTGGAAATGAACAGTCCAGAAGGACTCTGGGGTCATATGCTAACCCCACTACTGCTTCATATAGGAGTAGTACCAGTATACCCTCCATTGGAGTCAATAGCTTTGAGTTGAATCCACAGCTCATTGTCATGGTGCAGCAAAGTTGCCAGTATTCCGGTCTTCCACAGGAAGAACCTACAGAGTTTCTGGCACAGTTTTTACAAATTGCTGACACAGTACATGATAAGGAAGTAGATTAGGATGTCTACAGATTATTACTTTTTCCATTTGCTGTAAAAGACCAAGCTAAAAGGTGGTTAAATAACCAACCTAAGGCTAGCATGAAGACATGGAAACAACTGACAGAAAAATTCCTGAATCAATACTTTCCTCCAAAACGGATGACACAGCTAAGGCTGGACATCCAAGGTTTTAAACAAGGAGATAATGAATCTCTTTATGATGCCTGGGAGAGATACAGAGAGATGTTAAGAAAATGCCCCTCTGAAATGTTTTAAGAGTGGGTTCAGCTAGATATCTTCTATTATGGGCTTACTGAAAGGGCTCAGCTTTCTCTAGATTACTCAGCTGGTGGATCTATCCACATGAGAAAGACAATTGAAGAAGCTCAAGAGCTCATTGATACAGTTGCCAAAAATCAGCATCTGTACCTAAGCAGTGACCCTTCCATGAAAGAAGAGGCTAAAACAGTAACTGCTGAACTCAGCCCTGTAGAACAAGCTGCTGAATTCAATCAGCAATTGAATTTTCTAACAAAGCAGTTAGCCGAATTCAAGGATAGACTACAAGAGACAAGGATGGCTAATATAAATATGGAAGTACAACTAAAGCAAACAAAGTAGCAGCTATCAAAACAAATAACAGAAGAATGCCAAGCAGTTCAATTAAGAAGTGGGAAGACATTAAATACCCCTCCTCAAGGTAGCAGGAAGCGAAGAAATGAGCAAACTACCCAAAATCCATCTGAGGACAGTAAGAGCCCGGAGAGAAATAATTCTGGCACTAAAACGCCAGAGATTGGGTGGAAGACTGGTGCTGAACGCCCAAACCATGCTCAAGACTGGCGTTCAACGCCAGAAACAAGCAAGGAACTGGCGTTGAATGCTCAAAGGAAGCACAGTTCTGGCGTTCAGACGCCAGGAGCAGATGAGGAGTTGGCGTCTAACGTCACTCCAGCTTCCAACCCTGGCACTCAAATGTCAGTGAGGGATCAGACACACACAAGTGCTGATGACAACCCCTCCAAAAAGGCTTCTTCAACCACTTCTGTAGGAAATAAACCTACAGCAACCAAGGTTGAGGAATATAAAGCCAAGATACCTTATCCTCAAAAACTCCACCAAGAGGAGCAGGATAAGCAATTTGCTCACTTTGCAGATTATCTCAGGACTCTTGAAATAAAAATTCCGTTTGCAGAGGCACTTGAGCAAATACCTTCTTATGCCAAGTTCATGAAAGAAATCTTAAGTCATAAGAAGGATTGGAGAGAAACTGAAAGAGTTCTCCTCACTGAAGAATGCAGTGCAGTCATTCTGAAAAGCTTTCCTGAAAAGCTTAAAGATCCCGGAAGCTTTCTGATACCATGCATATTAGAGGGTAACTGCACCAAGACAGCCTTATGTGATCTTGGGGCAAGCATCAACCTAATACCTGCATCCACCATCAGAAAGCTTGGTTTAACTGAAGAAGTTAAACCAACCCGGATATGTCTCCAACTTGTTGATGGCTCCATTAAATACCCATCAGGCGTGATTGAGGACATGATTGTCAGGGTTAGGCCATTCGCCTTTCCCACTGACTTTGTTGTGCTAGAAATGGAGGAGCACAAGAGTGCTACTCTCATTCTAGGAAGACCTTTTCTAGCAACTGGACGAACTCTCATTGACGTCCAACAGGGTGAAATAACCCTGAGTCAATGAGGATGAGTTTAAGTTGAATGCTGTCAATGCCTTGCAGCATCCAGACACACCAAAAGACTGCATGAAAGTTGATCTCATTGACTCTCTGGTGGAGGAGATCAACATGGCTGAGAGTCTCGAATCAGAACTGGAAAACATTTTTAAAGATGTTCCGCCTGATCTAGAGGATTCAGAGTAATTTAAAGAGCCTCTGAAATTTCCTCAGGGAGAGGAAAAACCTCCTAAACCCGAGCTCAAACCATTACCACCATTCCTGAAATATGCATTTCTGGGAGAAGGTGATACTTTTCCAGTGATCATAAGCTCTGCTTTAAATCCACAGGAAGAGGAAGCACTAATTCAAGTGCTAAGGACACACAAGACAGCTCTTGGGTGGTCTATAAGTGACCTTAAGGGTATAAGCCCAGCGAGATGCATGCACAAAATCCTATTGGAGGATTATGCTAAGCCAGTGGTTCAACCACAGAGGCGGCTAAATCCAGCCATGAAGGAAGTGGTGCAGAAAGAGGTCACTAAATTACTGGAGGCTGGGATTATTTATCCTATTTCTGATAGCCCCTGGGTGAGTCCTGTTCAAGTTGTCCCTAAAAAGGGAGGCATGACAGTGGTTCATAATGAAAAAAATGAACTGGTTCCTACAAGAACAGTTACAGGGTGGCGCATGTGTATTGATTACAGAAGGCTGAATACAGCCACCAGAAAGGATCATTTTTCTTTACCATTCATAGACCAGATGCTAGAAAGACTAGCAGGTCATAATTATTATTGCTTTTTGGATAGCTATTCAGGCTACAACCAAATTGCAGTAGATCCCCAGGATCAAGAGAAAACAGCATTCACATGTCCATTTGGAGTATTTGCTTACAGAAGAATGCCTTTTGGGCTGTGTAATGCGCCTACAACCTTTCAGAGATGCATGCTCTTTATTTTCTCTGATATGGTGGAAAAATTTCTGGAAGTCTTCATGGATGACTTCTCAGTATATGGAGACTCATTCAGCTCCTATCTTGATCACCTGACACTGGTTTTGAAAAGATGCCAAGAGACCAACCTGGTTTTAAACTGGGAAAAATGTCACCTTATGGTGACTGAAGGGATTGTCCTTGGGCATAAAATTTCAAACAAGGGAATAGAGGTGGATCAAGCTAAAATAGAGGTAATTGAAAAATTACCACCACCTGCCAATGTTAAGGCAATCAGAAGCTTTCTGGGGCATGCAGGATTCTATAGGAGGTTTATAAAGGATTTTTCAAAAATTGCAAAACCTCTAAGCAACCTGCTAGCTGCTGACATGCCATTTTTGTTTGACACAGAGTGCCTGCAAGCGTTTGAAACTCTAAAAGCTAAGCTGGTCACAGCACCACTTATTTCTGCACCAGACTGGACATTACCATTTGAATTAATGTGTGATGCCAGTGATCACACCATTGGTGCAGTACTGGGGCAGAGGCATGACAAACTTCTGCATGTCATTTATTACACTAGCCATGTTTTAAATGATGCCCAGAAAAATTACACAACCACAAAAAAGGAATTGCTTGCAGTGGTCTATGCCATTGACAAGTTTAGATTATACTTAGTAGGATCAAAAGTGATTGTGTAGACTGACCATGCTGCTCTTAAATATCTACTTACAAAGCAGGATTCAAAACCCAGGCTTATAAGATGGGTATTGCTTCTGCAAGAGTTTGATATAGAAATAAGAGACAGAAATGGGACAGAAAACCAAGTGGCTGATCATCTATCCCGAATAGAGCCAGTAGAAGGGGCGCCCTCTCCCTCTATTGAGATCTCTGAAACCTTTCCGGATGAGCATTTGTTTGCCATTCAGGAAACACCATGGTTTGTAGACATTGCAAACTATAAAGCTGCAAGGTTCATACCCAAGGAGTACAGCAGGCAACAAAAGAAAAAATTAATTACTAATGCAAAGTACTTCTTGTTGGATGAACCCTATCTCTTTAAGAGATGTGCAGACGGAATAATCCGCAGATGTGTGCCTAGAGAAGAAGCACAGAGCATCTTATGGCATTGCCATGGGTCACAATATGGAGGTCATTTCGGAGGTGAGCGAACAGCCACCAAGGTCCTCCAATGTGGTTTCTAATGGCCTACACTCTACAGAGACTCCCGAGAGTTTGTACGTAACTGTGACAGTTGCCAGAGAGCTGGTAATTTGCCTCACAGTTACGCCATGCCTCAACAAGGAATCTTGGAGATTGATTTGTTTGATGTATGGGGAATTGATTTCATGGGGCCTTTCCCACCATCATACTCAAACACTTATATTTTGGTGGTAGTTGACTATGTATCAAAATGGGTAGAGGCCATTGCCACACCCGCCAATGATACTAAAACAGTACTGAAGTTCCTCCAGAAACATATATTCAGCAGGTTTGGTGTCCCTAGGGTACTAATTAGTGATGGGGGCACTCACTTCTGCAACAAACAACTTTACTCTGCCATGGTCCGGTATGGGATTTGCCATAAGGTGGTGACTCCATATCATCCACAGACAAATGGGCAAGCTGAAGTTTCTAACAGAGAACTAAAAAGAATCCTGGAACGGACTGTAAGTACCCGTAAAAAGGATTGGGCACGAAGCTTGGATGATACTCTGTGGGCTTACAGAACAGCATTCAAGACTCCTATAGGGACCTCTCCGTACCAACTTGTGTATGGTAAGGCTTGTCACCTGCCCGTGGAACAGGAACATAAGGCCTACTGGGCAACCAGATTCCTAAACTTTGATGCCAAACTAGCTGGAGAAAAAAGATTGCTCCAACTGAATGAGCTAGAGGAATTCAGATTCACTACTTTCGAGAATGCTAAGCTTTATAAAGAGAAATAAAAAAGATGGCATGACATAAAGCTATCTTCTAGAATCTTTGAACCAGGACAAAAGGTTCTGTTGTTTAACTCTAGGCTCAGGCTATTCCCCTGGAAACTGAAGTCCCGGTGGAGGGGACCATATGTGATTACAAGTGTATCACCATACGGTTATGTGGAGCTTCAAGACATTGACTCTGATAGGAAGTTCATTGTTAATGGACAGAGAATCAAGCACTATCTTGAAGGTAATGTTGAGCAAGAATGCTCAAGGCTGAGGCTAGATTAAAAAGCTCAGCAAGGTCCAGCTAAAGACAATAAAGAAGCGCTTGCTGGGAGGCAACCCAGCCATTGGCATCACTTCCTCTAGCATTTTGCCCTATTCTTGATTTTATTTGTTTATATAAAGTTCATTGATACTAAGGTAAAGAGTCAATTGCATAAGTTTACAGGGTTACAGAAAGAATCATCACACAAAACAGAGAAAGAGAGCTCACTGGCAAGAAAACGCCAGTAAAAATCTGTTTTGGGCGTTCAACGCCCAAAAGAAGCATCCACTAGGCATTGAACGCCAGTAAGGATAGCTATCTGGGCGTTAAACGCCAGAAAGAAGCATCTTCTGGGCGTTGAACGCCAGAAAGAAGCTCCTTCTGGGCGTTTAACGCCAGATTTACAACGTCCTGGGCGTTCAGAAAAACGCCCAGTGACAAAGGAGTTCCTGGCGTTCAACGCCAGAAAGAAGCAACAGCTGGGCGTTGAACGCCCAGGAGAAGCAGCAATTAGGCGTTAAACACCCAAAACATGCAGCGTTTGGGCGTTTGCCAGGATGGTGGGGAGGAGGTAAATTTGTTTTTACTTCATATTTTTCATTTTAATTTTAATTTTCATGTTTCAATTCATGATTTCTTGCATAAACATGTTACAAACCCTGATTTCTAAGAACCCTAATTTCTAAAAACCCTACTTTAAAAATATCAAATGTATCTTAATCCATAAACACAAATTCTTTTTCAATCCAATCCAACTCTTTTCAAATTTTCCAAAACAAATCTATCTCTTTTCCTTCTAAAATCTTTTCAACTCATCAATATCTTTTTCAAATCTCCACATTATCTTTTTCAAAATCCAAATTTATCTTTTTCGAATATCTTTCATATCTTTTCAATTTTAAATCACATCTTTTCATATCATATTTTTTAAAATCATATCTTCTATCTTATCTTTTTAAGATTTTCGAAAATCCCACCCCCTCCTTTTTTAAAACCACATTCGGCCCCCCTCTCATCCACCATTCGACACAAGCTCTCCTTCTACCCATCTCCTTTCTTTTCTTTTGCTTGAGTACAAGCAAACCTCTAAGTTTGGTGTGTTTATCCGTGATCACTAAACCATACCCACTAAGATCATGGCTCCTAAAGGAAAACAACCCACTCCAAGAGGCAAGAAAGAGAGCATTCCAAAACCACTTTGGAATCAAGGGAGGTTCTTAACCAAAGAACATTCATACCATTACTACAAAATAATGGGTCTAAGATCAGTGATCCTGGAAGTCAAGTTCGATCTGAAAGAAGATGAATATCCGGAGATCCAAGAGCAGATTCGAAACAGGAACTGGGAAGTCCTAGCTAATTCTGAAACAAAAGTGGGAAGGAATATGGTTCAGGAATTCTACGCTAATCTGTGGCAAACAGACAGGTAGAGAATATCTGGAACTGCCCTCTATGACTATCAAACTTTGGTCAGAGGAAAGATTGTTCACATCCACCTGAAAAAATCAGGGAGATCTTTAAGCTACCTCAGCTGAAAGATGATCCAGATTCCTTCAATAGGAGATTAATGAGAACAAACAAGGGCCTGGATAAGATTCTAGAGGATATATGCATCCCTGGAGCCAGGTGGACCACCAGCAGCAAGGGTGTCCCAAATCAACTCAAGAGAGAAGATCTCAAACCAGTCGCCAGAGGTTGGCTGGACTTCATTGGGCGTTCTATATTACCCACAAGCAACCGTTCTGAAGTCACTGTTAAAAGAGCAGTAATGATCCATTGCATTATATTGGGAAAAGAAGTAGAAGTTCATCAACTGATCCCATCTGAATTTTACATACTTGCTAACAAGAACTCCAAGGATGCCAGGTTGGCTTATCCAAGCTTAATCTCTATGCTCTGCAAAGATGCTGGAGTAAAGATGGGAATAACAGAGTATATCTCAGTGGAGCAACCAATCACTAAAATCACAATGGAAAAACAACAAATGCAGGATGACCCCACCAAGAGGAGGGCGCAAGAATTCCTCCCAGAAGTCCCTCAATTTGAATATTGGGAACATCTTGAAGCATCTGTTACCAAGTTGCAAGAATCTATGGACCAAATAAAGGAAGAACAGCAAAATCAAAATAGTATGCTCTGCAAACTGCTCAGGGAACAAGAAGATCAAGGGCGTGACTTAAAGGAACTGAAGCGTCAGAAGTTATCTCTTGAAGGACCAAGCACTCCACAGACTAGAGGAACATCCACATCCCAAACTCAAGGTTGTTGAGCCCTAATCTTAGCCTTAACACTGTGATAATTGTTCTTATTTGAGTTCTACCTTAGTAGTTATAGTAGTAATTAGTAGTTATTTTATCTCCAATTAAGCTATAATTTATTTTTCTCATCATCATTAAACATGAATAAAATAGAAGATTTTCTTTAGAATAAGGAGGCAATATTTTTTGAGTTTTTAATAAAACAAATTCTAATTGTTTACATGTGGTGGAAATCTTTCTGCCTTCTGAATGAATGCTTGAACAGTACATATGTCTTTGGAATTTGATATTCTTGAATGTTAAATATGTTGGCTCTTGAAAGAATGATGAACATGAGACATGTTATTGGTAATCTGAAAAATCATAAAAATGATTTTTGAAGCAAGAAAAAGCAGTGAATACAAAGCTTGCAAAAAAAAAAAAAAAGAAAGCAAGCAAAAAAAGCCAATAGCCCTTAAAACCAAAATGCAAGGGTAATAAAAAGGATCCAAGGCTTTGAGCATCAGTGGATAGGAGGGCCTGAGGAAACCAAATCCTGGTCTAAGCGGCTAAACCAAGCTGCCTAACCATGTGCTTGTGGCGTGAAGGTGTCAAGTGAAAACTTGAGACTGAGCGGTTAAAGTCAAGGTCCAAAGCAAAAAGAAGAGTGTGCTTAAGAACCCTGGACACCTCTAATTGGGGACTTTAGCAAAGCTGAGTCACAATCTGGAAAGGTTCACCCAATTATGTGTCTGTGGCATTTATGTATCCGATGGTAATACTGGAAAACAAAGCGCTTAGGGCCACGGCCAAGACTCATAAAGTAGCTGTGTTCAAGAATCAACATAGTGAACTAGGAGAATCAATAACACTATCTGAATTCTAAGTTCCTATAGATGCCAATCATTCTGAGCTTCAATGGATAAAGTGAGATGCCAAAACTGTTCAGAAGCAAAAAGCTACTAGTCCCGCTCATCTAATTAGAATCTGAGCTTCACTCAAAAACTTTGAAATATTATTGCTTCATAACTTATTTGTATTCTATTTTATTTGTCTAGTTGCTTGAGGACAAGCAACAGTTTAAGTTTGGTGTTGTGATGAGCAGATATTTTATACGCTTTTTGGGTTTAATTTCATATAGTTTTTAGTATGTTTTAGTTAGCTTTTAGTTTATTTTCATTAGTTTCTAAGAAAAATTCATATTTCTGGACTTTACTATGATTTTTTGTGTTTTTCTGTAATTTTAGGTATTTTCTGGCTGAAATTGAGGGAGCTGAGCAAAATTCTAATTCAGGCTGAAAAAGGACTGCTGATGCTGTTTGATCCTGACCTCTCTGCACTCGGAATGGAATTTCTGGAGCTACAGGAGTCCAATTGACGCGCTTCCAATTGCGTTGAAAAGTAGACATCCAGAGCTTTCCAGCAATATATAATAGTCCATACTTTGCTCAAGGATAGATGATGTAAACTGGCGTTCAACGCCAGTTCCATGTTGTAGTCTGGCGTCCAGCGCCAGAAACACATTACAAGTTGGAGTTCAACGCCAGAAACAGGTTACAGCCTGGCGTTGAACGCCCAAAACAGCCCAGGCACGTGAGAAGCTTTAGTCTCAGCCCCAGCACACACCAAGTGGGCCCCAGAAATGGATTTCTGCACTATCTATCATAGTTTACTCATTTTCTATAAACCTAGGTTACTAGTTTAGTATTTAAACAACTTTTAGAGATTTATTTTGGATCTCATGACATTTTAGATATGAAATTTGTACCTTTTGGCAGCATGAGTCTCTAAACCCCATTGTTGGAGGTGAGGAGCTCTGCAGCGTCTCGATGAATTAATGCAAGTACTTCTATTTTCCATTCAAACATGCGTAATTTACCTTTTCCCCTTTTGGTCTTGGTTAAGAAATCAGTAACTCAGGAGTTATCCAATTCAACAGCATAATTGATAATTGTTATCTTGCCAATTGAATTAAACTTCAATAATCCCAATCTTTTCTTAGGAAATAAATAGGATTCGAAGATCAAACCAATTTGTCCCTTGACCTTCCTTTGCTTTAGTAAGGGTTAACAAAGTGGAATTAAGATTCAACTTTCATCATCATTGATAAGGATAATTAAGACTAGACTTCCAATTTCTCATACCTTGCCAAAAGTTTGCTTTACAGTATTTATTTATTTTCAATTGCCATTTAAATTAATTGCCATATTTGTTCCTCATTCTTGAAACCCCAAATTTATAATCTCCATAACCAATAATAAGAACATACTTCCCTGCAGTTCCTTGAGAAGACGACCCGAGGTTTAAATACTCGGTTATCAATTTTAAAAGGGGTTTGTTACTTGTGACAACCAAAACGTTTGTAAGAAAGGTTGATTGCTTGGTTTAGTAACTATACTTGGAACGAGAGTTTTCTATAACCTCTAAACCATCAATCTTCAGTTCTTCAAAATGGCACCGTTGCCAGGGAATTACAAACTTGTGCCTTATTATTGGTTATTGTAAACATTTAAAAAAAATTCAGATTTTTATTTTAAAATTTTTATCTTATCTTATCTTATTTTTCAAAATTCAATTTTTTTAAAATCATCTCTTTTTCAAAATATTTTCTTTTGTTTAGTTTTTATTTTTATTTTCTCTTACTACTATGAACTCTCACCCCTCTCGCTTCAAGTTTGATTCCAATGTTGTTAGAAATGGAAGCTATAATGAGAACAAGAATCAATGTTGGAGCAATCAAAGATGGGAGGAGCCACAAGGATTTAATCAACCCTCATGGCAACAACCACCCCCAATGGACTATCAACAACCACCACCATGTGCCTATGAACCCTTTCCTCAACATAACTTTAGACCACCAAACTCACAAGCCCCTTTACACCATTCACCTCCATATGACCCTAACCCGTATCCACCATACCAACCACCTTATGAGCCAAATGAACCATACACAGAACCACCACCTTTCCAACACAACTACTCTCAAGAACCACCACCTCAATATTCACCATCTCCATATCATTATCAAGATGAACTACCTTCCTATTATGAACCCTCTCTCCCAACCAATGAATCCTCATATCCACCCCAACCTCCAATGGATGACAGACTTCGTGTTATTCTTCAAAGGCAAGAAAGGATGAGTAAGAGTGTGCAAAATTTTGCAGCCACCTTTGGCGAGTTAGTAAATATAATAGCTTCCCAATATCTGAGCACTCAAGGAACTCCCATGGCTACATGTGGAGAATCGAAGGAAGAGCAAAGCATGAAGGAGACACTAGAAACTTCGGTGGACAATGAGGAACATGGCTTTGTATTGGAATAAGTGGAGGAAGCCATAATAGTTGCAGAGGAAGAAGTGGTTGAAGACTTAGGAGATGCTGAACCTCCATGGGAAAGTCAAGACATAGAACCTCCTTCCAAGACGGTTGCATTTGATGTTAAGGAGGGTGTACAACATTCAAAGTTTGCAAAGAGGTTGAATTGGAAGAAATCTACCAAGATGAAGAGGTTGAAATTAAAGAAGTTTGCAAAGAGGTGGAAATTGTCAAAGAGCACAAGGGAGTGGAGCTTGGAATCACCTTGCCAAAGTTATTGGAGACCCCTCCCCCTAAGTTGCCATCATCCTTCACAACATTCAAGTGGGTAAAATTCATATCCCTTAGCTTTCTAATCCCACTTGAATATGGGCTACTGGAGACGGATGGTCAACTTAGAGCTCTTTGTGGCATTAAGAGTAAGAGGAAAATGGTCAGTGGTAAGAATTGTCCTGCAAGGTTCATTATGGTTGAAAGCTTTAAGTTTAAACGCAAAGGTTGGTGTAAAGCTCAACTGAATGGGTCTAGGAAGTTGTTTGGCCACTTTAGTGAGAATTCAGATTGCTTGCTACCCGGATAGAATCATGATGATCAACACAAAGACGGGTGTAAAAGCAAAGTTTGGGATCCTGGAGTCTGTTCTGACATTCAGCACACTGGAAGCCTGAGAACCTGTTTAAAACTGCTTAAAGGCTTTACGTGCCTTGTTTGGGATCCCGGAGGCTACTGGAATTACAAACAATGGTGGAGATTCCTGGATGAATTCAAGCATAAGCCACCATAACAGGAAGCTCACCAAATGTCCAACTTAAGGACTCTAACTAAAAGTGCTAGGTGGGAGACAACCCACCATGGTATGATCGTTCCTTTTTCATTTTTATTTAGTTTTATTTGTTTTTGAGTTTTATTTTATTTTATTATATTGAACCTGGATTTTTGCATCACATTCATATTAACATTGCATTTTGCATTTTTTTTTAGATTAAAAAAAATAATAATAAATAAATAAAAGTGCCAAGCAACGCGACCGCATCAGCGACGCATCCGCGTCGCAAGGAGAGGATAAAAAATAAAAACGAATAGAGAGTTACGCTGGAGCGTGGCTGGAGGCGTGCCAGTGGCACAATTCGTCCCACGCGACCGCGTCGCTGACGCGTCTGCGTCGCAGGGGAATACTGGCCTCCCACGCGATCGCGTGCCCCACGCAGTCGCGTGACCTGGATTTCGACGTCAAAGGGTGCATGGCCGAAAGATGAGCTGGAGTGATGCTGGACTGGCGCTGGATGCACAGTCCATCTCACGCGACCGCGTGCCTCACGTGGCCGCGTCACATCCTAATAACTGGCCACTCATGCGATCGCATGCCCATGCAATCGCGTCACCCCAATTTTGGCAAGAAGCAAATTGAACAGAGAGTTGTGCGAGCGCGAGGCTGCCCTCGCGCCAGTGGCATAAAACGGGTCACGCGACCGCGTCAATCAAGTTTAAGCGCAAGTCGCGTGACCGCGTGCCTTACGCGACCGCATCGCTTGCGCCGCACAGCTTTTCCTAATTTGCCAATTATCTTATCTTTTCTTCTCCAAATTCTTATTTCCCTTATTTCTTTCTCCTTCCTTTCTTTTTTTCTTTGACTACTCATCTTTTTCACCTCCATTCTATTTTATTTAATTTATTTGCATATTTCATTCATTGCATCTTAATTTTGTGCATATTTTTATTTTCTTTTCTAAATTAATTAATTTTTCTTTGGTGTTAAAAATTTTCTTATTTAACTGTTGCATCTTCCCTTGTATTATTCTGGGTGCTTAGTGACTTGTTTTATTCTGGATAGGTAATATTATTTATATCAATGCCAATCTTTGATACCTATATTCCTTTTGCATTGACATGCACTTACATTGTCTTTTATTACCCACTCTCTTCCCCATTGTTGTACATTGTGTACCATTGGCATGCCATTGCTTCTATTGTTTTCTCACGTACATGTTGAAGCTTCCATGTAAATGAGACCCTTATCATTTGGCATTAACCCACCCATACTTCATTTAGTTTCTTATCTTTATTTTTGGGTTACTC
The DNA here is from genome assembly GCF_003086295.3 of Arachis hypogaea. Classification (NCBI taxonomy): domain Eukaryota; kingdom Viridiplantae; phylum Streptophyta; class Magnoliopsida; order Fabales; family Fabaceae; genus Arachis; species Arachis hypogaea. The sequence goes on from NC_092047.1 coordinate 61,486,226, forward strand.
TTCTTCTTTTTTTTTCTTCTTTCAGGCTGGCCACCGAAGACGGAAAAAGGGAGAAACTTCTATAAGGGGAGACAAACAAGTCCATATGCACAATCTTTGAAGGAAAGCATCAGTTGGAACAACCCGTCCACCTGCACATCTTAGCATGCACCGAGGACGGTGCAATCTTTAAGTGTGGGGAAGTCGATACCGATCTCCATGGGTTAGTACCTTTCTGTTTCAACACCAATGTTTAAATTTTCTTTATTAAATTAGTTGTTGCATTTGCATGTTTAATTGCATGTTTATTTGATTTTATGCATTTAGTTACTGCTTGGTTAAAATAATAAGATTCTTTTTAAGATCCTATTTTTGAAAAAATTTCACTAATTTAAAATCAAAATTTTTGTGTAAAACTTGTTTGGAAGTTGTATTTGGAACATGGTTTTTGAGCCAAAGAACACACAACCTGTGAGATTTTGAGCTTATTTACATGGTTACATTATTTAACCATAAATATTTTATTCCTGTGTATTCCCTTCTCTATGATTGTAATCTATATTTTATTCCAATCTATATGTCCATTATTTAGTGTATTTACATGCTTGCATATGATTGAGGCCATTATTTGATTTTAGCTCACTTATCCCAAATAAGCCTACCCTTTAAATCACCCTTGTCAGCCACTTTGAGCCTTTTAATCCCCTCTTGTTCTGTATTTTACCACATCACTAGTCTTAAAGCAGAAAAACAATTAAATATCCCAATTGAATCTTTGGTTAGCTTATGATAGGGATTGTGCATCAACTAAGTGTGGGGAAATTGTGGGAACATGGGTTAATAAGGGAATGTATCATGTTTCTAATTTATTTGAAAATTGAGAATTTGGGAACCTACTCATGAAAAAAAAAACCAAAATAGAAAAATAATGGAGAATCCATGTGCATTGATAAGTTATGTTTGCTTTTATGATTCAAAAAAAAAAGAGAAAAAGAAAAAAAAAATATATATATATATATATAATATAAATAAATAAATAAGGGGACAAAATTACCCCAATGTTAAGTCAATGAAAAATCAATGCACATGTGATAAATTAAAAAAGAAAATGTTGATACATGAGTATGTAATGTAAAAGTGGGAATTTTGGGCAGCTAGGCATGAATTAGAATTATATAGAGTATATGTATGTTAGGTGAAAGCTTAGGTTAATTAAAGATTCAATTTATAAAGCTCACTTAGCCATATACATATACCCTTACCCTTACCTTAGCCCCATTACAACCTTGAAAAGACCTCATGATGTTTGTATTGGTATATTAAATATTGTTGATTGGTTAGGTGAAGAACAAAGTTTAGAAAGCATGATTAGAGAAGAGTAGAGTGATTGACCCTAGACACTTGAGAGTTAGAGTGATATACACTACCAGTAAGGGTTCAGTGCTAAATTCTATGTTTCCTGCTTTCATGAGCTATCTTCTTACAAGTTTACTTGTGCCTTATTTTGTATGATTTGAATTAGTGGAATTTGATTCATATTTGTCTTAGAGAATTTATTTACTTTTAACCAAGTAGGTAGAAACATTTTGCATGTAGTTGCATTCATATAGATAGGTTGCATTTCATACTTTCTACCATTCCTCTTCATCTTTATAGCTTCTCTTGAGCTTAGCATGAGGACATGCTAGTGTTTAAGTGTGGGGAGGTTGATAAACCACTATTTTATGGTTTATCTTGTACTCAATTGAGTGGATTTCATCAACTCTTTACCCACTTATTCATAATATTTGCATGGTTTTATATTTCCTTCCTGATTTTGTGCTATGATTGAAAATATGCTTCTTTGATCATATATTTGCTTATTATTAATCCTCTCTCATTACCATTAGATACCTTGATATGTGTGTTAAGTGATTTTAGAGATTACAGGGCAGGAATGGCTCAGAGGATGGAAAGGAAGCATGCAAAAGTGGAAGGAATACAAGAAGTTGGAGAAATTACTAAGATGTCCAACCTGACCTCTTCGCACTCAAACGGCTATAACTTTAGCTATAGAGGTTCAAATGACACGGTTCCAGTTGCGTTGGAAAGCTAATGTCCGGGGCTTCGATTTGATATATAATATGCCATAGTTGCCATGACGCTAGGCGACGCGAATGCGTCGTCCACGCGGACGCATCGCAGTGACGGAAATCAGCGTGTTTGAATTCTTCTCCAGCGATTTCTGGGCTGTTTTCGACCCAGTTTGCGGCCCAAAAAGCATATATTAGAGGCTATAAAGTGGGGAAATGCATCCATTCATAATCAGGCTTTTCATATTCATAATTTTAGGAGTAGATGTAGTTTTTAGAGAGAGAGGTTCTCTCCTCTCTCTTAGGATTAGGATTCAGGATTTCTCTTAGTTTTAGGAGTGGCTCTAAATCCCAGGTTCTTTATTTTTATTTATTTTTCCACTTTAATTTATGAACTCTTCCATGTTACATATAATTTTCTTAATTAATGCTATTTGAGGTATTTCAGTTTAATATTGCTTTCTTTCATTTATGCTATTATTGCTTTTACTCTGAAGACATTTTTATTCCAGCAAATTTACCTTTTCCCCTTTTGGTCTTGGTTAAGAAATCAGTAAATCAGGAGTTATCCAATTCAACAGCATAATTGATAATTGTTATCTTGCCAATTGAATTGAACTTCAATAATCCCAATCTTTTTTTAGGAAATAAATAGGATTCGAAGATCAAACCAATTTGTCCCTTGACCTTCCTTTGCTTTAGTAAGGTTTAACAAAGTGGAATTAAGATTCAATTTTCATCATCATTGATAAGGATAATTAAGACTAGACTTCCAATTTCTCATACCTTGCCAAAAGTTTGCTTTACATTATTTATTTATTTTCAATTGCCATTTAAATTAATTTCCATATTTGTTCCTCATTCTTGAAACCCCAAATTTACAATCTCCATAACCAATAATAAGAACATACTTCCCTGCAGTTCCTTGAGAAGACGACCCGGGGTTTAAATACTCGGTTATCAATTTTAAAAGGGGTTTGTTACTTGTGACAACCAAAACGTTTGTAAGAAAGGTTGATTGCTTGGTTTAGTAACTATACTTGCAACGAGAGTTTTCTATAACCTCTAAACCATCAATCTTCAGTTCTTCAGGGTTCATCCTCCCAAGTGTCATTACCAAATAACTTGGCATTTAACTTCATGATTGCTCCAAGGTACTTAGCAACTTGCTCTTCAGTAACATCTTCATCCTCTTCAGAGAAAGAATACTCATCAGAGCTCATGAATGGCAGAAGTAAATACAATGGAATCTTTATGGTCTCAGTGTGAGCCTTAGATTCCTATGGTTCCTCATTAGGGAACTCCTTGGAGGCCAATGGATGTCCATTGAGGTCTTCCTCAGTGAAAATCACTGCCTTTCCCTCCTCTATGCATTCGGCCATGTGGGACGTGTTTATGGCCTTGCATTATCTCTTTGGGTTCTCTTCTGTATTGCTTGGGAGAGTACTAGGAGGGAGTTCAATAATCCTCTTACTCAGCTGACTCACTTGTGCCTCCAAATTTCTAATAGAGGACCTTGTTTCAGTCATGAAACTTTGAGTGGTCTTAGTTAGATCAGAGATTATGGTTACTAAGTCAGATTGGCTCTGCTTAGAATTCTCTGTCTGTTGCTGAGAAGATGATGGAAAAGGCTTGCTATTGCTAAACCTATTTCTTCCACCATTACTGTTATTGAAGCCTTGTTGAGGCCTCTGTTAGTCCTTCCATGAGAGATTTGGATGATTTCTCCATGAAGGATTATAGGTGTTTGCATAGGATTCTCCCATGTAATTTACCTCTTCCATTGCTGGGTTCTCAAGATCATAAGCTTCTTCTTCAGATGAAGCTTCTATGGTACTGCCTGTTGCTGCTTGCATTCAAGACAGACTCTGAGAAATCATATTGACTTGCTGAGTCAATATTTTGTTTTGAGCGAATATGGCATTCAGAGTATCAATCTCAAGAACTCCTTTCTTCTGATTGTCCCATTATTCACAGGGTTTCTTTCAGAAGTGTACATGAATTGGTTATTTGCAACCATCTCAATGAGTTCCTGAGCTTCTGCAGGTGTCTTCTTTAGATGAAGAGATCCTCCAGCAGAGCTGTCCAATGACATCTTGGACAGTTCAGATAGACCATCATAGAAGATACCTATGATGCTCCATTCTGAAAGCATGTCAGAAGGACATCTTCTGATCAGTTGTTTGTATCTTTCCCAAGCTTCATAGAGGGATTCACCTTCCTTCTGTCTGAAGGTCTGGACTTCCACTCTAAGCTTACTCAATTTTTGAGGTGGAAAGAATTTGGCCAGAAAAGCGCTGACCAGCTTTTCCCAAGAGTTCAGGCTTTCCTTAGGTTGTGAATTCAACTATATCCTAGCTCTGTCTCTTACAGCAAAAGGGAAGAGAATAAGTCTGTAGACCTCAGGGTCAACCCCATTGGTCTTAACAGTATCACTGATTTACAAGAATTCAGCTAAGAACTGATGAGGATCTTCTAATGGAAGTCCATGAAACTTGCAATTCTGTTGCATTAGAGAAACTAATTGAGGCTTAAGCTCAAAGTTGTTTACTCCAATGGCAGGGATAGAGATACTTCTCCCATAGAAGTCGGGAGTAGGTGCAGTAATGTCACCAAGCACCTTCCTTGCATTGTTGGAATTGTTGTTGTTTTCGGCTGCCATGTCTTCTTCTTGTTTGAAAATTTCTGTTAGGTCCTCTACAGAGAGTTGTACTTTAGCTTCTCTTAGCTTTCTCTTCAAGGTCCTTTCAGGTTCAGGATCAGCTTCAACAAGAATGCCCTTGTCCTTTGCTCCTGCTCATATGAAAGAGAGAAGAGGAAAGTATGGAATCCTCTATGTCACAGTATAGAGATTCCATAAGGTGTCAGAGGAAAAGAAGAATAGAAGGAGGAGGTAGAGAGGAGAGAATTCAAACTTATAGAGAGAGAGTCCGAATTGCTGATAGTGAAGGAGTGTTAGTCCTTAAATAGAAGGATGTGAGAAGAGGCGAAGAATTTTTGAAAACAAATTAAAAAGATTTTGAAATAATTAAAAGAAATTTAAAAAAAAATGGTTGATGAATTTCGAAAATTGAAATTGAGGTAATAGTTAATTGATTTTGAAATTAGAAATCAAAAAGATATGATTGAAAATTATTTTGAAAAAGATGTGATTGAGAAGATATGATTGAAAATCAAATTAAAAAAAGAAAGTTTTAAAATTAAAGTTGATTACTTGACTAACAAGAAATTAAAAGACATGATTCTAGAATTTAAAATTTGATCCTTTCTTAATAGGCAAGTAACAACTTGAAAATTTTGAATTAAATCATTAATTGTAGCAAGGATTTTTGAAAATGAAAAAATGGAAAAAAAATGATTTTGAAAAGATATGATTTTGTCCCTTCTTATTATTTTTTTCATTTCATCATTTTTTTCTTTTGTTTTTTCTTTTCTATTTCTTTTTTTTCTTTTTCTATGACAAATGCATATGGTTAAAGCAAACTGAAACATGAATGTGCACCTATTTTCCAAATTTTTTAATAATTACCCAAAACAAAAATTTTTCTCTACCAATGCGTCCAAAAATTTCTCCCACACTTAAATGACACACGCATCTCAACCTAAGCTAATCAAAGATGTAATTCAAGGTAATTCATGGTTTTTTTGCTTAGGGTTGTGATGTACTAATAATTAGAACAAAGGAGATTAAAAAGCTCAAAAGGGGTTAACAAAGGTAGATGCAAGGGTAGGTCCATATGGGTCAGTGAGTTTAATTCAAAAATGGCCTCAATCATACTAAATGCAATCACAACATCAAACATTGGAAATAAAGAATCAAGCAAAACCAATATTACAATCATAGAAGGAGAAAAATCACACTATGAACAAAATTAGTGGTTAGAATGTGTAACCATTCAATATAGCTCAAAAACTCACAAGGTATTTGTTCTTCACTCTTCTATGTTCCATAAAGAAATCATTCTTGGAAAATCCTTGTTGTTTTTCACCAAAATTATTTCCTATATGTGTGATGTGATGGATGCAATTTTCATAAATTTCCTAGTTCTATTCCTAATTTTTAACATCGCAAAAATTAACATGAACAATTAGGACGAAATTGAACTTCTATCTATAAAATATTTACTATGCAAAAGATGCAAAACGCAATGGATATAAACTATAAAGAAATTGCAAGGCAACAATCAAAAACACTCCAAATATCTACAAAAAACATAATAAAAAAAAACAAAAACAAAGTGCAAAGTATTCGAAAAAGAAAGTTTATGCCCCAAAATGACGAATCCTCCTCCACACTTAAGCATTGCACGTTCTTCCGTGCACGAACACAATCCGGGGAGAATGAAGCTTTACTCTCCTCCACCTTCAGCTGGCGGATGCGGGGGCTTGGGTTGTGTGGAGATCGCCAAGTCCAATGTATGCTCAGCATCTTCGTCCTCGGTGTCCTCCTCCTCTTCCGGCTCCTCGCCTTTATGTCTCATCCTCGAAAAGAATGAATAAAGTATAATTAGGACTCACAGGGCAAGTAGCACAAAAATGGCAAAGGAGAGAGTAAATAAGCATCTAATTAAAGAATTTTGCATAGTAGTGAGGTTTGATAGAAAGATGAGCCATGTGTGTATTCCAAGTGTGCAAGCTGTAACAACCCTGATTTTCGAGTACATGAGATCTTTTCTGAAAGTACGGATTTCTCCGGAAGATCAGTAAACGGAATACCTCTGCTATATCATCAAGCATCTCAATCCTCATTATCATTATGTCATCCTTAAGCTAGAACCTCCTCTGAGGCAAGCTCGATAATGCAATCGCGAAGAACCTAGTTTTTGAACCGTATCGGTTGGCAGTTTTGATTCTGATTTTCGTAAATAGTCTCTATTTGACGAACCGAACTCGATTCATGAGAGGAGAGAGATAATAGTATAATAGTATCATTATATTAGTATTAGAAAATGCTTGAATGACATTATAAGGTTACCTGGTCTGTTTTTGTTAAAAATAGAAAATCGGTTTAACCGGGTTTACGGTTTACTGGTGCAGCTTAGCACCAACATTCTCGGATGAATTTAGCAATGCTAAGGCCTCATTATACATGTTCTATTCTGATAATAAATATGTTACTAGTGTCATTTATGCTAGTAGCTCAGAAAATAATTTTTAGAGATGTTTTTACGAGTGTTCCGGTACACCTAGTTTTAGTAGTTGTACACCAGAGATATTTTAATATTATTTTAATCCACCTCCAAGCCAACCAATCACAACTCACCTTACACCCCCAAGACCTCCAAGGCTGTCTCATTTCATCATTTTGGCCGAAAATAACAAGAGACAAAAGAGAGAAACTTTCATGAACACTTAATCTTCAAAGCTTGATTTCTTCTGAACTAAAACTCAAATCAAAACTCTGATTTCACCAAAATGATCCTCTCTTCTTTCTCTACATAACCATGTAATTATCAAGGATGGAAATAAGGTGAGATGGCTGTCTCCCTCCCATTTCAATTCGGTTTTCAAGGAAAACCATGCAAAACATGTGTTTTCTTGATGTTCTTCCTTAGGAATCATGCTTAACTTGACTTGAGGGACAAGAAACGTGAATTTCCAGCAAGTATAAGGTGAGATATCTCTTCCTAACACACTGAGTGAGATTTGGTTAGTTGAGAGTTTTTGGATTTAAAGTTGTTCTTGATGTGATTTAGGAGGAAAAAGTGCTTAAGGACCACCTGAAAGTTTAACCGAATTAGGAGCAGCAAAACCAGGTAGGGATTGATGAATTTAATCTTGATTGATTTTGTTTGAGTTGTGTGATTATGATATGGTTTGGCTGTGCTTGAAATTGATTGTTTGTATGAGTAATTCTTGTTGAAATTTTGGTGAAAATTTGATGAAATTTGATGAAATTCAAGCTATGAATGTGTGTTCTTGTGGCTGCTGGAAAACGAAACCCTAGAGCTTAAATTGAGGTTCAATTTGTGTTAAAATCATGTAGAAAAGATGGGGTTTTAGTGGCTGGAAATTTATTTTGAATTATGGTAAAAATCGGTTGCTGAAAAGACTGAAAAACGAGTAAAAACAAAGAATCTGAAGAATTTACGAAGAACACGAAGAACACTTTGAGTGTAGTGAAGAACAATGAAGAACACCTTTTTTATCCATAAAAGGGCAAGAAAGTAAATATTTTGGTGTTTGGGGGTTATTTTGTAATTTCTAAAAGTTAGGGTGGTAAAAGTAGAAATATTAAAAGTTACGGGTGGTAAAAAGTGAATTTTAAAGGTTAAAGGTTAAAGTAAAGTTAATTTTCGAAAATTTAATAATAAAATAATAAAATAATGCGAAAAAGGCAGTTTTCTGTAAAAGCTTTAGAAAGACAACTTTAAGCGCAGAATCTCATAATTACCTTCATAAAATACTTAGGGAGTGGTAAGAACATATTAGTGAGGCAAAGATAAAAGAAAGATAAAAAGTTGAAGAAAAGATAAAAACTAAAGAAAAGTCTGTAAGGTTTTAATAACAGAAAAACAGACAGAAATTAGTGAACGAACTAGGGCAACATAGTTAGTCCTTGAGTTGCGACTAGGGTTAGGTATTATATGAAAAGTTAAAATGTTTCAGTATAGACTTAATGAACCTATACTTGGGACAGGCGAACTATTCATACCGAAATTTACATAAACTTTAAATACATACGTTAAGCAGAGAAATCAGAGTAGAGTAGAGAAACACAGAAAACAGAGTAACCAGAGTAAAGTAAAGAGATAAAGAGAAAAAGAGTAATATAGATACAGATAAAAAGAGTAATTAGAGAAGAGAAAAGAGATACAGAGAACAGAGTAATTAAAACAGAGTAAAGAGATACAGAGAAACGAGAAACCAGAACAGAGTAAAGAGATATAAAGAGAAGAGTAATATAATAAAGAGCTATATATATATATTAGTTGCTTAATGCAACCCAGAGCTATATTTATATATATATTAGTTGCTTGATGCAACCCAGAGCTATATTTATATATATATTAGTTGCTTAATGCAACCCAGAGCCTCTGTAGGGAAACTAAGTTACCTACAGCCATTTTCCGCTTCCCTAGAGTAGAGCAGAGTATATATATATTTTCCTGCAGTAAGCAGAGGCTGTCTCAAATGAGCGGCTATTATTATATGCGCATTTATTTAGGAACGGAAAATCGTATCCGGGAAATCGGGATTACTCGTGACCGGATAAATGTCGGGATTGCGGGCAGCCAACCAACACATGAGCTCATGGCTTGTACTAGGGCTAGACATGCATCATTCTTGTCTGCGCATCATTCTCTGTTGCATTCCTTTCTGTGTGTGATCTACTTCTTTATGTTTGTCTGCTCGTATGCTATTTATGTGCTTTACTTTCTTGTATTCTTTTGTTTGTGTTATGCTTTCTGTTCTCTCTACTTTCTCTTTCTATCTTTATCTTTTGTTTACTGCTTCGCTATATTATGTTATTCGTCTACTAATCGACCTCAAATAAATGAACGTAACTAATAACCCCGGCCCTACTAAGAACTCCCCAGTTCTTACCCCTTCTCTCTCCCTTCCCCCTTCAGATGGAAGTAAGAGTACCTTACCGTAGTTCGCTGACAATTGTACGCAAAAAGGGATTCCGCTCAAGACAGTCTTCTGAGTCTAGGGTGAATATCGTTCTCTGATTATATGTATATACTGTGAGACCAGCCAACGTTTGCACCCCATTCGTATGCGCACTTTAACCTAAATCCTGTGTACGAGATTCCTATTGTGTGGCTACTTCATGAGGTACCAGAGAGATGTCCTGTGGAAAAGTCTGATCGTGTAGAGGAGTAGCAGATGATGTTCTATCTTTTGATGACGTTTCACTTGACTTGAGTTTTGAAGACCTAGAACATACTTTCCCTCGCTTTAGTAGTTTAGATGGACTAGGTGAGTATATAGAGTCTAGGCTAGCCTAGGTGCCAGCTTAGGGACCTCTTGAACAGGTGGTGCACGAAATTGTGATCTCCAGGCTTGAACAAATCCTGGTAATGGCTCCAAAGCTTGGTGCTCTGATCTTAATTCATGATTGTCACAACTTTGATACAACTAACCAGCAAGTGCACTGGGTCGTCCAAGTAATACCTTACGTGAGTAAGGGTCGAATCCCACGGAGATTGTTGGTATGAAGCAAGCTATGGTCACCTTGTAAATCTCAGTCAGGCAGATATAAAGTGATAATGGTGTTTTCGAATATTATATAATAAAATAAGGATAGAAATACTTATGTAATTCATTGGTGAGAATTTCAGATAAGCGAATGGAGATGCTTTCGTTCCTCTGAACCTCTGCTTTCCTGCTATCTTCATCCAATCAGTCTTACTCCTTTCCATGGCTGGCTTTATGTGATACATCACCACTGTCAATGGCTACTTTCGGTCATCTCTCGGGAAAATGATCCAATGCCCTGTCACGGCACGGCTAATCGTCTGGAGGCATCACCCTTGCCAATGGCTTCATCTTATCCTCTCAGTGAATAATATGCTCACGCACCCTGTCACGGCACGGCTATTCATCTGTCGGTTCTCGATCATGCTGGAATAGGATTTACTATCCTGTTGCGTCTGTCACTAACGCCCTGCAATCGCGAGTTAGGAGCTCATCACAGTCATTCAATCATTGAATCCTACTCGGAATACCATAGACAAGGTTTAGACTTTCCGGATTCTCTTGAATGCCGCCATCATTCTAGCTTACGCCACGAAGATTCTGGTTAAGAGATCTAAGAGATACTCATTCAGTCTAAGGTAGAACGGAAGTGGTTGTCAGGCACGCGTTCATAGGGAATGATGATGATTGTCACGTTCATCACATTCAAATTGAAGTGCGAATGAATATCTTAGAAGCGAAATAAGATGAGTTGAATAGAAAACAGTAGTACTTTGCATTAATCTTTGAGGAACAGCAGAGCTCCACACCTTAATCTATGGAGTGTAGAAACTCTGCCGTTAAAATTACATAAGTGAAAGGTCCAGGCATGGCCGAATGGCCAGCCCCTCTGATCTAAGAACCAGGCGTCCAAAGATGATCCTAAGATCCTAAGATGATCAAAAGATGCCTAATACAATAGTAAAAGGTCCTATTTATAATAAACTAGTCACTAGGGTTTACATGAGTAAGTAATTGATGCATAAATCCACTTCCTGGGCCCACTTGGTGTGTGTTTGGGCTGAGCCTGAGTGTTGCACGTGCAGAGGCCATTTGTGGAGTTGAACGCCAGTTTCTGTGCCAGTTTGGGCGTTCAACTCTGGTTTTGGATCCTTTTCTGGCGCTGGACGCCAGATTTGGGCAGAAGGCTGGAGTTGAACGCCAGTTTACGTAATTGCTGGAAAGCCCTGGATGTCTACTTTCCAACGCAATTGGAAGCGCGCCATTTCGAGTTCTGTAGCTCCAAAAAATCCACTTTGAGTGCAGGGAGGTCAGAATCCAACAGCATCAGTAGTCCTTTTTCAACCTCTGAATCTGATTTCTGCTCAAGTCCCTCAATTTCAGCCAGAAAATACCTGAAATCACAGAAAAACACACAAACTCATAGTAAAGTCCAGAAATGTGAATTTATCATAAAAACTAATGAAAACATCCCTAAAAGTAACTAGATCCTACTAAAAACATACTAAAAACAATGCCAAAAAGCGTATAAATTATCCGCTCATCACAACACCAAACTTAAATTGTTGCTTGTCCCCAAGCAACTGAAAATCAAATAGGATAAAAAAGAAGAGAATATACTATAAATTCCAAACTATCAATGAAACAGAGCTTTAATCATATGAGCGGGACTTATAGCTTTTTGCCTCTTGAATAGTTTTGGCATCTCACTTTATCCATTGAAGTTTAGAATGATTGGCATCTATAGGAACTTCAGATTTCGAATAGTGTTATTGACTCTCCTAGTTCAGTATGATGATCCTTGAACACAGCTTCTTTATGAGTCTTGGCCGTGGCCCTAAGCACTTTGTTTTCCAATATTACCACCGGATACATAAATGCCACAGACACATAATTGGGTGAACCTTTTCAGATTGTGACTCAGCTTTGCTAAAGTCCCCAATTAGAGGTGTCCAGGGTTCTTAAGCACACTCTTTTTTTGCTTTGGACCTTGACTTTAACCGCTCAGTCTCAAGTTTTCACTTGACACCTACACGCCACAAGCACATGGTTAGGGACAACTTGGTTTAGCCGCTTAGACCAGGATTTTATTCCTTTAGGCCCTCCTATCCACTGATGCTCAAAGCCTTGGGATCCTTTTTAATTGCCCTTGCCTTTTGGTTTTAAGGGTTATTGGCTTTTTGCTCTTGCCTCTTGGTTTTAAGAGCTTTTGGCTTTTTCTGCTTGCTTTTTTCTTTCTATTATATTTTTTTTTTCGCCTATTTTTCTTTCTTTTTTTTTTTTCTGCAAGCTTTGCTCTTTGCTGCTTTTTCTTGCTTCAAGAATCATTTTTATGATTTTTCAGATTATCAAATAACATGTCTCCCAGTCATCATTCTTTCAAGAGCCAACATATTTAACATTCTTAAACAACAACTTCAAAAGACATATGCACTGTTCAAGCATACATTCAGAAAACAAGAAGCAGTGTCACCACATCAATATAATTAAACTAAGTTCAAGGATAAATTCGAAACTCATGTACTTCTTGTTCTTTTGAATTAAAACATTTTTCATTTAAGAGAGGTGATGGATTCATAGGACATTTATAACTTTAAGACAAAGTCACTACTACTAATGATCATGTAATGAAGACACAAACATAGATAAGCACATAACATAGAAAACGAAAAATAGAAGAAAGAAAAATAAGGAATGAATCCACCTTAGTGATGGTGGCGTTTCCTTCTTGAGGAACCAATGATGTCCTTGAGCTCTTCTATGCCTCTTCCTTGTCTTTGTTGCTCCTCCCTCATTGCTTTTTGATCTTCTCTTATTTCATGAAGCATGATGGAGTGCTCTTGATGTTCCACCCTTAGTTGTCCTATATTGGAACTCAATTCTCCTAGGGAGGTGTTGATTTGCTCCCAATAGTTTTGTGGAGGAAAGTGCATTTGAGGCATTTCCGGAATCTCATGGTGATGAGCTTCATGCACCTCTTGAGCTCCATGAGTGGGCTCTCTTGCTTGCTCCATCTTTTTCTTAGTGATGGGCTTTTCCTCTTTAATGAGGATATCTCCCTCTATGTCAATCCCAGCTGAATTGCATAGATGGCAAATGAGGTGAGGAAAGGCTAACCTTGCCATGGTGGAGGACTTGTCAGCCACCTTGTAGAGTTCTTGAGGTATAATCTCATGAACTTCCACCTCTTCTCCAATCATGATGCTATGGATCATGATGGCCCGGTCTATAGTAACTTCAGACCGGTTGCTAGTGGGAATGATTGAGCATTGAATAAACTCCAACCATCCTCTAGCTATAGGCTTGAGGTCCAATCTTCTTAGTTGAACCGGCTTGCCTTTGGAGTCAATCTTCCATTGAGCTCCTTCTACACATATGTCCATAAGGACTTGGTCCAACCTTTGATCAAAGTTGACTCTCCTTGTGTAGGGGCGTGCGTTCTCTTCCATGTATGGCAAGTTGAACGCCAACCTCACATTTTCCGGACTAAAATCCAAGTATTTCCCCCGAACCATTGTAACATAGTTCTTTGGATCCGGGTTCTTACTTTGATCATGGTTCTTGGTGATCCATGCATTGGCATAGAACTCTTGAACCATTAAGATGCCGACTTGTTGGATGGGGTTTGTTAGAACTTCCCAACCTCTTCTTTGAATTTCATGTCGGATCTCCGGATACTCATTTCTTTTGAGTTTAAAAGGGATCTCAGGGATCACCTTCTTCTTGGCCACAACATCATAGAAGTGGTCTTGATGGGCTTTAGAGATGAACCTTTCCATCTCCCATGACTCGGATGTGGAAGCTCTTGTCTTCCCTTTCCCTCTTCTAGAGGATTCTCCGGTCTTATGTGCCATCAATGGTAATGGAAAAACAAAAAAAAGCTATGCTTTTACCACACCAAACTTAGAATATTGCTCGCCCTCGAGCAATAAACAAAAGAAAAAAAGAAGAAGAAGAAGAATTATGGAGAGGGAGAGGGAGAGGTGGTTTCGGCCAAGGAGAGTGTAGAGGGGTGTGTTGTGTGAATTTGGTGAAGAATGGAGGTCTTTATATAGGGAAGGGAGGGGGGGGTATTGGTTCGGCCATATGGGTGGATTTGGGTGGGAAATTGGTTTTGAATTTTGAAGGTAGGTGGAGTTTATAAGGTAGGTTTATGGGGAAGAGTGGATGGAGGTGATTGGTGAAGGGTTTTTGGGAAGAGTGTTTATGGGGTTGTGTGAAAGAGAGTGGTGAGAAGAGGTGAGTGGAGGTAGGTGGGGATCCTGTGGGGTCCACAGATCCTGAGATGATCCTGTGGGGTCCACAGATCCTGAGTGGATCCTGTGGGGTCCACAGATCCTGAGGTGTCAAGGCATTTACATCCCTGCACCAATTTAGGCATGCAAAATGCCCTTGCACACAACTCTGGGCGTTCAGCGCCAGGTTGGTGCCCATTTTGGGCGTTCAACGCCCATCTGCTGCCATTTCTGGCGTTGAACGCCAGAACCATGCTTGTTCTGGGCGTTCAGCGCCAGAATGCTCCCATTCTGGGCGTTCAGCGCCAGAACTATGCTCTGTTCTGGCGTTTGAATGCCAGACAGATGCTCCTCCAGGGTGTGATTTTTCTTCTGCTATTTTTGATTCCGTTTTTAATTTTTTTTGTTTATTTTGTGACTCCACATGATCATGAACCTAAGAAAACATGAAAAACAATAAAAATAAGAATTAGATAAACATTGGGTTGCCTCCCAACAAGCGCTTCTTTAATGTCAATAGCTTGACAGTGGGCTCTCATGGAGCCTCACAGATGTGCAGAGCTTTGTTGAGACTCTCCAACACCAAACTTAGAGTTTGGATATGGGAGTTCAACACCAAACTTAGAGTTTGGTTGTGGCCTCCCAACACCAAACTTAGAGTTTGACTGTGGGGGCTCTGGTTGACTCTGCTTGGAGAGAAGCTTTTCTTGCTTCCTCTCCATGGTTGCAGAGGGAGATCCTTGAGTTTTGAACACAAGGGAGTCCTCATTCCATTGAAGGACTATTTCACCTCTGTCAACATCAATCACAGCTCTTGCTGTGGCCAGGAAAGGTCTTCCTAGGATGATGGATTCATCCTCTTCCTTTCCAGTATCCAGGACTATGAAATCAGTAGGTATGTAAAGGCCCTCAACCTTTACTAATACATCTTCTACTTGTCCATAAGCCTGTTTTCTAGAGCTGTCTGCCATCTCTAATGAGATTTTAGCAGCTTGCACCCCATAGATTCCCAGTTTCTCTATTACAGAGAGGGGCATGAGGTTTATACCTGAACCAAGGTCACACAGAGCTTTAAAGATCATGGTGCCTATGGTACAAGGTAATATGAACTTTCCAGGATCCTGTCTCTTCTGAGGCAATGTCAGTTGATCCAGATCACTTAGTTCATTGATGAACAAGGGAGGTTCAACTTCCTAAGTATCAATGCCAAATAATTTGGCATTCAGCTTCATGATTGTACCAAGAAACTTGGCAGTTTGCTCTTCAGTAACATCCTCATTCTCTTCTGAAGAGGAATACTCATCAGAGCTCATGAAGGGTATAAGGAGTTTCAATGGAATCTCTTTGGTCTCTAGATGAGCCTCAGAGTCCTTTGGTTCCCCAGAGGGAAGCTCCTTATTGATCACTGGACGTCCCAGGAGGTCTTCCTCCTTGAGATTCACGTCCTCTCCTCTCCTCACAGGTTCGGCCATGGCGCTTATGTCAATGGCCTTGCACTCTCCTTTTGGGTTCTCTTCTGTATTGCTTGGGAGAGTACTAGGAGGGATTTCAGTGATCCTTTTACTCAGCTGGCCCACTTGTGCTTCCAGATTTCTAATGGAAGACCTTGTTTCATTCATGAAACTTACAGTGGCCTTAGATAGATCAGAGACTAGATTTGCTAAATTAGAAGGATTTTGTTCAGAGTTCTCTGTCTGTTGCTGAGTTGATGATGGAAAAGGTTTGCTATTGCTAAACCTGTTTCTTCCACCATTATTAAAGCCTTGTTGGGGCTTTTGATCCTTCCATGAGAAATTTGGATGATTTCTCCATGTTGAGTTATAGGTGTTTCCATAAGGTTCACCTATGTAATTTACCTCTGCTATTGCAGGGTTCTCAGGATCATAAGCTTCTTCTTCAGAAGATGCCTCTTGAGTACTGTTGGATGCAGGTTGCATTCCATGCAGACTCTGAGAGATCATATTGACTTGCTGAGTCAATATTTTATTCTGAGCCAATATGGCATTCAGAGTATCAACTTCAAGAACTCCCTTCTTCATAGGCATCCCATTACTCACAGGATTCCTTTCAGAAGTGTACATGAACTGGTTATTAGCAACCATGTCAATGAGTTCTTGAGCTTCTGCAGGCGTTTTCTTTAGGTGAATGGATCCACCTGCAGAAGTGTCCAGTGACATCTTTGATAGCTCAGATAAACCATCATAGAATATATCCAGGATGGTCCATTCTGAAAGCATGTCAGAAGGACACTTTTTGGTCAACTGTTTGTATCTTTCCCAAGCTTCATAGAGAGATTCACCTTCTTTTTGTTTGAAGGTTTGAACATCAGCTCTAAGCTTGCTCAGCTTTTGAGGAGGAAAGTACTTGGCTAAGAAAGCCGTGACCAGCTTATCCCAAGAGTTCAGGCTGTCTTTGGGTTGAGAATCTAACCATAATCTAGCTCTGTCTCTTACAGCAAAAGGGAAAAGCATGAGCCTGTAGACTTCAGGATCTACTCCATTAGTCTTAACAGTATCACATATCTGCAAGAATTCAGTTAAGAACTGAAAAGGATCTTCAGATGGAAGTCCATGAAACTTGCAGTTCTGCTGCATCAGAGAAACTAACTGAGGTTTCAGCTCAAAGTTGTTTGCTCCAATGGCAGGAATGGAGATGCTTCTTCCATGTAAATTGGAATTAGGTGCAGTGAAGTCACCAAGCATTCTCCTTGCATTGTTGTTGGGTTCGGCTGCCATCTCCTTTACTTGTTCGAAATTTTCAATTAAGTTGTCTCTGGATTGTTGTAATTTAGCTTCTCTTAATTTTCTCTTCAGAGTCCTTTCAGGTTCTGGATCAGCTTCAACAAGAATGCCTTTTTCTCTGTCCCTGCTCATAAGAAAGAGAAGAGAACAAGAAAAGAAGAGGAATCCTCTATGTCACAGTAAAGAGGTTCCCTATTGTTAGTAGAAAAAAAGAAGAAGAAATTCGAACACAGATAGAAGAGGGGGTTCGAATTTGGTGATGATGTGAGGAAGAGATGTTAGTAGATGAATAAATAAATAAATTAAGATGAGAGAGAAGGAGGGAATTTTCGAAAATTAATTTTGAAAAGGAGTTAGTGATTTTTGAAAATAGTTTTTGAAAAATGTTTAGTATATTTTTTTTCGAAAATTTTTTTGAAATCAAAAAATAAAAATAAAAATAATTAGTTAATTAAAAAGAAATTTTTGAAAAAGAGGGAAGATATTTTCGAAAATTAGAGAGAGAGAGTTAGTTAGGTAGTTTTGAAAAAGTTAAGAAACAAACAAAGAGTTAGTTAGTTAGTTGAAACAAATTTTTAAAAGATAAGAGGTTAGGAAGTTAAAAAAGATATTTTGAAAAGATATTTTTGAAAAAGATAAGATAAGAAGATATTTTTGAAAAGATATGATAGAAATTAGTTTTGAAAAAGATTTGATTTTTAAAATCTCAATTAATGACTTGATTCATAAGAAATCACAAGATATGATTCTAGAACTTAAAGTTTGAATCTTTCTTAACAAGCAAGTAACAAACTTCAAATTTTTGAATCAAAACATTAATTGATTATGTTATTTTCGAAAATTATGATATAAAATAAGAAAAAGATTTTTGAAAAATATTTTTGAAATTTTCGAAAATAACTAAGAATTTTGAAAAAGATATGATTTTTGAAAAAGATTTTGAAAAAGATAAGATTTTCAAATTGAAAATTTGATTTGACTCATGAGAAACAATTTGATTTTAAAATTTTTTTGAAAAAGTCAATCTAAATTTTCGAATTTGATGAGAGAAAAAAGGAAAGATATTTTTTTGATTTTTGAAATTTTTATGAAAAACATGAAAATTATGCAATGCATGAAATTTTTAGATCAAAATAATGAATGCATGCAAGAATGCTATGAATGTCAAGATGAACACCAAGAACACTATGAATGTCATGATGAACATCAAGAACATAATTTTGAAAATCTTTTAATGCAAAGAAAACATGCAAGACACCAAACTTAGAATTCTTTAATGCTTACGCACTAAGAATTCAAGAATGCATATGATAAACATGAAAAGACACAAAACAAAAAATCATCAAGATCAAACAAGAAGACTTACCAAGAACAACTTGAAGATCATGAAGAACACTATGAATGCATGAACTTTTCGAAAAATGCTAGATGCATATGCAAGTGACACCAAACTTATGATATGACTCAAGACTCAAACAAGAAACAGAAAAATATTTTTGATTTTTATGATTTTCTAATTTTTTTGGATTTTTCGAAAATTATATGAAAAAGAAAAAATAAAGATTCCAAAATTTTTAATATGAATTCCAGGAATCTTACCATGTTAGTCTAAAGCTTCAGTCCAGGAATTAGACATGGCTCACTAGCCAGCCAAGCTTTCAAAGAAAGCTCCAGTCCAAAACACTAGACATGGCCAATGGCCAGACAAGCTTCAGCAGATATGGATACTTTTCAAGTATAGAACAACTAAGTGTGTAAGAATCTCTTCTTTTGTGATGGTAAGTTGAAACCCCAGTCCAAAAGATTAGACATGGCTTACAGCCAGCCAGGATTCAACAAATCATCATGAAATACTAGAATTCATTCTTAAAAATTTTGAATAAAATTTTTTTGAAAACATTTTTTTTTTCGAAAACAATTGAGAAAATTTTAGAAATATTTTTTGAAAAAATTTTTGAAAATAAAATAAAAAGAAAATTACCTAATCTGAGCAACAAGATGAACCGTCAGTTGTCCATACACAAACAATCCCCGGCAACGGCGCCAAAAACTTGGTGCACGAAATTGTGATCTCCAGGCTTGAACAAATCCTGGTAATGGCTCCAAAGCTTGGTGCTCTGATCTTAATTCATGATTGTCACAACTTCGATACAACTAACCAGCAAGTGCACTGGGTCGTCCAAGTAATACCTTACGTGAGTAAGGGTCGAATCCCACGGAGATTGTTGGTATGAAGCAAGCTATGGTCACCTTGTAAATCTCAGTCAGGCAGATATAAAGTGATAATGGTGTTTTCGAATATTATATAATAAAATAAGGATAGAAATACTTATGTAATTCATTGGTGAGAATTTCAGATAAGCGAATGGAGATGCTTTCGTTCCTCTGAACCTCTGCTTTCCTGCTATCTTCATCCAATCAGTCTTACTCCTTTCCATGGCTGGCTTTATGTGATACATCACCACTGTCAATGGCTACTTTCGGTCATCTCTCGGGAAAATGATCCAATGCCCTGTCACGGCACGGCTAATCGTCTGGAGGCATCACCCTTGCCAATGGCTTCATCTTATCCTCTCAGTGAATAATATGCTCACGCACCCTATTACGGCACGGCTATTCATCTGTCGGTTCTCGATCATGCTGGAATAGGATTTACTATCCTTTTGCGTCTGTCACTAACGCCCTGCAATCGCGAGTTAGGAGCTCGTCACAGTCATTCAATCATTGAATCCTACTCGGAATACCACAGACAAGGTTTAGACTTTCCGGATTCTCTTGAATGCCGCCATCATTCTAGCTTACGCCACGAAGATTCTGGTTAAGAGATCTAAGAGATACTCATTCAGTCTAAGGTAGAACGGAAGTGGTTGTCAGGCACGCGTTCATAGGGAATGATGATGATTGTCACGTTCATCACATTCAAATTGAAGTGCGAATGAATATCTTAGAAGCGAAATAAGATGAGTTGAATAGAAAACAGTAGTACTTTGCATTAATCTTTGAGGAACAGCAGAGCTCCACACCTTAATCTATGGAGTGTAGAAACTCTGCCGTTAAAATTACATAAGTGAAAGGTCCAGGCATGGCCGAATGGCCAGCCCCTCTGATCTAAGAACCAGGCGTCCAAAGATGATCCTAAGATCCTAAGATGATCAAAAGATGCCTAATACAACAGTAAAAGGTCCTATTTATAATAAACTAGTCACTAGGGTTTACATGAGTAAGTAATTGATGCATAAATCCACTTCCTGGGGCCACTTGGTGTGTGTTTGGGCTGAGCCTGAGTGTTGCACGTGCAGAGGCCATTTGTGGAGTTGAACGCCAGTTTCTGTGCCAGTTTGGGCGTTCAACTCTGGTTTTGGATCCTTTTCTGGCGCTGGACGCCAGATTTGGGCAGAAGGCTGGCGTTGAACGCCAGTTTACGTCGTCAATTCTTGGCCAAAGTATGGACTATTATATATTGCTGGAAAGCCCTGGATGTCTACTTTCCAACGCAATTGGAAGCGCGCCATTTCGAGTTCTGTAGCTCCAGAAAATCCACTTTGAGTGCAGGAAGGTCAGAATCCAACAGCATCAGCAGTCCTTTTTGAACCTCTGAATTTGATTTCTGCTCAAGTCCCTCAATTTCAGCCAGAAAATACCTGAAATCACAGAAAAACACACAAACTCATAGTAAAGTCCAGAAATGTGAATTTATCATAAAAACTAATGAAAACATCCCTAAAAGTAAGTAGATCCTACTAAAAACATACTAAAAACAATGCCAAAAAGCGTATAAATTATCCGCTCATCAACAGGTCAGGACCTGGGATGTTGTATGTATATATATGTATATAGATATTATTTAGCTATATCTAGGGGTGTTCTAACTAACAGTCTATATGCTAATAAAGGCTGAATCACCGAATGTTGTCAACTACTTGTGATGTATTTTTGTGTGGTTGTTTATAACTGTTTTATCTGTTATTACTTGTGAATTGATTATAAATGATTCCGTCTATTAATTCAAACATTTTCAAAAAAAAATAAAAATAAAAATACCTCGCAAATTAACTACGCTTTTAACAACGAATCAGGCTCATATGATAAATAATAGATAATAATTAGGAAGGCAAATTGGTAGCGCTCAGTTTTTGGTATGATCTAGACATATTGAAAATTGGGTCGTTACAATTTGGTATCAGAGCAGTTCGTTCCTAGTAGAGCCTTGGGAGTGGACTGACTATGCTTCATTGCATACTCTGTTGTGTGTCTCATACGTATAGGATATCCCAGTGATATATGTTGCATGATTGTCTCTGTGTTTTTATTTTGGGAATGTTCACACTTGACTTGAAGCGTTAAGACTGATCACCTTAACAATGATTGTTTGGTGTGAACAAGACTACAATGGGTTCATGGATACGAGGCGTACGGGAAGGAATTCCTAATGTTAACTACGAGAGGGAACAGGAAACGTTTATAGCTACCATGAACAACGTGGCTGAAGTAGTGCGTGAAGCTGCTGTAGCAGCGGCTAGGGCTGTTGAACATCTCGGAGTGAGAAATGGGAACGAGAATGAATACGGAGAAGATAATGGGAATGATTAGAACAACTTAGGGCATCTTGAAAGACCTATGACCCTTGCGACATTTTTGAAGGTTAATCCGCCTAAGTTCAAGGGTACACTCGTTGCGACTGACACTGATAATTGGTTTCGAGGTATTGAACGATCACTGAGAGCGCAACATGTTCCGGAAGGACAACACATGGTGTTTGCTACTTATATGCTCGAGGGAGAAGCTGAGTACTGGTGGCAGGGGATACAGCGACTGCTACAACAGAATGAAAATGACATTCCTTAGGATATCTTTAGGGACGAATTTTATAAAAAGTATTTTCTGGGAGCAGCACGAGATGCTAAGGAGATGGAGCTTATGCAATTGAAACAAGGGGATATGACTATTGCTGAGTATGCCCGTAAGTTCGATGACTTGTGCCGTTTCTCCAAGATTTGTCAAGGGAACCCAGAAGACTTTGAGGAATGGAAGTGTTTAAAGTTTGAAGGAGAACTCCGAGAAGAACTGATGAATTCTGTTGTTTCGCTAGAGATACGAAATTTTGCTGAACTGGTGAATAAAAGTAAACTAGTGGAAGAATGTTCAAAGAAGGTGGCGATAGCTCGAGCAAGTCGTAGGGAGGATTCACAAAGAGAATTTGTTCAAAATTTAGCCCCTCAAGGTCGCAACTTTAAAGCCATTGGTCAATTCCACTGTTGGAATGGAAACCACCGAGATGTCAGCCTTTTAACTCGCAATAATGGTAGTGACAATAACCGTGACATTGAACAAGGACATGAGAGTCAACGTCACCAAGCTCAAAGTGGTGTAGTATGCCCAACTTGTGGAAAGCATAATGGTAGTAGGCTTTGCCGGTTCAGAACAGGTTTATGTTACTACTGTAATAAGGAAGGATATCGGGCAAGAGACTGTCGAAAAAGAATGGTAGATGAGTCCGCTGGCAATACTTTAAAGTTTGGATTTATCGCTCGAGGTAAAGTAAGGCAAGGCAATGGTAAACGACCCCGTCAGGCTTACATAAACCCTGCATGTAAGCAATGCGAAAAGAGCATAGTAACAGGTCTTGCCAGTTTGGATCACCTAATTGCTATGCTTGTGGAGAACTTGGACACGTTGCCAAGGATTGCCCGAAGGGATTTACTCAAAATCCAGTCAGAACCCAACAACAAGGACAAGTGTTTGTTATCACTATTGACGATGTTGTGCAATCGGATGCCCTCATTCAAGGTCAGGTTATGTCAAGAATCGATTTCTAACTGTACTGTATGATTCGGGTGCATCGCATTCTTTATTTCTCTAACTATTGCTCACGAGTTAGGATTATATTTCTTTAAATTGAATTTTTACTTGATTGTCCATACACCTGCATCCCAAAATGCTTTGACCAGTTTAGTGTGCCTGCAAGTACCATTCGCTATTAGGAACAGGACTTTTATACACTATCTAATCTGTTTGCCTCTATATGGTTTAGAAGTTATTTTAGGATTAGATTGGTTATCTAAGTATCATGTTTTCCTTGATTATTTTAAAAGAACTGTTGTTATTCCATCTGATAGTCTATGTACTAAACCATTTCTGTCCCACACCTTATATCTGAATTCTGTAAGAGTTACCTTAGGCGGGAGTGATTATGAGGGATACGTTCTGTTAGCGGCTAGCTCGAATGATAGTGAATTAAGCTTAGAACGAATCTAAATGATGAAGGAATTTCCTGACGTTTTCTTGGACGACATACATGAGTCTCCTCCTCAACGAGAGATAGAATTCAGCATTGATCTAGTACCTGGAGCCGGACCGATTTCCATAGCACTGTACAGGATGTCACCATTGCTTGTAGAGCTGAAGAAGCTGTGAGATAGGATCGTAGTGGCCTATGGAGGTACAAGAAAAGAATTTGTGTGCCTAACTCTGGAGAATTGAGACACAACCAAATTTTTGATTGGGAGGATTGTTTGTTGGTGTAGAACTATACTTGCAGTGGTCTTGACTCCACATCTGTGCATGAAGTTTCCAACTCCAAAAGGGATTGCCACGATAAAAGAAGACCAAAAAATTGTGCGACGCTGTTACATTGAAAGTCTGAACCTTAAAGGTAACCCCAAAGGAGAGGAAATCAACACTATCGAACTCGGATGAGTTCGAGCTCGCGAGGAACTTCGTCCACAACCTGAAGGCGAGACTAAAGAAGTCCAAATCAGCAATGCCCGAGATAAGACAACAAATGTCGGGGCAACCTTAAAGGGAGACTTAAAGGAGCCTCTGATACAGTTCCTAAAGGATAACGCCGACCTCTTTGCATGGAAGGCCGCAGACATGCCAGGCATAGATCCCAAAATAATGTGCCACAAACTGGTGGTATACCCAGGATCTCAGCCAGTGCAGCAGAAGCGTAGGAAGCTCGGACCGGAAAGGTCCCAAGCTGTGGAAGAGTAGGTACAAGCCTTACTGGAGGCAGGATTCATAAGGGAGGTCAAGTACCCACTATGGCTAGCCAACATTGTCTTGGTAAAAAGGTCAAATGGGAAGTGGCGGATGTGCACTGACTACATCGATCTCAATAAAGCCTACCCAAAAGATCCCTACCCACTCCCAAGTATAGACACTCTAGTGGATGCCTCTTCCGGATATAAGTACCTCTCCTTCATGGATGCTTATTTAGGATACAATCAAATCCCGATGTATCCACTGACCAAGAAAAGACCTCGTTCCTAACCCCAAAAGCAAATTACTGCTATATCGTCATGCCATTCGAGCTCAAAAACGCAGGAGCTACCTACCAAAGAATGATGAACAAAGTCTTTGCAGACCACGTTGGAAAACTAATGGAGGTTTACGTAGACGATATGCTGGTAAAAACATAAAGTGAGGAATCCTTGTTGCCCGACCTCACCAAAGTGTTCGACACCATCAGAAAGCATGGTATGCGACTTAATTCCGCAAAATGCACCTTTGCGGTAGAAGCTGGCAAATTCTTGGGCATCATAAAATCCAAGATAAATGCCGGGCTAAACTCGACATGAAAAGTCCGACTTACGTCAAAAAGGTACGACAGCTCAACGGAAGACTAGCAGCCATGTCCAGGTTTCTAGTCGGGTCAGCCATAAAATCTCTCCCCTTTTACGCCACATTAAGGAAAGAAAAGAGGTTTGAATGGACCACAGAGTGCGAGCAAGCTTTCCAAGCTTTCAAAAAATTCTTGAGGAAACCACCCATTCTTACCCAACCACGGGAATGAGAAGCACTCATATTATACTTCGCAGTAGGAAATCGGGCAATAGCCTCAACACTAGTAAGAGAAGGCGAAAGTGGGCAACAACCCATCTACTTCATCAGCAAAGCTCTACAAGGGGCTGAGCTAAACTATCAAAAGATAGAAAAGTTTGCCTATGCTCTCATACTCACTTCTCGACGACTTCGCCCGTACTTTCAAGCTCACACTATCAAGGTTCGGACCAACCAGCCCATAAAAGGCATCCTACAGAAGACAGACTTAGCTGGAAGAATCCTGCAGTGCGCAATCGAGTTATCCGAGTTTGATCTTCAACATGAAGCTCGGACAGACATCAAATTACAGTATCTGGCCGACTTCATTGCCGAGTATACTAATACCCCAGAAACTCCCACAAAATGGAATCTCTACGTAGACAGCTCTTCAAACAAAACCGGGAGTGGCGCAGGTGTGATAATA
Organism: Arachis hypogaea; assembly: GCF_003086295.3. Taxonomy (NCBI): domain Eukaryota; kingdom Viridiplantae; phylum Streptophyta; class Magnoliopsida; order Fabales; family Fabaceae; genus Arachis; species Arachis hypogaea. The sequence continues at coordinate 61,511,646 of NC_092047.1, forward strand.
GAAAGCGATCAGGAACGCAAATGAAACTCTCGCTAAAGTTCAAATTTCCTGCTTCAAATAATCAGGCCAAGTATGAGGCATTACTAGCTGGTTTGAGGCTAGCTAAGGAGGTAGGAGTTCAAAAGCTTACCATCTTAAGCGATTCAGAAGTAGTTACCTCACAAATAGAAGGGAGCTACCAAGCTAAGGATCCTACTATGAAGAAATACCTGGACAAAACTAGAGAACAGCTCGAACAATTCGGGAAATATGAGGTCCAACATATACCTCAGGAATAGAATGCTCGGATGGATTTACTCTCAAAACTAGCCATCACCAAACCAGGGGGCAATAATAGAAGCATCATCCAGGAACCATTGCAAAGCCCATCAATCTCGGAGGAAGAAAAGGTCCTAAGCATATCAGATCAGGATCAAGGATTGATGGCCCCCATAATCAACTACCTCAAGTCAGAGACACTCCCCACAGATAAGAAGGAGGCACAGAGGCTAATACGAGAAGCACATTGCTACACTATACTGGGCGACATCTTATATAGGAGAGGGATCTCAACACCCCTCCTAAAATGTGTATCAATGATAAACCCCAATTTTGTGATTTATCTTGTACTTATTTTGGGGGATTTTATCAACTTTTCTCACATTTATTCAATGAAATAGCATGGTTTTGTAATTCTCCCTTGAATTGTGCTTAAATGTGAAAACATGCTTTTTAGGCCCTAAAATTGGTGATTTTAATTCACTTTAAGTCCATTCGATGCCTTGATGTGTTTGTTGAGTGATTTCAGGTTCATAAGGCAAGTATTGGATGGAAGAAATGAGGAGAAAAGCATACACAAAGGGGGAATGCATGGAGAAACAAGGATTGGGATTTCACCAAAGGACGCGCACGCGCACCAGGCGCGCACGCGCAGAAGTGATTTCACCAAAGGACGCGCACGCGTACGTATCGCGTCCGCGCGAACTGAGAATTTGACATCGACGCGCACGCGCACATGGCGCGCACGCGCCGATATCCTCACGTGGCCCACTTGAAGGCAAAACGCTGGGGGCAATTTCTGAGCTGCCCAGACCCAAATCCAACTTGTTTCTGAATGTATTTCATGCAGAATTGAAATCCAAGCAGGGGGAGAGCAATTAGTTTTAGCCAACATGAGCCTTTAGTTAGTTTCTAGAGAGAGAAGCTCTCTCTTCTCTCTAGAATTAGGTTAGGTTAATCTCTCTTAGATATAGGTTTAATTACATGTTTTCATCTTGTTTCTTTTATGAATTCTTGCTTCTACTCTTTCATTCTCATGATTTGTAGTGTTAATTTCCCTTTTTGCTTTCTTTTATGTTCATGAATGTTCATGTTGAATTTGATTTTCTTTTAATGAAATTTATGTTTGATGTTTCTTTTATTGATGATTTGAACTATGATCTTATTTCCTTGCAATTTGTAGTTAGTAGATTTTACTATTCTTGCACATTTTACTATGCTTTCCATTTGTACCCACCAAGTGTTTGACTAAATGGTTGGTTGGGCCTTAGAGTAGATTTTGAGCATTCTTGGCTTGGAAAGAGTAATTGGGCAATCTTGAGTCATGAAAACCCAACTTATGTTGGTGATCTAGAGTTGTTAGCTAATATTGTTTCCATTGACGCTAATCTTTTGCTAATTAAATTAGTGAGTTGATTAGGACTTTTGGAATATTGTTTCCATTGACGCTAATCTTTTGCTATTTTAATTAGTAAGTCGATTAGGACTTTTGGATTGAGATTAGCTAGTCTCATTAGACTTTCTCCCTATTTGTTGGAGTTGACGTAATGAGATAAATTCTTGTTTATATTTGTGACATGATTAATTAGTCTTGTTTGACATTCTCCCGATGTGTGAGTTAACTAAATAAGATGAATTAATCATGCATGACTAGGATAGAAAGCCTATGATCTCAATCTATTGCCATGAATGTCTCTCTTTATTACTTGCTTTCTTTAATTACTTGCTCAATTTACTTTTCTTGTCTTTTTATTTTATTGCCCCTCTAATCAACCAAAACCCCCATATACCCCTCATAGCCAATAATCATACACTTCATTGCAACTCTTCATGAGACGACCCGGAGTCTTAATACTCTGGTTAATTTTCATTTGGGGTTTGCACTTGTGACAACCCAAATTTTTGATGTGGGAATTGTTTGATGGTTTAGAGCTATGCTTACAACGAAGTTCTTAATTCTACAAGAAAAATTCTAAACCGACACTCAAAACTCGTTCATCAATCAACTTCCAATGCAAGGGAAGTCCTGGAAGAAGTATACAGTGGCATGTGTGGCAACCACTTGGGGGCACGAGCTCTTTCCAAAAAGGTACTACGAACAGGGTTCTTCTGGCCAACATTGCAAAAAGAAGCAACCGAGTTCGTTAAAATGTGCTCACCATGTCAAAAGCATGCCAATTTCCATATCGCTCCACCGGAGGAGCTCATCAGTGTTACATCACCCTGGCCATTCGTAAAATAGGGGCTCGACCTCCTCGAACCCTTTCCCCAGGGATCGGGACAAGTCAAGTTCCTCATTGTAGGGGTAGACTATTTTACAAAATGGATTGAGGCAGAGCCCCTAGCTAATGCCACCACTCAAAGAAGTCGGAAATTTCTATACAGGAACATTATTACAAGGTTCGGGGTCCTTTACTCCATCACCACAGATAATGGCATCCAATTCACTGACACAGGTTTCAGGAACTTGGTAGTTGACTTGAAAATAAAGCACCAATTAACATCCGTAGAACACCCACAAGCCAACGGACAGGCAGAAGCTGCCAACAAAGTCATACTAGCTGGGTTAAAACGGAGACTACAAGACGCAAAGGGAGCTTGGGCTGAAGAGCTCTCACAAGTCCTATGAGAATATCGGACAACTCCGCACTCCACCACAGGAGAATCACCCTTCTGACTCGCTTACGGAATGGAGGCAATGATCCCAGTGGAGATAGAAGAGGGATCTCCCAGAATGATCCTCTACAACAAAGAGGCCAACTCCCAAAGGCAAAAGGAAGAGCTCGACCTACTTCCAGAAGTCCGAGAAAGAACTCGGATTAGAGAAGAAGCACTAAAACGTCGAATGGCTTCAAGGTCAATCAGGAGAAGGGAAGCTAGCAGCTAACTGGAAAGGACTTTATCGAGTTTATAGAGGTACTAGGAAAAGGCTAATACAAAGTGTCCGATCTCGAGGGGCGAGAGCTACCAAGGTCATGGCATGCCTGTAACCAAAGAAGGTACTATAGTTAGAAAGTAATAAAGATCTTAGGCCAAGGTGCACTCTATTTCCTGAAAGGGTTTTTTAATGAGGCGCCACGCTAAGATCTACAAAATTGCCCGACTTAGAAGGGTAAGCGCTCATATGTATATATTCTTGTCTATATTCCTATTTTCCATTTGAATAAAGTTTTTCAGATTCCCTAAAAAGTTTCCTACCAAGACGCATTAATCTGAGCGTAAAAATTCATCGCCCGATTACAAAGAGGTCGGAAAGGTGAAAACCAAATTCATCGCCCGACTACAAAGAAGCCGGCAAGGTGTAAACCAAATTCATCGCCCAATTACAAAGAGGTTGGCAAGATGAAAACCAATTTCATCGCCCGATTACAAAAAAGTCTGCAAGGTGAAAGCGATAAAAACAGATTAATGCAAGAAGTTATAAAAAGTAATCCATAAAAAGCGGCCTGACGAGGTCTGACTAAAAATGGACTACTAAAAATAACTTAAGAAGGACTGACAGGAGAAGTCGGACCAATGAAAGGATCACTAAAAAGGGACAAAGACACCTCGCAAAGGCTCAAAAAGCGTGCGCTAAAAGGGAAACAGCTTCGCCCAAAAAGCCACGACTCCACGGCAAGGCTATCAAAATTGTTCAGACTAACTAAAAAGGTTCTACGAGAACACTAAAAATTATCGGACAAGTTAGCCCTAAGGATCACCTCGACCAAGCAGAAAGTGGATAAAACAAGAAATGATTAAAAAGAGGTCAGACAGCAAAGTACCAACTCTCTATAAAGATTTGCAAAGGTTGCAAAAGTACGATCAACATATCAAGAGAAACACATCTATCATTAAAGACTCAGAAGGCCACCTGAAAGACGGCCTCAAGAGTTCAAAGTGTTTTATTTTTTCTACTTATAAAGTTGCATAGAAGCAACTAAAGTCAAGAGAGTCTACCACATTAAAAGTTAAAAAAAACCAGAGTTCAAAAACCCACAAGCTGGGCTATACAAATAAACAAGAGATCACAAAGGGTCCAAAGTCTTACCGGTAGTAGCATCCGTGGCTGAAGGAGGAGGAATGGTCTTCAAAGGAGTGGCATCCACATTCCCATCCTCCCGATTGAGAATTTGAACATCAGGATCAGATTTGGGATGGTCGACCTAGCCGAAGGAGTGGCAGTAGAAGCTTTGGCTGGCGGCGCAGGGGGAGGACCGTCATCTTCATTGTCTGGGGCAGGCACGATCTTGCCGTCCTCCACTACATTATCCAAACTGAAGAGAGTCAGGTCGAGTTCAGGGGCAAGAACCCGGACTTGAGCCTTCAAATTCTCATAAGCATCAGTCACACTATCCACTAGGTGGCCCTGAAGCTCGGCATAATCAACCTGGGCAGACTAAATCCTCTCCCTGGCCTCCAACAGCTCGCCATAAGTGCGAGTATAACTCTCTTTATGCTTTTTTGTCTTCTTCTCGGCCAGGTTCGCAGCAGCCTCAGCAGCAGTAGCTTGGGACTTCTCTTTTTCCACATCCAGCTCCAATTTTTCCACCTTAACATCAAGCTCATCGTTCAACCCCTTGATTCTATCAAATTCCAATTTAGCATCTTCCATAAAAGCCTTAGTCGCATGGACCTGTGAACCCTGGACAGTATGGAACAAGGCTGCACCCATATGGGCCATCCGAACACTATTGCTGGTAATAAAATCCAAGTGGCGAAGGATGGACACATCATCCATTAGAAGTTTGCCATAGGGAGGAATCTATTCATCAATAAACCCCACAGCGTCAAAATCTGGGGCTTCCAAGTCATAAGGACCAACAGTTTTTTGCTTTTTTTGAGGAGGACCAGCAGCAGTAGGGGAGGAGGCAGCACCGGAAGATGGTCGAACTGGGTCAGAGGGGACAGTCCAGACCTGAGGAGTCAGAATAACCTTCCTCGGCCCTGAAGTGTCTGAAGTCATCCTCTTTGGAGGCAGTTGGGAAGATCCCTCTCCCGAAGTCTTCGCCGACAGATTCTGCACAGCGGTTGCCTTCTTTGCTCTATGAAAAGCATTCATGGATTTCTTGGTCTTCACCATTTCTGAAAAAGAAACAAAAAAAAACGAGAGTTACAGAAGGTACAAATCGACAAACAAACAAGAAATGAAAGATTAAAAAGAAGTCGACCACTACCCAGCTCAGCACGAAGGAGGGAAGGATCTCCCAGAAAGCTCTTTGTATCTAGGTGAGGAGGCACCCCCCAGTTCTCCTCTAACACACCTACAAAGGCTTGCTCTAACTCGCTCGAGCTCTCCCAAGAATACTTAACCACTACTGGATCCTTTTGCCAAGACAAAGGGAAGGTGGGTTCATTATTTTCATCCAAAAAGAAGGGCCGAGCTCCCTCAACAGCTCAGAGCTTAAAGTAATAGTTCTTGAAGTCACGAAAGGACTCGTCATACATCGAAAATACTTTCTTTCCTTGAGTAGCTCGGAAAGAAATCCAAGAGGCTTTCTTTTTAGCTACGCCAGGCTTTGTCAACACAAAAAGATGGAGAAAGAGAGTTTGGGTAGGGCGGACGCCCAATTCCTGGCACAACCATTGGAAGATTTTTATAAAACCCCATGAGTTTGGATGGAGTTGAGAAGGGGCTACATTACAAGACCACAACAGGTCGGTCTCAAAGGCGGTAAAAGGGATGGTAATATTCAACAGACTGAAAAAGTAGTTATAAGCATAGAAAAAGGGCCGTTCACCCTGGGTCGAGGAAGGAAAACTAACCCTCTCCTCAGGGTCCGGTGACACCAACTCATAATTCTTCTCCTCATCCCTATCTCTACAAATCCTATGGAACCTCCTAAGGCACACACAGTACTCGGGGTCAGCCACAGTAACACACATTAAAACTATGGAGTCTAGCCAGTCAGACATGCCGTCAGGGATATTAGTAGACATCTCAACAATATTTTTGTGGGAAGACATGGGTCAACTATTCCTACAGTAAGAAAAAGAAAAATTGGGTTACTACTAAACAACTCGGGCAAATAAGGAAACAACTCGGACAATAACAGCAAAACATCAAGTGTCAGATACGGCAATAAAAGGGAAAACCCAGAACTCACACCAAAGTCCAGGGGCACTGAACCTGAAATCACTCAACAAATACATCAAGGCATCGAATGGAATTAAATTGAATTAAAATCACCAATTTAAGGGCCTAAAAACCATGTTTTTACAGTTAAGCACAATTCTAGGGAGAATTACAAAACCATGCTATTTCATTGAATAAATGTGGGAAAAGGTGATAAAATCCCCTAAAATAAGCACAAGATAAACCACGAAATCGGAGTTTATTAGGCACTGATGAGTCCATATTTGATGATATATTTAGCTTGAATTGGATGAATTTCATCACATAAACTCACACTTATTCACCAAAATAGCATACTTTTGTGTTTGATCCCTAAATTGAACCAAAATGTGAAAACATGCGTTTTTGTGCTTAAATTGAGCAATTTAATCCCACTTTTATTCCATTCGATGCCGTGATATATTTGTTGAGTGATTTCAGGTCCTAAAGGCAAGAATGGTTTGGTAGAAGTGGAAGAAAGCATGCAAAAAGGGAGAAAAAATGAAGAAAACAAAGGAGAAAAGCATTTCAGCCTGTGCCCACGCACAGCTTCTGTGCCCACGCACAGGGGTCAAAATCAGGACCTGTGCGTCCGCACAGGTCTGTGCCCATGCTCAGGTCAAAATGGAAATCAGGACATGTGCGTCTGCACAGGTCTGTGCATCCGCACAGGTACCAGCGCATGCCTCCATTAAAAAGTCACATGGACTCGCGTTTTGAGGGCTTTTTGGCCCATTTTTGAAGGCTTTGGAGCATATATGAAGGGGGAAGCAACCATATATGATACCACACATTACCATACTTCATAGAATAGTTTTTAGGAGTAGTTTTAGGGTAGTTAGCTTAGGTTTTCTCTCTAGTTCATTAGGGTTTTATTTAGGTTTTCAATGTAGAATTTTATAATTCAAGCTTTGCTCTTGGATTTTGCTATCTCATTGTAAGTATTTCTTTAATTTCTCTTTTAATTACATTACTTGTTCTACACTTTCATCTATTTTCATTTCCTTTGTCAATTTACATAGTCTTGCAATTTTGGATTCTTAGTTGTTTAATTTAATATTGATGGCTTTTATATGTTTGCTTGAGTTGTCTTTATTGATTTTGGTCATATGGTTCATAGCTTTCATTAATTTACCAATTTTGCCATGTAAAGCAGGGAACATAGAATTAAGCACTGAACCCTTACTGGTAGTGTATATCACTCTAACTCTCAAGTGTCTAGGGTTAATCACTCTACTCTTCTCTAGTCATACTTTCTAAACTTTGTTCTTCATCTGACCAATCAACAAAAATTTAATGTACCAATGCAAACATCATAAGGTCTTTTCAAGGTTGTAATGGGGCTAAGGTAAGGGTGAAGGTATATATATGGCTAAGTGAGCTATAAATTGGATCTTTAATTAACCTAAATTTTCACCTAACATACATATACTCTATATAATTCTAATTCATACCTAGCTACCCAAAATTCCCACTTTTGCATCACATACTCATGTATCAACTTTTCTTTTTAATTTATCACATGTGCATTGATCTTTTATTATTAAACTTAGCATTGGGGTAATTTTGTCCCCTTATTTATTTACTTATTTATTGAATATTTTTTTTGGATTTATTTTATTTTATTTATTTATTTATTTTTTTTGAACATGAAAATAAACATAGCTTATCAATGCACATGGATTTTTAATTTTTTATAGTTTCACATGAGTAGGTACACAAATTTCCATTATTTTATCATGGTAGAAATATTACACATTCCCTTATTAACCCATGTTCCCACAGTTTTCCCACAATTAATTGTTACACAATCTCTATCTTAAGCTAACCAAAGATTTAATTGGGATATTTAATTATTTTTCTGCTTAAGGCTAGTGATGTGGTAAAATATAGAATAAATGGGGTTTACAAGGCTCAAAGTGGCTGACAAGGATGATTTAAAGGGTAGGCTTATTTGGGATAAGTGAGCTAAACAAGTAATGGCCTCAATCATATGCAAGCATGTAAATACACTAAATATTGGACATATAGAATGGAACAAAGCAAAGATTGCAATCATAGAGAAGAAAACACACAAGAATAAAAATTTATGGTTAAATAATGTAACCATATAAATAAGCTCAAAATCTCACAGGTTGTGTGTTCTTTGGCTCAAAAACCATGTTCCAAATACAACTTCAATCAAATTTAACACAAAAGTTTTTAATTTAAATTAGTGAAATACTATAAAAATTTCTTGAAAAAGAAAATATTACTTCAACCAAGTGGTAACTAAATGCATAAAATCAAACAAACATGCAATTAAATATGCAAATGCAGCAATTAACAAAGAAAATAAAATATTGGCGTTGAGAAGAAAATAATTAACTCATGGAGATCGGTATCGACCTCTCCACACTTAAAGATTGCACCGTCCTCGGTGCATGCTAAGATGTGCAAGTGGACGGTTACTTCAACTGATGCTTTTCTCATCAAGGAATGTGCGTAGGAACTTGTTTGTCTCTCCCATGTAAACGTCTTCCGGTTCTCTTCCTGGTGGCCATCCTGAAAGAAAAAGGGAAGAAAAGTAACCCAAAACAAAGATAAAAAAATAAAATAAAATATGGGTTGGTTAATGCCAAATAATGAGGGTCTCAATTACATGGTAGCTACAACATGCAAGTGAGAAAATAATAGAAGCACATGGCATACCAGTGGTGCAAAATTTTACAATAATGAGGGAGAGTGTGGGTAAGGAGAGGTAATGTAAATTCATGTCAATGCAAAATTAATACAGGTATAAAAGATTGGCATTGATTTAAATAATATTACCTAACCAGAATAAAAGAAGTCTCAAAGCACCTAAAATAATTCAAGAGAAGATGCAACAATGAAATAAGAAAATTCAAGACCAAAGGAAAAATAATGAATTTAGAAAAGAAAATATGCACAAAATTAAAATGTAATGAATAAAAGTATGCAAATAAATTAAATGAAATAGAATGGAAGTGAAAAAGGATGAGAAGTTAAAAAGATGAAGAAGAAGAAAGTAAGAAAGGATAAGAAAAATTAGGATTGGGGAAGAAAAGATAAGATATTTGGCTGATCTGGATAAGCTGTGCGCCGCATGTGACGCGAACGCATGAGTGATGCGGTCGCGTGGTGTGCGATAAGTTCAGGTGACGCGGACGCGTGGGTCACGCGATCGCGTGGCCTGATTTGTGCGATTGACGGGAGTGCAGCCTCGCGTTCGCGCAACTCTCTGTTCGAAACTAATTTTGCCAAATTTTTGGGAGACGCGGTCAAGTGGTTGACGCGATCGCGTGGATGGCCATTTTTTGAAAGCTACGCAAACGCGTTGGGCACGCGTTTGCGTGGGAGGGCTTGGGCTTCTAGCACGATTCCAGCCCCACTCCATCATAACTTGCTGCCATACACCTCTTTACGTCGATTTTACAGAGCCACGCGTTCGCGTGGGTGACACGGACGCATGGGAGGCATTTTTCCCACATGACGCAGACGCGTCAGTGACGCGATCGCGTGGATCAATTTGTGCCAAAGGCACGCCTCCAGCCACGCTCTCGCGTGACTCTCTGTTCACTTTTCTTTTCTTCCTAATGCACTTATGACGTGGACGCGTCAGCGACGCTTCCGCGTCGCGTGCGTGCTTCTTTTTTTTCATATATACAGAATGCAGTATGCAGATTTTATAAGTAATTCCAGGTTCAATGAAATAAAATAAAACTTAAAAACAAACAAAACGAAGTAAAATTAAAATTGAAAAAAATGAAAAAGGAACAATTATACCATGGTGGGTTGTCTCCCACCTAGCACTTTTAGTTAAAGTCCTTAAGTTGGACATTTGGTGAGTTCCTTGTCATGGTGGCTTGTGCTTGTATTGATCCTTGAATCTCCACCAATGTTTATACTTCCAATAACCTCCGGGGTCCCAAACTAGGCGCAGAAAGCCTTCAAGCAAGTTAAAGTAAGTGACAAGGCCCCAAGAGTGTTGGTTGCCAGAATGAATTCCGGGGTCCCAAACCTTGCTTTTGCACCCGTCTTCTTGTTGATCATCATGATTTCATCCGGGTGGCAAGCAATCTGAATTCTCACTAAAGCGGCCAAACAACTTCCTAGACCCATTCAGCTGAGCTTTATACCAACCTTGGCATTTAAACTTTGAGCTTTCCACCATATTGAATCTGCATGACGACTCCTACCACTAGCCATCTCCCTCTTACTCTTAAAGCCACAAAGAGCTCTAAGTTGCCCATCTGTCTCAAGTAAACCATATTCAAGTGGAATGAGAAAGCTAAGGGATATGAATTTTATCCACTTGAATGTTGTATTGGGTGGTAATGGCCTTTGGGGAGAGGTCTCTAGTAACTTTGGCAAGGTGATTTTAAGCTCCACTCCCTTGTGCTTTTCTTGGACAACTTCCACCTCATTGTAAGCATCTTCAATTTCAACCTCTTCTTCTTGGTAGCTTTTTTCCAATTCAATCTCCTCTTCATTTCTTTCCAAGGGCATGGGAGGTTGTGCTTCTTCTTCTTTAATCTCCATCTCTTGGTCAACCTCTTCCAAGTCCTTAACCATGACATGCCTTGGAGGTTGTACACCCTCCTCAACATCAAATGCAACCGTCTTGGAAGGAGGCTCTATGTCTTGACTTTTTCATGGAGGTTCAGCATCTCCCAAGTCTTCAACCATTTCTTCTTCTGCAACTATTATGACTTCCTCCACTTGTTCCAATATAAAGCCATGTTCCTCATTGTCCACTGAAGTTTCTAGTGTCTCCTTCATGCTACGCTCTTCTTTAGATTCTCCACATGTAGCCATTGGAGTACTTTGAGTTCTCAGATGTCGGGAGGCTATTATATTTACTACCTCGGTTAAGGCAGTAGTGAGTTCCAGTACGGCCCTTTGCATCTTCACTTGCCCTTGAAGAAGACCATGAAGTTTGTCATCCATTGGAGATTGGGGTGGATATGAGGGTTCATTATTTTGGAGAAAGGGTTCATAATAGGAAGGTGGTTCTTCTTGATAAGGATATGGAGATGATGAATATTGAGGTGGTGGTTCTGGGTGTGGTTCATATGGTAGTTGGTATGGTGGATACAGGTCAGGGTCATTGATGGGAAAATTTGTGTAAAAACGAATTTCCAAAACACCCAAAACTAACCGGCAAGTATACCGGGTCGCATCAAGTAGTAAAACTCACGTGAGTGAGGTCGATCCCACGAGGATTGATGGATCAAGCAACTTTAGTGGGTGATTAGTTTAGTCAAGCTAACATTGAGTGATTTGAGTGACAATTGAAGCCAACAGAATGTAAACTTGCAGGAATTATAAAGTGCAGAAAGTAAAATTGCAAGTAACTTAAAGAACAAGAAAGTAAAATAGCTGAAACTTAAATTGCAAGAAATATAAATTGCATGAAAGTAAAGGGGACTGGGTGCAGGGAAATTAAATGAAAGCAGTAAATCAAAGCTTAGAACAATTGCAAGGAAATTAAAATTTCATGAAAAGTAAATTCAGATCACAGTGGCTCAAATGTAAAATGCAGAGGAACACACGTGCAGGAAAGTAAATTGGGAGCAATATGAGAAGAAAGTAAAAATTGCAGAGAAGGAAATTGTAGCAGAAAAGTAAATCAGCAAGAAAACTCAAATCAATTGTGAAATCTAGAAAGACAAGTGAAGATCTCAGGGGCTCAATGAGACTAGAAAACAAGTCTAGATCTCAAGTCCTTCCTTGATCCAATAAAGAACAATTTGCAAAAGAAATGAAGATGAAAGCAGTAAACAGAGTGTTGATTTAAATCCTTAATTCACTGAAATTTTATAGAAGAAGAACAAGAGAAATCTCAAAGTGAGAATGAAACAGAATTCCTTCAATTCTCAACCCAAGATTCAAAACAAAGAGAAAAACTAAAGTGAGAGAGTTCTCTATTCCCAATGCTCCCTCGTGGAGCCAGCCTCTCTGATGGAGCTCCCCTCTTAGTGAAATGAAACTAATGCCTTTATATAGGCTTTTACAAAATAAAAGTGAAAAATGAAAACAATATTTACAAAAATAAAATTCCTAATCTAACTTCTCTGTGTGCCTATAAGTGATGTCAATTGGGCTTTGCTTGCTTTGGAGTGGAATTGGGTTGAAGATGGATTTGGATGGCCTTGGTCTTGAGGAGAAATCTGCGTGCAAGTTGGATTGTTGAGCAATTCACGTTTGAGTCAACGTTTGAGGCAAACGTTGACTCAAACGTCCTCGTGAAACCCACAATGCAGATCGGCCCCTTGCTGTCATCCACGTTTGAGCCAACGTTTGAGGTCAAACGTGAGCTCAAACGTGACCTTTCCCAAGCAGCTCTTCTAGCCAACGTTTGGCCTAACGTTTGAGGCAAACGTTGGCGCAAACGTGGCTCATCATCAATCAGGAGTGCTCTTTGTCCTCTTGTCAACGTTGCCAATTTTATGCCTACTATAGACTATTATATATGGTTGGAAAGCTCTGAATGTCAGCTTTCTAACCCAATTAGAATAACCTCAATTGGACATCTACAACTCAAGTTATGCTCCTTTGAAGGGGACAAGGTCGCTGGTGTTGCTGTCACTCACGTTTGACCCCACGTTTGAGGTCAAACGTGAACGCAAACATTGGAAACATTGCCAGATTCGGAAGCTCAAACGTGCTGTCCACCCCATACTATTATACATTGTTGGAAAGCCCTGAATGTCTACTTTCCAATGCAATTGGAAGCGCATCATTTGGAGCTCCACAGCTCGAGTTATACTCCGTCGAAGGTGTAGAGGTCAGTTGGCCTCACTGCAGGTTGCCACCATGTTCGTTTATGCACATTTCGGGGCAGTTTTCTCCCTCAATTTTAGTGTCCACCATGCAGTGCCATATATGCTTGGAAAGCTCTTGATTCCTACTTTCCATTGCTTTTTGAATCATCTCATTTGGAGCTCTGTAGCTCAAGTTATTCTTGTTGGAAGTATGCCCCTTCATGCTGTTTGGTGCCAACGTTTGACCTCACTTTTGAGGCAAACGTTGGCTCAAACGTTGCTGCCTCCAGGGATGCCATTTCTCTTGGTATTCCTTAGCCAACGTTTGACCTCACGTTTGAGGCAAACGTTGGCGCAAACGTTGAGCTTCTGGGTGGCTGTGCTGATGAAGCTTCCTTGATTTGGTCATGGGCCACGCTTTTAAAAGCGTGGCCTAAGGCTCCAAAGTGTGCTCCAACTTCAAAGTGTGCCCAAAATTCCTCTTTTCTTCTTTTTAGCTTATTTTGTGCTCTTTTTGCTTCTTTTTCTTCTTATTTCCTACAAAGTTTATCAAATCAAAAGATCAAAGAAATATACCATTTAAGTACCAAAGAATGCAATATTTAAGCACTAATCATAAATTTCTTGTATGAAAAAGCATAGAAAAACATGACATGGTGACATGTCATCAGTCATATGGTGGTATTTGGTGGTAAGGGGCTTGTGAGTATGGTGGTTCAAAGTTGTGTTGAGGATATGGTTCATAAGCATATAGCGGGGCTTGTTAGTAACTACAAGGGGTCCACCATAATCATCATCTTGGTATGCATCATAGAATGGTTGTTGGTTATAGTGCATTGGAGGGGGTTGTTGCCAAGAGGGTTGATCAAATCCTTGTGGCTCCTCCCATCTTTGATTATTCCAACCTTGATGTCTGTTCTCATTGTAATTTCCTCTTCCTGCAACATAATTGTAACGAGACTCATAGCCAAAGGGGTGAGATTTCATAGTAACAAATAAAAATTAAAAACAAAAACAAAAACAATTTTAAATTAAAAGGTTATTGAAATTTAAATTTTGAAATGTGAATTTTGAAATTTGAAATTTGAAATTTGAAATTTGAAATTTGAAATTTGAAAATTTTTAAATTTGAATTTTTAAATTTTGAAATTTGAATTTTGAAAAAGTCAACAATATAAGATAAAGCTTTGAAAAAGATTCAAATTTTGAAAAGGTTTGATTTTTAAAATTTTAAATTTGGATTTTGAATTTTGGAATTTAAATATTGAAAATTAAAATTTGATTTTTGAAATAAGATAAGATAAGATTTTGAAAAAGATATGATTTTAGAAAAATATTTGAATTTTGAAATTTAAAACTAAGATAAGATAAGATAAAAAAGTTTTGAAATAAAAATCTGAATTTTTTTTATAAAGGAAAATTCGAAAATCCAATTAAAATAAAGAGAAAAGATATTTTTGAATTTAATGAGGAAAGAGAAAAACAATAAAATGACGCCAAACTTAAATTTTTTAGATCAAAACGAAGAAAACAACTAACAACAACTTGAAGGTCAAGATGAACACGAAGAACAAATTTTTGAAAAAATTTTTAATAACTAAATAAAAAACCAATAACCTCTTAATTTATGAAAAAGCAAAAATAAAAACAAATAATCAAGCAAAAAGCAAATATTTACAATAACCAATAATAAGGCACTCGTTTGCAATTTTCCGGCAACGGCGCCATTTTGAAGAACGAAACTCTCGCGCGATCTAGAATTTTCACAATAAATTCGCGTTGTAAGTATAGCTTCTAGACCGACAAGAATTCCTTTCTTACAAAAGTTTTGTTTGTCACTTAAGAAAACCCAATAAAATTGATAACCGAGTATTTAAACCTCGGGTCGTCTTCTCAAGGAATCGCAGGGAGGTATGACTTATTATTAGCTATGAAAAAGGTAGAATTTTGGGTTTTTAATGTATAAGATAAAAAGCAAGAATAGTAAATGGCAAGAAAGTAAATTTTAAGGAATTAATTTAAATAAATAATAAAATTCTTGGCAAGGTATAAGAACTAGAAGTCCTATCCTTATCAATTATGATGAGAATTGGATTTTAATCCCACTTAGTTAACCTTTACTAAAGCAAAGGGAAGTCAAGTGGACTAATTAGTTTGATCCTCAAGTCCTAGTCAATCCCTGTGGGAAGACTAGCTTTAGAGCGATCTAGATCAATTAGTAATCTGCCAATTTCAACCATTGCTTTATTTGATAACTTAAGCGTCACCAATTACTTAACCAGAGCCAAAAGGGAAGAGAATCTACTCGAATGAAAATAATTTGGATAAATCGAAAGCATTCATAGCATAAATAAAACAATCTTATAACTGAAATACCTTTAATTATATTAAATAGAATATTCAAATCTAACATGGAAAAGTTCATAAATTAAATTGGAAAAATAAATAAAAGGAACATTGAACCTATGATGAAGAAGAAATAATCCTAAATCCTAAAACTAAATCCTAAGAGAGAGGAGAGAACCTCTCTCTCTAAAAACTACATCTAATCCTAAAATTATGAATTATGAGCTGATGATTGTGAATGGATGCATTCTCTCACTTTATATCCTCTAATCTGTATTTTCTGGCTGAGAACTGGGTCAGAAACAACCCAGAATTCGCTGGTTTCGAATTCAAACACGCTGGTTTTTTTCGCCAATGCGACGCATCCGCGTAGATCACGCATTTGCGTTACTTATCTTTAGGGCAACTATGACAAATTATATATCAAATCGAAGCCCTGGAGGTTAGCTTTTCAACACAACTGAAACCGCATCATTTGGATCTCTGTAGCTAAAGTTATAGCCATTTGAGTGCGAAGAGGTCAGGTTGACAGCTTTGCAGTTCCTTCAACTTCTTGTATTCCTTCCACTTTTGCATCTTCCTTTCCATCCTCCAAGCCATTCCTACCCTGTAATCTCTGAAATTGCTTAACGCACATATCAAGGCATCTAATGGTAATAAGAGAGGATTAATATTAGCAAATTAAGACTAAAGAAGCATGTTTTCAATCATAGCACAAAATCAGGAAGGAAAATATAAAACCATGCAATTTATATGAATAAGTGAGTAAAGAGTTGATAAAAATCTCTCAAATTAGCACAAGATAAACCATAAAATAGTGGTTTATCAGGGCTCATCAAATCTCTCCGCACTTAAACTAAGCATGTCCTCATGCTTAAAGGGATTGAAAGACCATAGAATCTAGGAGAGTGGGAATCTATTAGATGCAAATTACCTATATGGATGCAACTAATGCAAATCTATCTATCTACTTGGTCAAAGGTAAATCAACTTCCAAGAACATGTGTGAGCACATAGGGCTAAAATGACAAAATAGTTCATGACTCTACCAATTTTAACATCAAAGCGGAGTGTGTACAACTTGTATGAAGAAAGCTCGTGAAAGCCGGGAACAAGGAATTGAGCGTCAAACCCTCACCGGAAATATGTTAATAGTGTAAATAGCTCTTTTTGGTTGTTTGGTTGTTTTTCCTAGTAGGTTTTTGTTTATATTTTCTTGATGACTTTTTCACACCATCACCACAATGCACCCCAATGGAACTCAAACACTTACCTTTATAGTCACCACTCTTACACACCCTCACCTCACTACATACAAAACCCTTACCCTCATGAGTATGATTGTCAACCTTCATCACCTTAATCTTCATCTTCATATATGGATCAAGCCACACAAGAATTACTTTTCATGCTCATTCAAGAACAACAAGAGTTCCGAAAGAAGCAAGAGCAAGTCATGTCTACCTAAGCAAAAGCTTTGGATCATTTAGCTTCATTGCGTTCATGCCACAAGCAAGAAGTTCAAGTGGATGAATGCGTGGGACTAAGTGAAAAATGTGGAGTGAAAGAAGAATTGCAAAATCAAGAAGAAGACGTCAAGTCACAACATGAAGTGCAAAGGGAGATAAATGAAGAGTGGGTAGAAATTGATCAAGAGGATTCCATCATTCAAGATTTTTTGTCCAACTTGGGTAATTCCTTCTATGACCTTTATGGACCTCCATTATTAGATTTGGAAGGAGATGTTGATGTAGACTTCACACAACCCCCAATTTTTGACTTGAGCGAGGATGAAGAAGATTCAAAAGAGGTTAAGGAAAATTATAGTTGCCAAGAAGTGAAAGCATTCTTCCAAGAGAAAATTGAGTGGGTGAAGAATTCTCCAACAAACTTTCTAGCCCCACATCAATATGCCATTTTAGAAATAGATGGTCAACTTTGAATCTTTCTTGGAATAGTGGATGGTGAAGAGAAGAATGTTGATTGGCCAAGAAATGGGAAGTTCATCCAAGGAGCCAACTTAACATTTGGAACTCAATTATGGTGCAAGAGTCAATGTAGTGGATTCCAGGGAGTGCACAAGTATATCAATGGTGATAGAGGAAGGAAGCAAGAATCTTTCTTAGATTAGTAATTTTCAATTCCACTTTTATGTCATTTGATGTCGTGATGTAGTTTGTGAGTGATTTCAGGTCTTGGAGGCAAGAATGGATAGCCAAAAGTGGAAGGAAGCATGTACAAGAGAGAAAACATGAAGAAAACAGTTGACCACTCAATTCTCCTCTAATCATGCTTTCCCCAATTTGTTTGTCATCTAACAATTAACAATTATCCAATGTATGCATACACCCATCATGAGGTATTTTCATAGGTTGTAGTGGGGTTAGGTTCAAGGTAAGGTTATATATGGCTAAGTGAGCTCAAATTTTGAATCCTTGATTAACATAAGCTTCCCACCTAATCTATATAACAACCTATAGAATTCTAATATAAGCCTAACTTCCCATTCTTTTCTTCTTCACGCATTCATGCAATTTCTTTTCTTTATCATTTCCCATGTGCATTGATTATTATTGAACCTTACTTTGGGGCATTTTATCCCCCTTTTTTTTCTTTCTTTTTCTTTTTCTTTCTTTCTTCTTTTTCTCTTTTTTTTTTCCTTTTTTGTACATATATTTTTTTCTTCTTTTCTTTCTTTCTGAACTTCAAACGTATATAAGAACATCAATGCACATGACTTTGTATTTAATGCATGAATATGTACCCAATTCCCAAGATCTTCAATGAGAATTCTAAACACTCGTTTACCTCAACCAATGTCCCAAGTTTTCCCACACTTGAATGACACACACTCACTAGGCTAAGCTAATCAAAGATCCAAATAAGGACAATTATTATTTTTCGCTTAAAGTCTTGTAATGTGCTAATATTAGAACAAAGGGGTTCATCACAGG
The DNA here is from genome assembly GCF_003086295.3 of Arachis hypogaea. NCBI lineage: Eukaryota > Viridiplantae > Streptophyta > Magnoliopsida > Fabales > Fabaceae > Arachis > Arachis hypogaea. The sequence continues at coordinate 61,530,065 of NC_092047.1, forward strand.
CTCAAAGTTGGCTAACAATGGTTGATGAAGGGTAGGCTATTTGGGTATGTGAGCTAAATGAAATGATGGCCTCAATCATATCAAATGCATGTCTACATGGAATAATAGACATAAATAATCGAACAAATCAAGGATCACAATCATAGAAAGAGAACAATGCACACAAGAATGGAAATAGGTGGTTATAAGATATAACCACACAATTTGGCTTAAGTCTCACATGCTTGTGTTCTTAGCTCAATAACCATGTTCCAAAATACATTCTTCAAGCAAGATTAACACAAAAATTTTCAAATTGGTAGGGTGCCCTAATAATTTTTTCTTGGAAAAGAAGTTATCATCCTAACCAAGTAGTCCTAACATGCAAAACGTGTTCAAATACAAAAACTAACCATGTAATTTATCCTAATTAACAAAGGAAAATCAACATTATGGGTGTTGAAAGGAAAAATTTATTACCTACGGAGATCGGTCGAACGACCTCCCCACACTTAAGAATTAGCACGGTCCTATGTGCTAGTGGTAAGGCGCAAGGGGTGATCGGATCCGGAACTTCCACTATCCCCTTCATGAGCGTCATCTTCACTTAAGTTCAAAGTGGATTTGGAGAACTCCGGTGCCTCCATAGGTGGTGTCACAAAACTTACAAGCTTCTTCACATAAGCAAATCGGCGTTGGTTGTGCCGTTCATATCGGTCTATCTTCCTATGGAGATCTACAAGTAGTTGGTGGGACGATCCTTGTGGTGTAGAAGAAGTGGTAGGGGTGTCCGAGGGAGTAGCTATGGCAAGGTTTTTGGTTTCCGCCAGAGGCTTGAGATATTTTTCGGTTGGGACGACGTTGCCCTCTACCGGAATCATTGCTTTCCGATCTTTAGTCTCCCGGGAAATACCAGCAGCAGCAACCAACTCCGTCACCAGGGCGGGAAAAGGTAGGTTACCCTTGGCATGAACACGATCCATGGCTTGGTGGATGAGGCAAGTGATGTTGACCGGCGGCTCCATAAGTATGCACCAAACTAGGAAGGCTAGGTCCGAGGTGATCAACGTCTCGTGATTGCCGGGAAACACGTAATGAGACAAGATCTGGGTCCATGCTCGAGCCTCTACGGTAAGATGACACACAAGAACGCCCTTGGGTTAGGGCTTGAGGCTCCCTCGGGTCCAAAATGACTCCGGTCCGGCAATGACCCGGCGGATAGCATCCCAAAATGACTCAAAGTCATCACGCTAGCGTAGGACCTCTTGGTAACCATCTTCCTCAGCTGCCACTGGCAAGACCTTGAGGATCCCTTGAATAGCTTCTTCCGAGACCGAGACTTGCTTTCGGCGCACAAAAATAGTCTGAAGAGAGGGAGAGTGGTAATTGGAGCAGAACTCCACTACCCACGAGAGATTGGCTTCCTGTGGTCGACGCATGAGAAACCCCCACTGCCGCTTCTCAATGCGAGGTGACGCAAACTGAACTATATGCTCCGGAGGGGCAAGAAGAGGTTCAGAATGATAATTCCTTGCAATCAGGAGGAGGAACATAAGCTCACAATAGCAGTTGGGAAACCTAGTGGGGTCCCTCGCAGGGTTGTCCTTCTCGTGTTCATCAATATTAATGATGCTTCGCGCCTTCTTGGAGAGAGGCTTGCCTTTGGGCGTATGGCGCGCCTTAGCAGTGGATTTTTGAGGTGCCCTTTAGGTAGGCTTCTTCTTCGGTGCCTTTTCCTTGTCCTTTTTGATGGCCATATGAAAAAGGGGGGAAGGAAAAGATATTAAACTCAAAGAAACAACGCTTGAATTATAACATGCAAGTGAGACAAACGCCACAAAAGAATAGGTGTGTTGAAAACATTACAGCTGCAACATGCAATCAAGACAACAATTAAAACATGGGGCAATGCACTAGCATGGGATGCAAGAGTGAATTAAGCATGAAAATAGAAGGCATGAGAGGAATAAGCTCAAGAATCAATAAGAATACAAAGTAGCATATGCAAGAAGGGAATAATCACAAGAAGGTCATACACCTAGTCCAATTCCATGACAATGAGGCATACAAATGAAGTAAGGTGGAATTAGAGAAAGTGGAACTCAGTCTTGTAATATGCCACAAGGAAAGAGGGCACCAAGTTGAAAGCATAGTGTCAAATTTGAAACAAAAACTCATTGGTGCCTTTCATCGAACACTTGGTGTGCAGCCCTCAAACAATAAGCAAATGGAGGAAATTTATCAATGTAGTACATTAAACAACACCACACTTCACAAAAAAGTCAAAACATATCAAAATAACCCATTAATGCAAGAGGTAAGTCCAACCTCAACACCCATGGAAATGGGAAAAGAAAGTAAGCAATTGAACAAAAATGTATTAATCAAAATGTAACTAAGGAGAAATGGGAAAAAGAACAATGGAATGCAACTAAAGAGAGAAAAGTTTAAACAAAAAGAAGAAAAGAAGTAGTAGAAAACCTTGAGTAGAGAGAGAGACAAGGTGTAGTGCAAGTGGGGATAGGTGAAGAGAATATGAAAGAAAGAGAGGATCCGTCGGATGTGGTGGCCGGTGGTGGCGGCGGTGGGTGATTCCGCTGGTGGTGGTGGGCAGAGAGGAGGTGATAGGAGGGGGTGAAGAGGAAAGGAAGAAGGAATGGAAGAAGAAAATGGGAGAAGGAAGCTCAAACAGGGCGTGTTGCACCATACGTGGCGTCGTGGAAACGACGCGTGCGCGCCATATGCGCATGCGCTCGGATGAGCGGAAAAGAAGAGGGGCGCACGAGCGCCACCCACACGTACGTGTGGGATAGTAGACTAGTAAAGGACGCGTACGCGTCAAAGCGCGTGCACGCGTGGAGGCAATTGCGCGTTTCGCGCAGTGTTCGTGCGATGTTCGTGCAACTCTCAGGTTTCATGTACCAGTAGTGGCACGCAAAGCAACCGACGCGTACGCACCATAAGCACGCACGCGTGGATGGTCAGGGGGGAAGGACGACGCGTAAGCTTATGCGTGGGTGGAAGTTGCTCGTTTCGCACAGTGTTTGCACAACATTTGCTTAACTCTCAGGAAAATGTACCAAGAGTTGTAATTGCGCAATCGACGCGCATGCGTCTGCCACGCTTGCGCGTGGATGCCCCTTTTTTTTTTCATACACATGAGGAGAGTCAATTAAAGCACAAAATTGGTAGTAATGCATGCTAAAGGTGTCAAAAACATCAAAAATCTCATGTAACACTCAACCTTAAGCATTTCTTCAACATCTCAATTCAATCAAACCATTATCAATGGGCTCTTCATGAGCAATTTAACACAAAAATCAAGCAAAAAGCAATTATACTATGAACAAACTCACAAATCAGGCAATCATAAAGTTAATAAAGATTCAAAAGAGCTATTAGCATGAAACTATACACAAAGGTAGATCATACCATGTTGGGGTGTCTCCCACCTAGCACTTTTCTTTAACGTCCTTAAGTTGGACGGTCATGAGCTAAAATCTCTTCGCCTTCGGGTGCGTCCTCAAGAAGGAACACCTCAGCCTCTTTGTTGCTTCTCATCTTTCCCCATGGTATAGCTTTAGACGATGACCATTAACCTTGAAGATATTGGGGCTTGAAGGATGGCGCAAGTGGTAGACCCCATATGGTTCCACTTTTTCCACTCTATAGGGGCCTTCCCACTTTGATCTTAGCTTCCCGGGCATCAATCTCAACCTAGAGTTATAGAGGAGAACTAACTCTCCCGCTCTAAACACTCTTCTTCTAATGTTTCTATCAGGCACTGCTTTCATCTTCTCCTTGTAAAGCCTTGAATTCTCATAGGCTTCCAAGCGAAGTTCTCAAGCTCCACCAATGGTAACATCCTTTCGACGCTAACCCCAAATCATGTGTTTAACTCTTTTACGGCCCAATATGCTTTATGTTCTATCTCCACCGGTAGATGACAAGCCTTCCCATAGACCAACCGGAACGGGCTCATACCAATCGGCGTCTTGTACGCCGTCCGGTAGGCCCAAAGTGCATCACCGAGCTTAGAACTCCAATCTTTCCTGTGAGGCTTGATGACTTGCATCATTTACCCTTTTTTCTTGTGTAAAAAGGACCATAAAATACCATAATCCCTTTTTTCCTGGGTTTGTGTTGAATTTCAGGTTAAAAGAGCAATAAAAAGGGAAGAAAACAACAAAATAAAGCTGGGCGTGTGAAACTGGAGTGCCACTTGGAACAAACGCCATGAAAGCATATGGGTGTGGCACGCCAGTATCATTTCCCGGAGAGAAATATTGAAGGCTACAAAAAGGGCATGACACGCCAAGTCAATCACACACCATGGGCATGCCACTTGAACCATTGGGCGTGGCATACCAGTTCATCAATCCAGAAGGGGATAACCACTTGGGCGTGCCACTTGGTATCGAAGGCATGGCACGCCAAGCTTAATGGAGCCACCTTAAGGTGGGCGTGCCACTTGAGCATCAAGGCGTGGCACGCCAATTCAAGTTTCCAGAGAAGAGGTTAAAGATCCAAACACTTGGGCGTGCCACTTGGTGTCGAAGGCGTAGCATGCCAGCGATCATCCTCACTTTGGCGTGCCACTTTGGTCCCAAGCGTGGCATGCCAATGCTAAAGAAGACCAAACACCAAGGCTGGGCTTGTCACTTGAGGTCGAAGGCATGGCACGCCAGCATTCACCACCAACTTGGGTGTGCCACTTGATGTCAAAGGCGTGGCACGCCAACTTGAGAAACCAAGGAGAAGAAGACTGGGTATGCCACTTGAATGCTGGGCATGGCACGCCAGCTACTGGTGCAAGGAAGCATGCATTATGGGCGTGGCACGCCAGTTATATTTTCCAAAGACGTAAAGAAGGATCTTCATGGGCGTGGCACGCCAACTGCTGGGTGTGGCACGTTGATAAACCACTATTTTATGGTTTATCTTATGCTCAATTGAGTGGTTTTTATCAAGTCTTTGCACACTTATTCATATAATCTGCATGGTTTTACAAATCCTTCCTAATTCTGTGACATAGTTGAAAACATATTTCCTAGGCCTTTAAACTGTCAATTTTAATTATCCTTTATCACCATTCGATGCCGTGATTTGTGTGTTAAGTGTTTTCAGGCTTTATAGGGCAGGAATGGCTTAAAGAATGGAAAGGAAACATGCAAAAGTGGAAGGAACGTAAGAAATGAAGTTTTGAGAAGCTAGCAGTGACGCGTATGCATGGGCGACGCGTACGAGTGACTAGCGTAGAAGACAAGCGACGCATACGCGTGACTGACGCATACGCATGACAAGGAATTTTGCTAATCGACGCGTACGCGTGACCTACGTGTACGCGTGACCTACGCGTACGCGTGACATGCGCCACGTGCAGAAATTGCAGAAAGCGCTGGGAGCGATTTCTGGGCTCCTTTTTGGCCCAGTTCCAGGCCCGAGAACATAGAATAGAGGTTACAGAGTGGGGGAATCAATGAGGGATTCATTCAAACAACTTTCATTCACATAATTTTAGGTTTTAGATGTAGTTTTCTAGAGAGAGAGGCTCTCTCCTCTCTCTAGGTTTTAGGATTCTTAGGCTTAGCTATTTTCAATACGAGATTTCTATCTTAGTTTAATTTAGCTTCTCTTCTACTCTTATTTGTTCCAGCATTCTAGTTTATTTATTTTCTTTGTTGATTACTTTATGTTGCTATTTTAGTTTATGAACTCCATGTTAGATTGAATTTTCTATTTAATGCAAATTGAGGTATTTCATGTTTATTGATCCTTCTATTATTTGTTAGTCATTGATGTTTGCAATTGGTTATTTAGAATTAATATTCCTTGCTAGTTTTCCATGATTTTATGTTACGTCTTCCAAGTGTTTGATAGAATGCTTGATTGGATTTTAGAGTAGGTTTTTCTCCTCTTGGCTTTGGTTGAGTAATTGGAGACTCTTGAGTTATCAAACTCCTTTGTTGATTGATAATTGGAAGTTGCTAGTTGATTTGGATCCCTCTAAAGCGAGTCTTTCCTTAGGAGTTGACTAGGACTTGAGGAATCAAATTGATTCATCCACTTGACCTTCCTCCATAGTTAGAGGTTAACTAAGTGGGAGCAATGGAAAATTCTCATCACAATTGATAAGGATAGCTAGGATACGACTTCTAGTTCTCATACCTTGCCAAGAGTTTTCTTAGTTATTAATTTAATTTCTTGCAATTTACTTTTCTTGTTCCTTATTCAAAACCCCAAAAAGATATTTTTTCATAACCAATAATAACTACACCTCCCTGCAATTCCTTGAGAGACGAACCGAGATTTGAATACTTCGAATTACTTTTATTGGGTTTTGTTACTTGTGACAAACAGTTTTTTGCATGAAAGGATTCTTTGTCGGTTTAGATACTATACTTGCAACGAGGATTTATTGTGAAATTTCAAACCGTAAAAAATCCGTTCATCACATGCCAGTAGTAAAATCCAGAGAGGAAGATGAAGCACCCACAATGGGCATGGCACGCCAGACCCTGGGCGTGCCACGCTAGTTCAACTTTCTAGAGAAGAAAATGGGGCACACATAATGGGCGTGGCACGCCAGACCCTGTGCGTTCAACCCTCCAGAGAAGAAGAGGAAGCACAAAGTGGGCGTGGCACGCCAGACCCTGGGCGTGGCACGCCAGACCCTGGGCATGCCATGCCAGTTTAACTTTCCAGAAAGGAGAAGAAGAAGAAAAAGGCCTGGGCGTGCCACTTGGGCATGAAGGCGTGGCATGCCAGGCTAACCAAGGTTCAAAAAGACCCTGGGCGTGCCGCTTGGGTTCGAAGGCGTGGCACGCCAGGGAGCTGGATGCATGGAGCGTGCCACTTGAGGGACTGGGTGTGGCGCGCCAAGCCAAACTTATTGGCTAGGCGTGGCACGCCACTCAAGCGCCATCCACATGCCAAGCCTGGAGATGTCACGTTTTTTAAGTTTTTCTTTCCCTCCAGCTGTAATTTTCTTTTCTCTTTTGTATTTTCTTAATTCTAAGTGCTAGGAGTAGTATAAATAACCCCTGAAATTACTAAGAGGGGGTTGTTGGGTAGTAGTTTTGTTGAAGTGTAATTAGATTTACTTTTCACATCATCTTCTTCCATCTCTTGTACTTTTCTCTTAAGCTATGAGTAGCTAAATTCTCTCTCATTGAGAGAGGGAGCTCTGTTGTACTTGATGGATTAATGATAGTGAATTTCTTCTTCTTTTCATCTTCTCTTTGATTTTCTAGAAGGAATTTCGTTTTAATGCTAGTGTTCAATTATCTTGGGAAAGATGTTGAATGCAAAGTGGGTTTCATGGGAACCTTGAAAAAGGAAACATGAAACCATGCTAGAAATCCTTTCTCACACTTGAGTAGAATCTGGGTTTTGGTGATTGGATATGGTGACATATACTCCACCCTCTACCTGGATCTACGAGGATGTGTGGTATAATCAGCGATCAAGCATATCTCTCTTCATGAGCAATTAGACCAAGGAATTGGGTGATTATCAAGATTTGAGAGATTGATTCACCAAGTGATTGGGATTCAATCAATCATGATTGCCAAGAGGTCAATGAGTTACATGATTGAAGATAAGATGAGTTGGATTTAATCCAAAGAGAACAATATCTCCCGATCTCAATGAATTTCCCCTATTATCATCTTCCACATTCTTTATAGCTTTCTTTACAGTCTGTTATTCTCCATTCCCGTTTACAATTAAGCCATTTATGTTTCTGCACTTTACATTATTTCCATTTCCTTTCCTGCACTTTATTGCTTATCGTTACTTTTGAGTCATTTATATTTCTGCTCATTTACAATTATGAAATCACGATCTATTTTGCTCTGCTTGACTAATTCACCCATTGATTAAAATTGCTCAAATCTACCAATCTCTGTGCATATGATCCCACTCCTAGTGGGTTATTACTTGACGATATTTTTGGTGCGCTTGCCAAAAGAACGGATTCATTATTTTTATATGGGGAGTGAATTCCGGTCATCAGCTTCCAATTTTGAAATTGCTGCTCCTTGATTTCTTATGTTGGATCTGAACTCTTCTTGGTTTGCATCTATTTTCCTTTCAGCCTGCATTTGTCTCTCTAGAATAGTAGAAATGGTTCCTGTCAGTTGTGTTGACAATTATGCTATGGCAGCCTCTAACTTTGCAAAATTGCTGCTGGTTTCACATGGTTGCATGGTTGAAGATGATGTATCTTGATGGTGGTTATTGTGTGTTTGCTGGGTGGAATGATATGATATATTTTGTGAGTTGTGGTAGGGTGTATTTTGTGAGTTGTGATAGGGTCTGTTGTTGCCTGATTGATGGTTGGGGTTGGGGTTGTTGTATTGGTTAGATTGGTATGGTTTGTGGTCTTGGCTGTGGTTTTGTTGGTTTCTCCTCCCAAAATTTGGGTGGTTCTTCCAACCTGGGTTATATGTCTTGGCGTTGGGATCATATGGTGGTCTAGAGGGATTATTCACATAATTAGCTTACTCCTGTTCACAATCAACTTCTGGTGCATTTCCTTCTTGTGGAGGTGCTTGATCTTGGACAGCTGAGACTTAGCTTGTCTCCATCTTATTTATTAGGGCTGCTAATTGAGCTGCAATCATCTTGTTCTGTGCTAACAAGGCATCCATAGAATTGAGCTCCAGTACTCCTTTCTTTTAAGTTCCTTCTGAAGCATAGAAGTACTCATTTTCAGCTACAGTGTCTATAACATCTATGTCCTCTTCAATGGTTTTCTTCTTGTTGAGTGAACCCCCTGAGCAATTAGACCAATCATATCTCTCTACTTCATGAGCAATTAGACCAAGAAATTGGCTAATTATCAAGATTTGAGAGATTGATTCACTAAGGGATTGGGATTCAATCAATCATGATTGCCAAGAGGTCAATGAGTTGCATGATTGAAGATGAGATGAGCTGGATTTAATCTAAAGAGAACAATATCTCCTGATCTCAATGAATTTCCCCTATTATCATCTTCCATATTCTTTATAGCTTTCTTTACAGTCTGTTATTCCCCATTCCCATTTACAATTAAGTCATTTATGTTTCTGCACTTTACATTCTTGCCATTTACATTTTTACAATTTACTGCTTCTCTTTACTTTTTAGTCATTTACATTTCTACTCATTTAAATTTTTGCAATCACAATCTTTATTGCTCAGCTTGACTAATTCACCCATTGATTAAAATTGCTCAAAACTACCAATCTCTATGGATACGATCCCACTCATAGTGGGTTATTACTTGACGATATTTTTGGTGCGCTTGCCAAAAAAATGGATTCATTATTTTAATATGGGGAGTGAATTCCAGTCATCAAGTTTTATGTCGCCGTTGTCGGGGATTGGTTTGAATTTGACAATGATTAGATTGATGGGAAGCTAGATTAAGCACTTTAATTACCTTGTTAATTTTTTTCATTTCAATTCTTTAGTTTTCTTAATTCTTTTTATTTTTGATTTGATTATTTTAGCTGTTCATTGTTAATATTTCCATTTTCTTTTACTGCTCTATTAACCATTTGATTAATTGCACCAACCAAACTAACCACCAGTGTTAACAAGAAGTGATTCCTTCACTTGTCCTCTGTCTGCTGTTTGTTGAATGTATGATAGGTAGAAGAGGAGAAACTTCATCCTCTATTGATAGTGAACCTGAGAGGACCTTCCTGAGATTAAGGAGGGAAGCAAGAGGCAAAGGAATAGTTGGAGAGGAAGTAGTGGATGAAGATCTGGGAGTTACTATGGAGGAAGAGGTGCATAACCATGTTGGAGTAGATGCTGGAAATCATATTGGGCAAGAGAGGAGAGTTTTAGGCTCTTATATCAACCCAAATCCAGGAAACTGTGGCAGCAGTATTCTAAAGCTAACAATCCATGCTAACAACTTTGAGTTGAAGCCTCAGCTCATCACACTTGTCCTGAATAATTGCTCATTTGGAGGGAATGCCCAAGAGGACCCCAACCAACATCTCACTACATTCTTGAGGATTTGTGACACTGTAAAGTCAAATGGTGTACACCCTGACACCTACAAACTACTCTTGTTCCCTTTATCTCTCAGAGATAAGGCAGCAAAGTGGTTGGAAGCATTTTCCTAGGAGAGCTTAACAACTTGGGATGAGGTTGTGAACCAGTTTCTAGTAAGATTCTACCCTCTACAGAGAGTTAATAAACTGAGAGATAAGGTGCAAACCTTCAGACAGCAAGATGGTGAAACACTTTATGAGGCCTGGGAGAGGTTCAAAGACTTGACTAGGAAGTGTCCTCCAGATATGTTCAACAAATGTGTTCAACTACACATCTTCTATGAAGGGCTGTCATATAAAGCAAAGAAAGCTGTAGACCACTCTTCAGGGGGTTCACTCAACAAGAAGAAAACCATTGAAGAAGACATAGATGTTATAGAGACTGTAGCTGAAAATGAGTACTTCTATCTTTCAGAAAGAACTCAAAAGAAAGGAGTGTTGGAGCTCAATTCTTTGGATGCCTTGTTAGCACAAAACAAGATGATTGCAGCTCAATTAGTAGCCCTAACAAAGAAGATGGAGACAAGCTAAGTCTCAGCTGTCCAAGCTCAAGAACCTCCACAAGAAGGAGATGCACCAGAAGTTGATTGTGAACGGGAGCAAGCTAATTATGTGAATAATCCCTCTAGACTACCATATGATCCCAACGCCAAGGCATATAACCCAGGTTGGAAGAACCACCCAAATTTTGGGTGGAGAAACTAACAAAACCACAGCAAGACCACAAACCATACCAATCTAACCAATACAACAACCCCAACCCCAACCGTCAATCAGGCAACAACAGACCCTATCACAACTCACAAAATACACCCTACCACAACTCACAAAATACATCATATCATTCCACCCAGTAAACACACAATAACCACCATCAAGATACATCATCCTCAACCATGCAACCATGTGAAACCAGTAGCAATTTTACAAAGTTAGAGGCTGCCATAGCATAATTGTCAACACAACTGACAGGAACTATTTCTACTATTCTAGAGAGACAAATGTAGGCTGAAAGGAAAATAGATGCAAACCAAGAAGAGTTCAGATCCAACATAAGAAATCAAGTAATAGCAATTTCAAAATTGGAAGCTGATGACCGGAATTCACTCACCCTATAAAAATAATGAATCCGTTCTTTTTGGCAAGTGTACCAAAAATATTGTCAAGTAATAACCCACTAAGAGTGGGATCATATCCATAGAGATTGGTAGATTTGAGCAATTTTAATCAATGGATGAATTAGTCAATAAGAGCAAAATAGATTATGATTGCAGAATTGTAAATGAGCAGAAATATAAATGACTCAAAAGTAAAAATAAGCAATAAAGTGCAGGAAAGGAAATGGCAATAATGTAAACTGCAGAAACATAAATGACTTAATTGTAAATGGGAATGGGGAATAACAGAATGTAAAGAAAGCTATAAGAAATGTGGAAGATAAAAATAAGGGAAATTCATTGAGATCAGGAGATGTTGTTCTCTTTGGATTAAATCTAACTCATCTCATCTTCAATCATGAAAATCATTGACCTCTTGGTAATCATGATTGATTGAACCCCAATCCCTTGGTGATTCAATCTCTCAAATCTTAATAAATAGCCAATTCCTTTGTCTAATTGCTCATGAAGAGAGATATGCTTGATCGCTGATTATACCACACATCCTCATAGATCCGGGTAGAGGGTGGATTATATGTCACGATATCCAATCACCAAAACCCGGATTCTACTCAAGTGTGAGAAGGGATTTCTAGCATGGTTTCATGTTTCCTTTTCCAAGGTTCCTATGAAACCCATTTTGCATTCAACCTCTTTCCCAAGATGATTGAACATTAACATTAAACTGAAATTCCTTCTAGCAAATCAAAGAGAAGATGAAGAGAATAAGAAATTCACTATCATTAATCCATCAAGTACAACAGAGCTCCTTCTCTCAATGAGAGGGAATTTAGCTACCCATAGCTCAAGAGAAAAGTACAAGGGATGGAAGAAGATGATTTGAAAAGTAAATCTAACTATACTTTAACAAAACTATTACCCAACAACCCCTTCTCAATACTTTTAGGGGTTATTTATACTACTCCTAGCACTAGAATAAAAAATACAAAAGAAAAAAGAAAAATCAATTTGGAGGGAAAAGAAAACTCAATAAACGTGACCTTCCAGCTTGGCGTGTGACTGGCGTTTAAGTGGCGTGCCACGCCCAGCATCCAATTTTGGCTTGGCGCGCCACACCCATCTCTTCAAGTGGCACGCCTCATGTTTCGGTGTCCCTGGCGTACCACGCCTTCGATACCAAGTGGCACGCCCAGGGTTTTTTTAATCCTTGGTTAGCCTAGCGTGCCACGCCTTCGAACCCATGTGGCACGCCCAAGCCTCTTCCTTCTTCTTCTCCTCTCTGGAAAGTTGAGCTAGCGTGGCACGCACAGGGTCTGGCGTGCCATGCCACTTGTATACGCTTGGTTTCTTTGTTGGCGTGCCATGCCTAGAGCTCAAGTGGCACGCCCAGGCTCTCCCTTCTTGTTCTTCTTCCCTGGACAATTGAACTAGCGTGGCACGCCCCAGACCTGGTGTGCCACGCCCATTGTGATTGCTTTACTTTCTTCTCTAGAATTTATCACTCGTGTGCCACGCCCATGGAGAACCTTCTTCACTTCTCTGGAAAATAGAACTGGCGTGCCACGCCCAGCATTCTTCCTTGCTCTAGTAGCTAGCGTGCCATGCCCAGCATTCAAGTGGCACGCCCAGGTGAATAATGAGAGTTTGGCATGCCATGCCTTGGACCTCAAGTGGCACGTCCAGCTTTGCTTGGCCTTCTCTAGTGTTGGTGTGCCACGCCTGGGTCTTCAAGTGGCACCCCCAAGTGAGGTTGAGAGCTGGCGAGCTATGCCTTCGACACCAAGTGGCACGCCCAGCTTTGCTTGGCCTTCCCTAGTATTGGCGTGCCACGCCTGGGTCTTCAAGTGGCACGCCCAAGTGAGGGTGAGAGCTGGCGTGCGACACCTTCGACACCAAGTGGCACGCCCAAGTGCTTGGACCTTCAACTTCTTCTCTGGAAATTTGTACTAGCGTGCCACGCCTTGATGCTCAAGTGGCATGCCCACCTTAAGGTGGCTCCTTTAAGCTTGGCGTGCCATGCCTGGGTCTTCATGTGGCACGCCCAAGTGATGGTTTGGAGTTGGCGTGCCACACCTTCGATACCAAGTGGCACGTCCATAGTCTTTTTAAGCCTTGGTTAGCCTGGATTGATGAATTAGCGTGCCATGCCCAATGGTTCAAGTGGCACGCTCCTCTTGTAGCCTTCAGCATTGCTCTCTGGAAAACTATACTGGCGTACCACGCTCAGCTCCTGGCGTGCCACGCCCATGTAAAAGTTTTGAGGATCCTTTCTGGAAAACATAACTGGCGTTCCATGCCCAACTCCTGGCGTGCCACGCCCATATACTTTAATGGCCTTTGTTTCAAGTGGCACGCCAGTTTCACACCCCCAGCTTATTTTTGTTGTTTTCTTCCCTTTTTGTTATTCTTTTCACCTGAAATTCAGCACAAACCCATTTCAAAGCAATGTACCATAATATTCATCAACTAGTTCATGAATTGCAATGATTAAATGAGATTATACTTCTTTTATGGTCCTTTTTGGATAAGAAAAAATAGTAAATGATGCAAGTCATCAGAAGCACAAGTAGGGAGCTTGTCTAAACAAATACCAGTGCCTACACATACATTTTCCAGTGATACCATAGCCAACCTAAGAGGGGAATGCAAGGCCAGAAGTGGAAAGGAACCTGAAACCAAGAAGAAGGAGCTGCAAAGGAACCTGAAACCAAGAAAGAAGAAGAGACCCCTGTACCATCCTCACCAAAGCAAATCCTAAAGCCTTATGTACCAAAGGCACCCTATCCACAAAGGCTAAGGAAGGATGGGAAAGACAACCAGTTCTCTAGATTCCTAGAAATCTTCAAGAAGCTCCAGATCAACATACCCTTTCCTGAGGCATTAGAGCAAATGCCACTCAATGCCAAATTTTTGAAGGAGCTCATGACAAGAAAAAGGAACTGGGGTGAAAAGGAAACCATAATGCTAACTGAGGAGTGTAGTGCCATCATACAAAAGAAGCTCCCTCAAAAGATGAAAGATCCTGGGAGCTTCCAAATTCCCTGCATAATAGGTGATATCAACATTGAGAAAGCATTATGCGATCTGGGGGCTAGCATCAACCTCATGTCCTTGGCTATGATGAAAAGGACGAGGATTGAAGAAGCCAAACCGACAAGAATGGCACTCCAATTGGCTGACAGAACATTCATGTTTCCTCATGGGGTAGTGGAAGATTTGTTGGTGAAAGTAGGAGAGTTTATTTTTCCAACTGATTTTGTGGTGTTGGATATGGAGGAAGAGGCCAACACATCAATCATCCTAGGAAGGTCATTCCTAGCTAGTGCTGGAGCCATTATTGATGTTCAAAAAGGGGAGTTAGTCTTGAGGTTGCATGAAGAGAAGATGGTCTTCAATGTCTTCAAATCAATGAGTTACCCTAAGAAATCCATAGAAGAATGCATGATGGTAGACACCATAGAAAAGATAGTTCAAGGTGTTTTGGAAGAAGAATAATATGAAGAAGCTACAGAGCTGGAGCAACAAGCATCAAGTGGAGAATTACCACAAGAAACCAAGGAAGATTCAATCATGTTAAACCATACAAGCAACAAGGAAGTGGAAACACCAAAACTAGAGTTGAAGACCCTGCCTCCAAGTTTGAAGTATGCTTACTTTGGTGACAACAACACATACCCAGTAATCATAAATTCAAGCTTGAGTGAAGGATAAGAAGAGGAGCTTATCCATGTGCTGAAGCAACACAAGGATGCTATAGGATGGACACTTGCAGATTTGAAAGGAATTAGTCCTTCAATGTGCATGCACAAAATCCTACTTGAGGAAGATGCTAAACCCTCAAGACAACAACAAAGAAGGCTAAACCCAATAATGAATGAAGTAGTCCAAAAAGTGGTGTTGAAATTGTGGCAAGCTGCGGTGATCTACCCAATCTCAGACAGCCCTTGGGTAAGCCCAGTGCAAGTAGTCCCTAAGAAAGGAGGGGTCACTGTTGTTCCATATGAGAAGAATGAGCTGATTCCAACAAGAACAGTGACTGGCTGGCGCATCTGCATAGATTATAGGAAGCTTAATGAAGCTACCAGGAAGGATCACTTCTCCCTATCTTTTATGGACCAGATGCTAGAAAAACTTGCAGGACATGAATATTATTGCCTCTTGGACGGTTATTCTGGTTTCAACCAAATAGTTATAGATGCTCCAATTGCAGGAATTGAGATGATCCTTCCACAGAAGTCAGAAGAGGGTGCAATAAAGTCACCAAGCATCTTCCTTCTATTGTTGGCATTGTTGTTATTTTCGGCTGCCATGACTTCTTCTTTTTCGAAAATTTTTGTTAGATCCTCTCCAGAGAGTTGTGCTTTAGCTTCTCTTAGCTTCCTCTTCAAGGTCCTTTCAGGTTCGGGATTAGCTTCAACAAGAATGCCTTTGTCCTTGTTCCTGCTCATAAGAAAGAGAAGAGAACAAAAAAGTATGGAATCCTCTATGTCACAGTATAGAGATTCTTTGAGGTGTCAGAGGAAAACAAGAATAGGGGGATGAGGTAGGTAGATAAGAATTCAAACATATGAAGAAGGAGAGAGAGTCCGAATTGCTAATTGAGGAGGAGTGTTAGTCCTTAAATAGAAGAAGGTGATGAGGGGAAAAATTTTCGAAAACAAATTTTTAAATAAAACTAAAAAAAATTTTAAAATAATTAAAAAGAATTTTTGAAAAAGTGGTTGATGGTTTTTCGAAAATTATAAGTGAGAAAGTGGTTAGGTAATTTTGAAGAAGATTTTAAAATCAGTAATCAAAAAGATATGATTGAAAATTATTTGAAAAAAGATGTGGTTGAGAGAATATGATTGAGAAGATATGATTGAAAAATTGGTGCACGAAATTGTGATCATCAACAATGGTGCCAAATACTTGGAGCTCTCAAACGTGAATCACACTTTGTCACAATTCCGCACAACTAACCAGCAAGTGCACTGGGTCGTCCAAGTAATATCTTACGTGAGTAAGGGTCGATCCCACAGAGATTCTCGACTTGAAGTAAGCTATGGTCATCTTGTAAATCTCAGTCAGGCAGATTCAAATGGTTATGGAGGATTGATAATTAAAAGATGAATAAAGCATAGAATAAAGATAGAGATACTTATGTAATTCATTGTTAGGAATTTCAGATAAACGTATGAAGATGCTTTGTTCCTTCTGAACCTCTGCTTTCCTATTGCCTTCTTCCAACCATTCATACTCCTTTCCATGGCAAGCTTTATGTTGGGCATCACCGTTGTCAATGGCTACTTCCCGTCCCCTCAATGAAAATGTTCCAAATGCGCTGTCACCGCACGGCTAATCATCTGTCGGTTCTCGATCATGTTGGAATAGGATCTATTGATCCTTTTGCGTCTGTCACACGCCCAACAATCGCGAGTTTGAAGCTCGTCACAGTCATCCCTTCCCAGATCCTACTCGGAATACCACAGACAAGTTTTAGACTTTTCGGATCTCAAGAATGACCGCCAATAATTCTAGCCTATACCACGAAGATTCCAATCTTGGATTAGAAACCCAAAAGATACGCATTCAAGCCATTGCTAGTAGAACAGAGGTGGTTGTCAGGCACATGTTCATAGGTGAGAATGATGATGAGTGTCACGGATCATCACATTCATCAAGTTGAAGAACGAATGAATATCTTAGAGAAGAAGTAGACGTGAATTGAATAGAAGAACAATAGTAATTGTATTAATTCATGAAGAACAGCAGAGCTCCACACCTTAATCTATGGTGTGTAGAAACTCCACCGTTGAAAATACATAAGTACAGGGTCTAGGGATTGCCGTGAGGCCAGCCCCCAAACGTGAAAAGGTCTATGAAAGTATGATCAAGTGTATCAAAGTATGAAAATACAATAGCAAAAGGTCCTATTTATAGAAAACTAGTAGCCTAGGGTTTACAGAAATAGGTAATTAATGCAGAAATCTTCTTCCAGGCCCACTTGGTGTGTGCTTGGGCTGAGCATTGAAGCTTTTACGTGTAAAGACTTTTCTTGGAGTTAAACGCCAGCTTTTGTGCCAGTTTGGGCGTTTAACACTACAAAAAAAGAGACATAAAATGGAATAAATATTACGGCAGTTTTGTAAAACGGCCGTAATACCTGGGTATTATGACGTTTTTCATTGTTGTCATAATTGAATTGTATTTGGTGGCGGTTTCTGTTGATTTTGGCGGTTTTAAAATGCCATTATCACTTCTATATAAAATAGCCTAACCCTAATCCAATTCTCATTTTTCGTTGAAACGCAAAGTTTGAATCGCTGCCAGAGAGATCTTCTCTGTGACGACCTTCTCTTACCGATCTCCTCCGGCGACGACCTTCTCTTACCGATCTCTTCCGGCGACGATCTCCTCCAACGACGACCTCATTCGGCGACTTTTTCCTCAGCGGTGATCTTCTCTGGTGACCTCTCCTCTAACGACAATCTCCTCCTGTGATGGTCTCCTCTAGCGGCATCTCTTACTGCAATGATCTCCTCCGGTGGCATTCTCCTACGCCGGCAATCTCATCCAACGAGCTAATGTGCTATGAGAGATTCTCCTCCCACAAGCTCGCGAGTTAGCTTCTTCTTCCTCTTTTCCTCTGTTCTCTTGAAAATATTTTACTCTAATTCTTTTGATTTCTTGAATTATTGATCCAAAATTTCAGAATACATGATAGATTTTACGAAATGGCAACTACAACTACTGAGCTAGGGTTTCTGAGGAAGGGATCGTTGAAACAATTCATAATGATGACAATGATGAAGCGCCCGATGCTGCGGAGAATGGAGTTGCGGTAATTTTGTTGTTTTATTGGATTATTTGTGCCTGAAACTTAATGCTTTTAGTTAACAGTTTGTTTTAGTTCCTTGAGTTGATTCTTTCATGCTTTATCAGTTCTGAATTTGTTCCACTATGTGCTTATAGTCTCACCGTCCAGTGGGGGTAAAAATAATCATATTTATTATTATTAATACTTTTATTTCATTTCCTATTTCCTATTTTGTTTATTTAATATCTGTTTAAAAAACTGTGTTCATGAGTTGCAGGGAGCAAGATGACTACGAGGTTGTGAGGAAGGTGGGAAGAGGGAAATACAGTGAGGTCTTTGAGGGCGTTCACTCCCACCGATAATGAAAAATGCATCATCAAGATCCTCAAACTCGTCAAGAAGAAAAAGGTGAATCCAATTCCAATCCCTACACCTATTGCAGCTTGTATTAACTAATATGACTGCTATTTTTAATTTAAAGCAACACTGCTGTTTTCATTTTCAGTATACTTTTTCACTTCATTCCATCCTCATATGGCAATGAATGTTGTGCCGGGGCTTCAATGGACAACTTTGGTCCAGTAGTTTATTTAGTTTGTTATTAAATTTCTAATTTCAAACCTGTAAGATTTTACCCTTTCCAATATTCTGGTTGTATATATAAGTTTGTACATCTTATAAGTTGTTATTCTGGTTGCAGTTAAAGAGGGAGATCAAAATATTGCATAATCTTTGTGGAGGTCCCAATGTTATAAAGCTACTTGACATTGTTAGGGACCAGCAATCAAAGACCCCAAGCCTTATATTTGAATATGTCAATAACACTGATTTTAAAGTTCTCTACCCCACCCTGTCAGATTATGATATTCGATATTATATCTATGAACTTCTAAAGGTAAGTTTTATACTCTATTGGTTGTCTAAGATCAGCTGTTATATCTTATTTTTGCAGTCATTATTTGTTTGACATATTTCTAGACATTATCTATGCCAATGCTTCGTGGAAAATTTAGTTATTATTTTTGTATTTTTCTTTACGGTGAAATATTAGAAAGTGGTTGAGTAATTGCTGCATAGCTCTTTGACAGCTTCTTCTACATTAATCCTCCGATAGATGCAATTAAAGAATGAATTGGTTGAGGTTTGAAATAGGTTGTAGAGTGGCTTGTAAGGAAGTTGATTTTGATTTTTGAAAATCACTTCCATTGCTTATAAATAATGCATAGCAGGAAAATAGACTTTTTCACTAAATGCACTTGTAATATCAATATCTACTAAGTTGATATTTAGTCTTTGAAGATAATACAATCAAGGCAAGGAGATATTGGGAACTACTACGGTGTTCAGCTTCTTGATGCTTCAGTGACAAAATACCAAGATTATGGTCACTAACAACTTACTCACCCTCTTGTGTATGTCCACAAAGACTAGTGCTTTTCTTTTTTCCTTTTTGCCACTAAAAACTCAGTTTCCTGTCTACCACCTTGTGTTTCTTCGAATATGATTTTGTAAATTTTTGTGAAATATTTAACTTATTACTTACTCTTGAAATATTTAAAAAAAATTGTTAGCATTTTGCTAATAAGTGTTGTAAAGAATTGAAGACATTTAAAAAAAAAGAAATATTTTTAAAAGTTTTCATTTATGTAGTCAAAAGTTCAAAAGTCTTTGTTTTTTACTTTTTTCAATAAAAGTATTTGTTTTCTATTTATATATATTATCGTTTCTATTGAGGTTTTTGATAAAATATTTCACATACTTTATAAATAGAAGAAAATGTACTTTTCCCAGTAAATTTCTAACATTCTATTACTTGTCAACTCTTTGTAGCTTTTATTTCATAAGTTCATTCATGTTTATGCTTTGCGCTTTGTGACATAAGAAAAAGGATACAAGCAAAAGTGGTCTCTTTTTTTTTTAATTTATTAATTTATATTTGGTCTTGAGGAAAAGCAATGAGAGTTATATCCATATCCAAATCTAATTCCAAGTCCACGTACTCATAAGTAATGCATAGCCTTTATTATAATAATGGTGTTATATGCTTTGGTATTTGGACATAACTTCTGGGGAAATTGGAGATAAATTTAATTTGGCAGTTGATGATCTTTGAAATTCAGGATATACATTGGAGAGACACGTGGAGTGGAGGGATTGGGTGAGAGGTTAGAGGTGAGGGAATTATCCTTCATATACAGTTGGCTCTCCCTCTCTGATTTTGTTTGTTTGTTATATGTGATGTGTGCTGCTCTGCTCTCCATACTCATGCATGCTCGTTTCTGCTTCTTTTCTTTGATATATGCATGCTCGTTTCAGCTTAACTGTGTCAGCAAGTTTAGCCATTGACTTCATGTGGTAGCTGTCTTGAAGGTTACTTTTCTTTGTCTTATGCTTTGTTTGTTTAGAATTGGTCATTTTTTGTCTTATTAATTCCGATTGACGCAACAAATTTAAATTGCAACTTTAGGAAGCTTTCAAACTTCTGCACAACCAATAATGTATCACGTATACAATTTTGTTAATAAATTAGTATTTGGATCATTTTTGTTAATAAATTTTTCAACCATGAAAATGGTTATATTATCCATTTTAAATTATACGATGAGACAATTTAGTTTTCCAAACAAGTAACAGCCAAGCTAAACCATTGCTTGTGTTATACAATGCTTCATTTTGCAGGTAACTAATTCGGCTATCTATATCATGTTAAAAAATCATAAGGCTAATGTCCAAGACTCTTCTGATCTACAAAATTGTTAATAGGAAAGGGTCAAAGTTCCCTTCAAATCTGAAGGGAAGGGAAACTTCAGAACAGTGAGCTTCAAGTTCAAAGCAGTTGCACCAAGAACAAGACTCACATTTTACAGCTCCTTTTACCATACCAGAATTGATGATTATGGATCTCTCTGTGGCCCTGTTCTTGACCAGGTTATAGTGTTTTCTGTCGCATAAGTTATTAAACCATTAATGTAGTACTTAGTAACTATGATTTTTGCAAGTTACTTGAGCCTGTCTTCTGTATAATTGCACGAGACCACCTTATATTAAAACTTCATCTTGCTTTTGTATACTAATTCCCTATATTTTGTTCATGTATGCATTAAATAACCTTATAATTTCTAAACTTATAGCTAATTAGTTAGCAACATCATGATAGTGGAAGCAACATGTTCACTTGAGTGTGTAATTCAAAATATTAAGCAAATTAACATCCTGAACAGAAAGGACTTGAAGAATTCTAAAAAGAACAATACTAAGATTGGTAGTTACCCCTCATATACGCTGCTAATGTCTGATTAAAATTGCAGAGTTAGCTTTTTAAGAAGCAATGAACATTGAATCATGACGGTGTATCACGGTGTAGTGCAGGGAGGTAGTCTGAGATCAAACGGCTCTCCTTTTCATCACACTCGTATCGTACCTCTGTCGATCTTAAGGTAAGCAGTTTTGAGGTCTGGTCCTGTTAAGGCTAGTCAGCAAAGTACATGGCTCAATTTTGTTGTCACTAAATTGCACTGAAAATATATTTTGGTTTGCAGGACAAGTGGAGCAATTTCCTCAAGGCTAGCTTTGCTCAGGCACCTGCAAATGAAGGGGTAAGAGTTGTGATTTTGCAAAATTAATCTTGCTTATTAGTGAGTTTATATAAACATGATTTGTGGTTAAAAACTATTTGGAAATTAGTTCCTACAAACATTCCAGGAACTGTTTCAACATGCATGCATGTGACTTAAGTTGCTTAATATTTTACTACCTGTCCAAAATTAGTTAGGCATTTAAGCATAGAAATTAAGAAAATTGGAAACATCTTGATTTTTTAATAAACTAGATTGATTTTACAAAACTACCCTTAACTCTCCTTATCCTATACTTATTGCCACTTTCCTCTTTCCTCTCCTCTTTAATAGGATGATTACAGTTGGAAAAATTCGACCTAATTCTTTTGCTTACGTTGTTCTCTGCAGAAATCCGACCTATTATAACTCTTGAATTAGGAATTTGGGTTCTAACTTTATTTTCCTTGTTAAATTTGTTTTCTTGACATAGATGAACGTGCGGAAGCATGGTACAACGCCAATCCTGGAACCGATTTTGCTACGAGTACGAGAGATTAAAAAGGGGGCTGCTTCCGTGGAAGGAGTAGAAGCAAAATTCTAGCAGGTTTGTATTGAAAAATATATCTTGTTATAAATCTTTTCTTTAGAACTCATTGTTCTGATAATTTTTTGGTAATTTGCATGCTGCAGTTATAATATTTTTAACACATGCAGGTACCTGTGAAACACTGCCTGAAGAGGTACTTGGGAAGATGGGAGCACCTCCAAAGAGTGATGTGCCGATTATTACACCCAATGAGCTACCTGAGGTTGCTGGTTTATTGCTTGGATTTCCAACGAGATTTGGACTCATGGCTGCTCAGTTTAAGGCATTCTTGGATGCAACTGGAGGCCTATGGTGTACACAGGCACTAGCAGGAAAGCCTGCTGGAATTTTTTACAGCACCGATTCTCAAGGAGGCAGACAGGAAACCACCCCGTGAGTTTTCGAATCTGTCCAATTTTGCTTCCCTTACTTGCCATTTTCTCCCATGAGTGTCTCTTAATGCTGATTATAGACATTTGTGAACTACATTGCCTTATTTGAGAAAGCTAAGAGAAGGATAGGTACACACAAATAAGATGGAGCCAAAGAGGTTAAAAGATAGCTACTCCTAATTAATAATGAGTTCTTATCAAATAGCATATTTCTTGTGAGACTGCTGGTTTAGTTTTCTCTTTTCAAAATGCTAGTAGTTTGCTATTTATTTGAGCAACTATTTATTTCTAACGTTTAATTTTCTTTTGCAGATAATATTTATTCACACGGACATAAACAATGAAAATGTTGGAAGGGTCTGTTGCAAACTTTTTGAGCATCTCTAGGAAAACTCCCAATGTAATAGAACTAATAATATTTCTTAGTTTGATATTTTGTATAGGAATTATTACTTTTGATTTGCAATACTAAAAAAGTATATATTATGTTTAATACTGAGTTAAATAATATTTTGTCTATGAATTATGATTTTGTTATTGTGGAATTTTAATAAAAAAATTATTTGTTTAGCATGATAGAAACAACAGTAAAAATGGTATTTTTAAAAGATAAAAAATGTCACTTTTATCCGGTAAAAAGGGCGGTTTGTAACTGCCATTTTAAACAACATGAAACGCCATTTTAACCTGGTAAAAACGGCGGTTTTAAATGTCGTTTTAACCAATAAAAATATCACTATTAAGGTAAAAATGGCAGCTCAAAAATACCGTTTTAACCAACAAAACGCCACTTTGTTAGGGTCAAAATGGCGGTTTAAAAATGCCATTTTAATCAATCAAAAACGCCACTTTTACCCTAGAAATTACAGCGGTTTGAACTGCCGTTTTAACCAACCAAAAACCACCCTTTTATTTGGAAATAATGGCGGTTTCAACCGCCGTTTTAATCAGTCAAAAACCGCTGTTTTATTTGGAAATAACGGCGGTTTGAACCGCCATTTTAACCTATCTAAAAACCGCCGTTTTAACCTTGGAAATTGTGGCGATTTTCTGAAAATCGCCGTAATAACCAGAATGGCACCCAGAATTACGTCGTTTTTTAAAACCGCCGTTCTTGGTAATAATGGTGGTTCAAACTGCCGTAAATACCCAAAAAAATCGCTGTTTTAACCAGAATTTTTTGTAGTGTAACTCTAGCTTTTATGCCAGTTCTGGCGTTTTGACGCCAGAATTTCTATGCTGACTTGGAACGCCAGTTTGGGCCATCAAATATTGGGCAAAGTATAGACTATTATAAATTTCTGGAAAGCCCAGGATGTCTACTTTCCAACGCAATTGAGAGCGCGCTAATTAGGCTTCTGTAGCTCCAGAAAATCCACTTCAAGTGCAGGGAAGTCAGAATCCAACAGCATCTACAGTCCTTTTTCAGCCTCTTAATCAGATTTTTGCTCAGGTCCCTCAATTTCAGCCAGAAAATACCTAAAATCACAAAAAAACACACAAACTCATAGTAAAGTCCAGAAATGTGATTTTTATTTAAAAACTAATACAAACATAATAAAAACTAACTAAAATACACTAAAAACATACTAAAAACAATGCCAAAAAGCGTATAAATTATCCGCTCATCACAACACCAAACTTAAATTGTTGCTTGTCCCCAAGCAACCAAAAACAAAGTAGGATAAAAAGAAAAGAATATACAATGAATTCCAAAAATATCTATGAAGATCAGTTTTAATTAGTTGAGCGGGGCTATTAGCTTTTTGCTTCTGAACAGTTTTAGCATTCACTTTATCCCTTGAAGTTCAGAATGATTGGCATCTATAAGAACTCAGAATTCAGATGGTGTTATTGATTCTCCTAGTTCAGTATGTTGATTCTTGAACACAGCTACTTTATGAGTCTTGGCCGTGACCCAAAGCATTTTTTTCCAGTATTACCACCGGATACATAAATGCCACAGACACATAACTAGGTGAACCTTTTCAGATTGTGACTCAGCTTTGCTAGAGTCCCCAATTAGAGGTGTCCAGAGCTCTTAAGCAAACTCTTTTTGCTTTTGGACCACGACTTTAACCGCTCAGTCTCAAGTTTTCACTTGACACCTTCACGCCACAAGCACATGGTTAGGGACAGCTTGGTTTAGCCGCTTAGGCCAGGATTTTATTCCTGTGGGCCCTCCTATCCACTGATGCTCAAAGCCATGGATCCTTTTTATTTTACCCTTGCCTTTTGGTTTTAAGGGCTATTGACTTTTTCTGCTTGCTTTTTCTTTCTCTTTTTTTTTTTGCATATATATTTTTTTCTGCAAGCTTTTCACTACTTTTTCTTGCTTTAAGAATCAATTTTATGATTTTTTAGATTATCAAATAACATTTCTCCTTTTCCATCATTCTTTTAAGAGCCAACAATTTTAACATTCATGAACAACAAATTCAAAAAATATGCACTGTTCAAGCATTCATTCAAAAAGACAAAAGTATTGCCACCACATCAAAATAACTGAACTGTTTTAAAATTCGAAATTCATGCACTTCTTTTTCTTTTTCAATTAAAAACATTTTTCATTTAAGAAAGGTGATGGACTCATTTTCATAGCTTTAAGGCATAGACACTTAGACACTAGTGATCATGTAATAAAGACACAAACATAAATAAACATAAAGCATAAAAATTCAAAAAACAGAAAATAAAAAACAGGGAAATTAAAGAACGGGTCCACCTTAGTGATGGTGGCTTGTTCTTCCTCTTGAAGATCTTATGGAGTGCTTGAGCTCCTCAATGTCTCTTCCTTGCCTTTGTTGCTCCTCTCTCATGGTTCTTTGGTCTTCTCTAATTTCATGGAGGAGGATGGAATGCTCTTGGTGCTCCATCCTTAGTTGTCCCATATTGGAACTTAATTCTCATAGGGAGGTGTTGATTTGCTCCCAATAGTTTTGTGAAGGAAAATGCATCCCTTGAGGCATCTCAGGGATTTCATGATGAGGAATTTCCTCATGCTCTTGTCCATGAGTAGGATCTCTTGTTTGCTCCATCCTTTTTTTAGTGATAGGCTTGTCCTCATTAATGAGGATGTCTTCCTCTATGTCAATTCCAGCTGAATTGCAAAGGTGACAAATGAGATGAGGGAAGGCTAACCTTGCCAAAGTAGAGGACTTGTCCGCCACCTTTTAGAGTTCTTGGGATATAACCTCATGAACTTCTACTTCCTCTCTAATCATGATGCTATGAATCATGATAGCTCGGTCTATAGTAACTTCAGATCGGTTGCTGGTGGGAATGATTGAGCGTTGGATGAACTCCAACCATCCCCTAGCCACGGGCTTGAGGTCATGCCTTCTTAGTTGAACAGGCTTCCCTCTTGAATCTCTCTTCCATTGAGCGCCCTCTTCAAAAATGTCTATGAGGACTTGGTCCAACCTTTGATCAAAGTTGACCCTTCTAGTGTAGGGGTGTGCATCTCCTTGCATCATGGGCAAGTTGATGCCAACCTTACATTTTTCAGAATGAAATCTAAGTATTCCCTCGGACTATTGTAAGCCAATTCTTAGGGTCCGGGTTCACACTTTGATCATGGTTCTTGGTGATCCATGCATTGGCATAGAACTCTTGAACCATTAAGATTCCGATTTGTTGAATGGGGTTGGTGAGAACTTCCCAACCTCTTCTTCGAATCTCATATCGGATCTCTGGATATTCACCCTTTTTGAGTTTGAAAGGGACCTCGGGGATCACCTTCTTTTTGGCCACAACTTCATAGAAGTGGTCTTGATGCACCTTTGAGATGAATCTCTCCATCTCCCATGACTCAGAAGTTGAAGCTTTTGCCTTCCCTTTCCTCTTTCTAGAGGTTTATCTGGCTTTTGGTGCCATAAATGGTTATGGAAAAACAAAAAGCAATACTTTTACCACACCAAACTTAGAAGATTTGCTCGTCCTCGAGTAAAAGAAGAAAGAAGAGAGTAGAAGAAGAAGAAATGGAGGAGATGGAGGTGGGTTGGTGTTTCGGCCAAGGGGGAGAAGTAGTGTTTATGTTGTGTGAAAATGAAGGAGTGAAGATGGGTTTATAAAGGGGTGGAGAGAGGGTTAGGGTTCGGCCATATAGGGTGGGTTTAGGAGGGAAAGTGGTTTGAATTTGAAAGGTGAGGTAGGTAGGGTTTATGATGGATGCATGTGGATTAGTGAAGGGTTTATGGAGAAGAGGGTAGGATTTGATAGGTGAGGGGTTTTTGGGGAAGAGGTATTGAGTTAATTGGTGAAGGGTATTTGGGGAAGAGTATTATGAAAAGGTGTGAAGAAAAGAGAGAGTGAGTTGAGGTTGGTGGGGATCCTGTGGGGTCCACAGATCCTGAGGTGTCAAAGATTTCTCATCCCTGCACCAATTAGGCATGCAAAATGCCCTCTGCTGCCAATCATGACGTTAAATGCCAGGTTGCTGTTCATTTCTGGCGTTTAACGCCAGCTTCTTACCCTTTTCCGGCATTAAACGCCAGTCTAGTGCCCATTTCTGGCTTTAAACGCCCAGAATGGTGCCAGTAAGTTTCTCCTCCAGGGTGTTCTGTTTTGAATACTGTTTTTCATTCTGTTTTTGCTTTTTCAGTTATTTTTGTGACTTCACATGATCATCAACCTACAGAAAACATAAAATAACAATAGAAAATAGAAATTTAACATAGATAAGTAAAAATTGGGTTGCCTCCCAACAAGCGCTTCTTTAATGTCAATAGCTTGACAGTGGGCTCTTATGGAGCCTCACAGATACTCAGAGCATGGCCTCCCAACACCAAACTTAGAGTTTGAATGTGGGGGCTCTATTTAACTCTGCATTGAAAGAAGCTTTTCATGCTTCTTCTCCATGATTACAGAGGGAGATCCTTAAGCTTTAAACACAAGGGAGTCCTTATTCACTTGAAGGACCAATTCTCCTCTGTCAACATCAATCACAGCTTTTGCTGTGGCTAGGAAGGGTCTGCCAAGGATGATAGATTCATCCATACACTTCCCAGTCTCTAGGATTATGAAATCAGCAGGGATGTAATGGTCCTCAACCTTTACCAAGACATCCTCTACAAGTCCATAAGCTTATTTCCTTGAATTTTCTACCATCTCTAATGAGATTCTTGCAGCTTGAATCTCAAAAATTCCTAGTTTCTCCATTACAGAGAGAGGTATGAGGTTTATGCTTGACCCTAGGTCACACAGAGCCTTTTCAAAGGTCATGATGCCTATGGTACAAGGTATTGAGAACTTTCCAGGATCTTGTCTCTTCAGAGGTAATCTTTGCCTAGTCAAGTCATCCAGTTCTTTGATGAGCAATGGGGGTTCATCCTCCTAAGTCTCATTACCAAATAACTTGGCAAAGTAGCTCTTTGGGTAACTAAATGTTTTGTGACAAAGTAGCTCTTGATCATGGACTTTTAGCTGACAATCCCAGGTTCGTTAACCCAAGTTACCAGGTGATGAAGCACCCCTTAGAACCTAGTTATCCAAGCTTATCTTTGTACCAGAGTAACATAGGTATATATCCAAAACTTCAAGCCATTGGTGCCTAGCCATTTTGATTATTTCTTTTTGTTTCTTTCTCTTGTATTTTCTTTCTTATACAAGGACCTCTTTTATTTGTCAAGTCTTGTAGAATGTAACTTAAGTTTATACCTAATGAGTCATGCCAACATCTAGCCTTATTCATGAATCAACTAATGAACTAGCACATACCACCACCTACTAGAACCTTATCCATCTTCCAAGGTTGGACTTTTCCTCTTTCTTTTCACAACATTTTATTCTTTATTTAGACTTGGGAATTCAACCATACAATCAAAATAAAGTGTAATGATTCAAGTACAATACCTAGCAAGTAGAACAAGCTAAAAAACAGAATATGAGGCAAATACTTAAATAACTCAAGCATTGGGGCATGTCCTGTTCCATACAAGCATGTCCTTATTTAAAGAAACATAAAGAGCTTTAACAACCTTTCATTCTTTGCCTTTTTCGGTGGCCTCCACTTATTTGCGCTTCTTTTTTGTCCTTCCTTCTTTTTGTTCGCTCGTGCCTCCTAACTCTTGGCTTTTCATCCTTGACTTCCTCCAACCTTCTGATGTTTGTTTCAAGTTCTCATCATTTTACTTTGCTCTTTTTGTCTCTAGGGATGCTAACTCGCTTTGAACTTCTTCATATTTCTTGATTTTTGGGTTTAGCAAGGGCAAATACCCAACTAAGTAGTTGAGCTTAGCTTGAGTATTCATGTCATACTCAGCTCTGTTTATATACCTTCCTTCTTGAAATGCTCTAAACTCATCAAATGCCTCGAGGTGTATATATTTCTGCTGACCCATCAATTGGATACATTCATCTTGGTGAGCTTGTTTTTAAAGCAATTTGTTAATGGTTTCTTCTTGTTGAGCTTGCTTCTGACTTACCATATTGATGGATTCACCAAGTTTGTTGTAATGTTGATTTTGTCATTCCATTAATTGGATTTGTAGCTCCCTTTGTTGATCCATTAATTGAGCGTGGCATCTCCTTTGTATGTCCAGCATTTGCACTTGAAAACTCCTCTGTTGTTCTTGAGCTTTACCATATTGTTTAGATAACTCATCAATTGCTTGTTGGATTTGGGACATGTTGAATGGACTTTAGTGAGGGTGGCGTCTTCCTCTTCTTGAAGAAC
Organism: Arachis hypogaea; assembly: GCF_003086295.3. Lineage (NCBI taxonomy): Eukaryota > Viridiplantae > Streptophyta > Magnoliopsida > Fabales > Fabaceae > Arachis > Arachis hypogaea. The sequence goes on from NC_092047.1 coordinate 61,559,227, forward strand.
CAATGGTGCTTTTGAGCTCCTCTATGTCTCTTCCTTGCCTTTGTTGCTCCTCCCTCATAGCTCTCTGATGCTCTCTAATCTCATGGAGGATGATGGAGTGCTCTTGGTACTCCACCCTTAGTTGTCCCATGTTGGAACTTAATTCTCCTAAGGAAGTGTTGATTTGCTCCCAATAGTTTTGTGGAGGAAAGTGCATCCCTTGAGGCATCTCAGGGATTTCATGGTGAGGAATTTCCTAATGCTCATGTTGAGATCCATGATCTCTTATTTGCTCCATCCTTTTCTTAGTGATGGGCTTGTCCTCTTCAATAAGGATGTCTCTCTCTATGTCAATTTCAGCCGAATTACAGAGGTGGCAAATGAGGTGAGGAAAGGCTAACCTTGCCCAAGTGGAGGACTTGTCAGCCACCTTGTAGAGTTCTTGAGGTATAATCTCATGAACTTTCACCTCTTCTCCAATCATAATACTATGGATCATGATGGCCCGGTCTATAGTAACTTCAGACTGGTTACTAGTAGAAATGATTGAGCGTTGAATGAACTCTAGCCATCCCCTTTTTCCTCTTTCTAGAGGTTTCTCTGGTTTTAGGTACCATAAATGGTTATAGAAAAACAAAAAGCTATGCTTTTACCACACCAAACTTAAAATGTTTGCTCGTCCCCGAGCAAAAGAAGAAAGAAAGTAGTAGAAGAAGAAGAAAATGGAGGAGATGGGGGGAGAAGATATATTCGGCCAAGGAGAAGAAGAGAGTGTTGTGTTGTGTGAAAATGAAGAAGGAGTGAGGGGTTTATATAGGAGTGAGGGGGTGTGTAGGGTTTGGCCATTAGGGTTGGGTTTGGGAGGGAAATTAGTTTGAATTTTGAAGGTAGGTAGGGTTTATGGGGAAGAGAGGGTGGATGTGAATGGTGAAGAGGTGATGGGAAAGTGTGATTGAGGTGATTGGTGAGGGGTATTTGGGGAAGATTGTTATGAAAAGGTGTGAAGAAGAGAGAAGAAATTGTAGGGGTCCTGTGGGGTCCACAGATCCTGAGGGAATCCTGTGGGGTCCACAGATCAAGTGGGGTCAAGGACTTAACATCCCTGCTCCAATTAGGCGTGTAAAATGCCCTTGCTGTGCAATCCTGGCGTTTAACGCCAGACTGCTGCCTGTTTCTGGCGTTAAACGCCCAAATGTAGCTTGTTTCTGGCGTTTAACGCAAGGTAGATGCTTGTTTCTTGCGTTAAACGCTAGCTTGGTGCCTGTTTCTGGCGTTAAACGCCAGACAGATGCTTGTTTCTCGAGTTTAAATGCCAGACTGCTCTCCTTCAGGGTATGCTATTCTTAATGTTGTTTTTCATTTTGTTTTTGATTTTTCAGTAGTTTTTGTGACTCCACATGATCATCAACCTAAAGAAAACATAAAATAACAATAGAAAATAAATAAATATTATTAGATAACATTGGGTTGCCTCCCAACAAGCGCTTCTTTAATGTCAATAGCTTGACAGTGAGCTCTCATGGAGCCTCACAGATAATCAGAGCAAGGTTGGAACCTCCCAACACCAAACTTAGAGTTTGAATGTGGGGTTTCAACACCAAACTTAGAGTTTGGTTGTGGCCTCCCAACATCAAACTTAAAGTTTGACTGTGGGGGCTTTGGTTGACTCTGCAGTGAGAGAAGCTTTTCATGCTTCCTCTCCATGGTTACAGAAGGAGATCCTTGAGTTTTAAACACAAGGTTGTCCTCATTCAGTTGAAGGATCAATTCTCCTCTGTCCACATCAATCACAGCTCTTGCTGTGGCTAGGAAGGGTCTTCCAAGGATGATGGATTCATCCTCATCCTTCCCAGTGTCTAGGATTATGAAATCAGCAGAGATGTAAAGGCCTTCAACCTTTACTAACACGTCCTCTACTAGTCCATAAGCCTGTTTTCTTGAGTTGTCTGCCATCTCTAATGAGATTCTAGCAGCTTGAACCTCAAAGATCCTAAGTTATAGAGAGTGGCATTAAGTTTATTCCTGACCCCAGGTCACACAGAGCCTTCTCAAAGGTCATGGTTCCTATGTTACAGGGAATTAGGAATTTACCAGGATCCTGTCTCTTTTGAGGTGATTTCTGCCTATCCAATGCATCTAGTTCATTGGTGAGCAAGGGAGGTTCATCTTCCCAAGTCTCATTACCAAATAATTTGGCATTCAGCTTCATGATTGTACCAAGGTACTTAGTAACTTGCTCTTCAGTATCATCTTCATTCTCTTCAGAAGAAGAATACTCATCAGAGCTCATGAAGGGCAGAAGAAGGTTTAATGGAATCTCTATGGTCTCTAGGTGAGCCTCAGATTCCTTTGGTTCCTCATTGAGGAACTTTTTATTGGTCACTGGACGTCCCAGGAGGTCTTCCTCACTGGGATTCACGTCCTCTCCATCCCTTGTAGGTTCGGCCACATCATGTAAGGCTATGGCCCTGCACTTTCTTTTTGGATTTTCTTCTGTATTGCTTAGGAGAGTACTTGGAGGGATTTCAGTGACTCTTTTACTCAGCTGGCCCACTTGTGCCTCCAAATTCCTAATGGAAGACCTTGTTTCATTCATGAAACTCACAGTGGCCTTAGATAGATCAGAGACTATATTTTCTAAGCTAGATGGATTCTGCTCAGAATTCTCTGTCTGTTGCTGAGTGGATGATGGAAAAGGTTTGCTATTGCTAAACCTGTTTCTTCCACCATTATTAAAACCTTGTTGAGACTTTTGTTGATCCTTCCATAAGAAATTTGGATGATTTCTCCATGAGGGATTATAGGTGTTTCCATAGGGTTCACCCATGTAATTCACCTCTGCTATTGCAGGGTTCTCAGGATCATAAGCTTCTTCTTCAGAAGAGGGCTCTTTAGTACTGTTAGATGATTCCTTCAATCCATTCAGACTCTGAGAGATCATATTGACTTGCTGAGTCAATATTTTATTCTGAGCCAATATGGCATTCAGAGTATCAATTTCAAGAACTCCCTTCCTCTGAGGCGTCCCATTATTCACAGGATTCCTTTCAGAAGTGTACATGAACTGGTTATTTGCAACCATGTCAATGAGTTCTTGAGCTTCTGCAGGTGTTTTCTTTAGGTGAATGGATCCAACTGCAGAATGGTCCAAAGACATCTTTGATAATTCAGACAGACCATCATAGAATATATCCAGGATGGTCCATTCTGAAAGCATGTCAGAAGGACACTTTTTGGTCAGTTCTTTGTATCTCTCCCAAGCTTCATGGATGGATTCACCTTCCTTTTATCTGAATGTTTGAACATCCACTCTAAGCTTACTAAGCTTTTGAGGAGGAAAGAACTTGGCTAAGAAAGCCATGACCAGCTTATCCCAAGAGTTCAGGCTATCTTTAGGTTGAGAGTCCAACCATATTCTAGCTCTGTCTCTTACAGCCAACTTAACAGTATCACAGATATGCAAGAATTCAGTTGAGAACTGAAAAGGATCTTCTGATGGAAGTCCATGAAACTTTCAATTCTGTTGCATCAGAGAAACTATTTGAGGTTTCAGCTCAAAATTGTTTGCTCCAATGTCAGGGATTGAGATGCTTCTTCCATGTAAATTGGAATTAGGTGCATGATGTCAGGGCATTTTGGCCAGTTTCACTGACCTTTTCTTTACTGTTTTTAAGGTAGTTTCATGCATTTTCTTAGAAAATAAGCTAGTTTTGGGTAGATATTCACTTACATCTTGATTCAAGCATACATTGTGCACTTTACATGATTCCATGAGAATTTTGCATGAATTATATGACAAATTGGATGATGCATGACTCATGACTTGGACTAGAACTTTGATGCACTTTGTTGCTTGATTTCAGGACAAAGGAAGCAAAGAAGAACCACGTTAGCAGTCACGTTAGTCCCACTAACGTGACCTCTAACGTGGAATGGGTGCTAACTTGCAAAGTTAATGAGAAAGGTAATCGCCAATAACGCCCTCGAAGCCATTATAAGCCCACGTTAAGAGTCACGTTAACTAAGTTAACGTGAACTCTAACGTGGAAGAAGACAACAAGGCCAACGTTAGTGACACTCTCCTTTATCACTAACGTTGGACCAAGCTCATAATTGGCCATGTTAGTTGCCATGTTAACTTAGTTAACGTGGACTCTAACGTTAAGAAGCAAAAGAGAAGCCAACGTTAGTGACATTCACCTTTGTCACTAACGTTGGCCAAGCCTCCATAAGCCACGTTAACTCCCACGTTAACTTAGTTAACGTGGAAGCTAACGTGGAGAGAGCAATTGATAGCCAACGTTAGTGACACTTACCTTTATCACTAACGTTGGGGTGAACCACCAAGAGCCACCATGAGCAACGTTAACTCCCACGTTAACTTAGTTAACGTGGGAGCTAACATGGATAAAGAGATGATGAGCCAACGTTAGTGACACTCACCTTTGTCACTAACATTGGAGATGGCTAGCATGACTACGTTAGAAGCCACGTTAACTTAGTTAACGTGGACTCTAACATGGGAAAGAGGGGCACATTGGAACGTTAGTGACAAAGGTAAGTGTCACTAACGTTCTCGAAGGATTGGCATTACTACGTTAGAAGTCATGTTAACCTAGTTAACGTGGACTCTAACGTAGGGACAAGGGAGGACTCTCCACGTTATTGGGAAAGGTAAGTCCCAATAACGTGTGCGAAGGACCAAGAGGAAAAGTTAGTGGTCACGTTAGTGCCACTAACGTTGAAGTCAACGTGATCATATTTGGGTTAGGAACGTTAGTGAAAAAGGTGATTGTCACTAACGTTCTCGAACCCACACTTTCACTTAACGTTGACACCACTAACGTCCTAAGCCAAAGTCTCTGCCTACTTTACCTTTTCTCTCTGCAAGCAAAGCTAATCCCAAGGAAAAGGATAATTACTTCAAACTTAAGATCCAGAGGCCCATACCCATGACTTGAAGAGCCAACTAGAAGATCAGAAGAATAGTATATATAGGAGTAGCTTTGAATTAGTTTAGAGAGTGGAAAACTTTAGGGAGTCTTTGGCATAAAACTACTCTTTGTATTTTACTTTATCTGCACTTCTAGTTTTATTTTCATCATGTATTCTCCATCTTTGTTTTCATTTTCCAGAGCTATGAACAACTAAACCCCTTTCATTGGGTTAGGGAGCTCTGTTGTAATTTGATGGATCAATATTAGTTTTCATTCTCCTTCTTCTATCTTTTCTCTTGATTTTACTAGAAAGCTTTCGATCTTCATCCAATTGGGTAGTTATCTTGGAAAAGAAGCTATTCATACTTGGATCTCTTCTGAACCTTGAAAGAGGAATGAAGAGATCATGTTAGAAATGCTTTCTCATGCTGGACCAAATTGGGTTTGGATGGATATGTTACTATAATCCTACCAACACTTGATTTGGGAAATGCTTGTGGTATAATCAGTGACCACACTTCATCTCTTCTCATGAGCAATTGACCAAGGAATTGGCTATTAATCAATATTTGAGAGATTGAATTACCAAGAAATTGGAATTTGATCACTTAAGATTGCCAAGGAGATCAATGAATGCATTGATTGAGGAAGAGATAAAAATGAACTTGATCTGGAGAATGCAACATCTCCTGAGCCCAATGAACTCCCCATTTTTGATCTTACCCATTCTCTTTAATTTCTGCCATTTACTTTTATGAGCAATTACCCCATTCCCGTTTAAGATTCTACAATTTACTTTTCGCCATTTACATTCATCTCTTTATTTCTAGCATTTACTGTTTCTGCTATTTACTTTCCCGCCATTTAATTTTCTGCAAATCTCAAATCAAATTCTGGTTCTCTCAACTAGAACATTCCTCTAATTAAAGTTGCTTGATCAATCAATCTCTGTGGGATTCGACCTCACTCTACTGTGAGTTTTTACTTGACGATAAATTCGGTACACTTGCCGAAGAAAATTTGTTGAGAGACAAGTTTTGTGCGCATCAAGTTTATGGCACCGTTGCCGGGGATTGATTTTGTATCAACAATGATTAAGTTGGAGGATCACTAGATTGAGCATTTTTTATTCTGTTGATTTAAATTTCTGTTTGAGCAATTTACTTTCGATTGCAGTTGTTTTTATTCCCATCCCTTTAACCCCTTTATTCCAGTTGTTTACACTCTGTTTCACTCACCTACTAACTGTTTGATATATTGCATCACTCACACTAAGCAATTTTTTTTTTACACTAGTAGTTTCTGCATCTATTTCCTTGCTTGTGCCTTGTTGGTTGTATGACAGGGAGGAGAAGCGGGGCTTCAACTTCCTTTGATTCTGAACCTGAGAGGACCTTCCTTAGATTAAGAAGGGAAGCAAGAGGAAAGAGGGTAGTTGGTGCTGAGGAAGAGGAAGAGTACTTTGAACCAAACATGGAGGAGAATATGGAGAACCATCATGAAGAAGAGGCTCACAACCATGGCAGAGAAGGTCTAGCAAATCATGCTGGGCAAGAGAGAAGAGTTCTGGGTTCTTACACCAACACAAACCCAGGAAACTGTGGGAGTAGCATCCAAAGGCCAACCATACATGCCAACAACTTTGAACTAAAGCCACAGCTCATCACGCTTGTTCAGAACAACTGTTCATTTGGAAGGAGTGTCCAAGAAGACCCCAATCAACATCTAACCACCTTTCTGAGGATATGTGACACTGTGAAGTCTAATGGTGTTCATCTTGACACCTATAGACTACTTCTGTTCCCTTTCTCACTCAAGGACAAGGCATCTAAATGGCTGGAGTCCTTCCCAAAGGAGAGTTTGGCAACTTAGAAAGATGTAGTGAATAAATTCTTGGCAAGATTTTATCTTCCTCAACGGATTAACAGGCTGAGAGCTGAGGTGCAAACACTCAGGCAGCATGATGGTGAGACTCTATATGAAGCATGGGAGAGATTTAAGGACCTAACAAGGAGGTGTCCACCAGATATGATCAATGAATGGGTGCAACTACACATTTTCTATGAAGGCCTTTCCTATGAATCAAATAAGGCAGTAGACCACTCATCCGGCAGATCTCTGAACAAGAAGAAGACCATTGAGGAGGCCATAGATGTCATTGAAACTGTAGCAGAGAATGACTACTTCTATGCCTCCGAAAGAGGGAACACTAGAGGAGTGATGGAGCTAAACAATGTGGATGCACTGCTGGCCCAAAATAAGCTCATAACCAAGCAATTGGCTGACCTCACCAAGAAGATGGAGAGGAACTAAGTAGCAGCAATCACCACCTCATCAACAACGCAAGAAGAAGTGAATGAAGAAGCAGAGGGTAGTCAGGAGCAAGCCAACTACATTGGGAATTCACCTAGGCAAAATCATGATCCATACTCCAAAACCTACAACCCTGGATGGAGGAACCACCCAAACTTTGGGTGGGGAAATCAACAAGATCAAGGCCTAGATCAAAGACGTCCAAATCCCAACAACTTAGCTCACCAACATGACACATATAGACCATATCAGCATCCACATAACCACCCCTCTCAACACTTCTACCAAGGCCAAACTAACCTTTCTCATCCATCCAACCCTAACCCACCATCATCTGATGACAGACTCTCAAAGATTGAAAACCTACTTGAAGGTATATGCAAAGAGATTCAAGAGAGTAAAGCGTTCCGAGAAGAAGTGATGTCCGATATGTAAAATCAGGATGCTGCCATCAAGAAACTTGAGACACAAATTGGCTACCTATTCAAGCATATTCCCAGCCACAACCTTCTCAGCAATACTAACTCAACCCAAAGGGAGGAGTGTCAGGCTATCACCTTTCGGAGTGGGAAGGAACTGAAGGAAACCCCCCAGAAACCACAAGAAAAGGACTCAAATGAAAAGGAAGAAGAGCAGGATAGAGCTCGAGTTCCCACTTTGAGTTCACAAAAAGGGGGAAGGAGTGCTGAAGCCAGACGTCCCAAGAGTCCCATACCCTCAGCAATTAAAGAAGAAGGGGGATGACAGCCAGTTCTTGAGATTTTTAGAAATCTTCAAGAAACTACAAATCAACATACCTTTTGCTAAAGCAATAGAGCAAATGCCCCTCTACGCCAAGTTTTTAAAGGAGCTAATGACTAAGAAGAGAAGCTGGAAGAACAGCGAGACTGTGATACTAACCGAAGAATGTAGTGCTATCATTCAGCATAAACTACCCCAGAAATTGAAGGATCCGGGGAGCTTTCAGATCCCTTGTATCATAGGGGAAATCACAGTGGAAAAGGCTCTATGTGACTTAGGAGCCAGCATAAATTTGATGTTGTTAGCCATGATGAGAAAAATGAAGATTGAAGAGGCTAAACCCACAAAGATGGCCCTACAACTGGCAGACAGATCGTTCAAGTTCCCTCATGGCGTAGTAGAGGATTTGCTGGTGAAAGTGGGAGATTTCATCTTCCCAGCAGACTTTGTAGTGCTGGACATGCAGGAGGAAACCAAGGCTTCCATCATCATGGGAAGGCCGTTCTTGGCCACTGCTGGAGCTGTCATTGATGTACAAAAGGGGGACCTCACCCTGAGATTACACAATGAAAAGATGACATTCAATGTGTTCAAAGCCATGAGTTACCCACCAGAACAATTGGGAGAATGTATGAGGTTGGACTCACTTGAAGATGCAGTGCAGGAGAGTTTTGAAGAAGAAGAACCTGAAGGGTTAACAGAGGAGGAGTCAACGTTTAGTGAAGAGGTTGCAACAGCAGAGATTCATATACAAGGGGCATCAAAAGAAGAGAACGAAAAGTCAGAAGCACCCAAACTTGAACTCAAAGCACTGCCACCCACTCTCAAATATGCATACTTAGGAGAAAATGAAAGTTACCCAGTGATCATAAGCTCGTGCCTCAGCCAAGATCAAGAGGATGAACTACTCAAAGTATTGCGAAAGCACCAGGATGCCATTGGATGGACTCTTGCTGACCTGAAAGGAATAAGTTCAGCCATATGCATGCATAAGATACTACTGGAAGATGATGCCAAACCATCCATTCAATCCCAAAGGAGGCTGAACCCAATCATAAAGAAAGTGGTACAGAAAGAAGTTATGAAGTTATGGCAGAAAGGGGTAATCTACCCGATCTCAGACAGCCCCTTGGTCAGCCCCGTGCATGTCGTGCCCAAAAAGGGAGGAATCACTGTAGTTCCCAATGAGAAGAACGAACTAATTCCTACAAGGACCGTCATAGGATGGCGGATGTGCATAGACTATCGGAAACTCAATGAGGCTACACGAAAGGACCATTTCCCCCTCCCATTTATAGATCAGATGTTGGAAAGACTCGCAGGACACGCATATTACTGTTTTCTTGATGGTTATTTAGGATATAACCAAATAGTGGTTGATCCCAGAGACCAAGAGAAAACTTCATTTACTTTTTCATATGGAGTGTTTGCCTACAGGCGAATGCCATTTGGGCTATGTAATGCACCTGCGACTTTCCAACACTGCATGCTTTCTATCTTCTCAGATATGATAGAGAAATTCATTGAAGTTTTTATGGATGATTTCTCGGTATTTGGAGATTCCTTTACTAGCTGCCTGAGTCACCTTGCCTTAGTATTGAAAAGGTGCCAAGAGACCAATCTGGTCTTGAACTGGGAAAAATGTCACTTTTTGGTGACAGGAGGAATAGTCCTTCGCCATAAGGTTTCTAACCAAGGCATTGAAGTGGACAGGACTAAAGTGGAACTTATTGAAAAACTTCCTCTACCCAGTGATGTCAAGGCAATTAGAAGTTTTTTAGGGCATGCTGGCTTTTACAGAAGGTTTATTAAAGATTTTTCAAAAATAGCTAAGCCCTTGAGCAATCTCCTTATATCAGATACACCATTTATCTTTGATGAAACATGTATGTTAGCATTCGAGCATTTGAAAGAAAGATTGTCATCTGCCCCTATCATTTCCCCACCTAATTGGAACTTACCCTTTGAATTGATGTGTGATGCATCTGATTTTGCAGTTGGGGCAGTGTTAGGGAAGAGGAAAGATAACTTAGTCCATGTGATATACTATGCTAGCAAAGTCCTCAATGATGCTCAAAGAAATTATACTACTACTGAAAAGGAGTTGCTAGCCATAGTTTTTGCATTTGACAAGTTCAGATCATACCTCATTGGTGCTAAAGTTATTGTTTTCACAGATCACACAGCACTTAAATACTTGTTTGCCAAGCAAGAATCAAAACCAAGACTAATAAGATGGATCTTATTGTTGCAGGAATTCAATATTGAAATCAGAGACAAGAAAGGAGTAGAGAACAAGGTAGCAGATCACCTATCCAGAATCCCTCATGAGGAAAGTGGAACACATGATACAAGTGTGAACGAGCTCTTCCCTGATGAGCAGCTGATGACAATTCACAAAGCACCATGGTTCGCAGACATTGCCAACTTCAAGGCAACTGGGGCCTTACCTCCAGAGATCAATAAACATAAAAAAAGGAAGCTCATGAATGATGCAAAATACTTTGTCTGGGATGAGCCATATCTCTTCAAGAAGTGTTCAGATGGAATCCTTAGAAGATGTGTTTCGGAAGAAGAAGGACGAGAGGTCCTATGGAATTGCCACGGCTCGTGCTATGAAGGGCACTTTGGAGGGGACAGAACTGCAGCAAAGGTGTTACAAAGCGAATTCTTTTGGCCCACCCTTTTCAAGGATGCCAAAGAACTAGTAAAGAGCTGCAATGAATGCCAAAGATCTGGAAACTTGCCCAAAAGAAATGAGATGCCACAAAATTTCATCTTGGAACTGGAACTGTTTGATGTGTAGGGAATCGATTTCATGGGACTATTTCCAACCTCATATTCAAATAAGTACATCTTGATAGCAGTGGATTACGTTTCCAAGTGGGTAGAGGCTATTGCAACCCCAACGAATGATAACAAGGTGGTCATGAACTTCCTCAGGAAGAATATCTTTAGCCGGTTTGGAGTCCCACGAGCACTCATCAATGATGGAGGGAGCCATTTTTGTAACAGACCACTAGAAGCTCTTCTCCTATGATATGGGATAAAACACAAGGTGACCACGCCTTACCATCCCCAAACAAGTGGGCAAACGGAGATATCCAACAGAGAGCTAAAGAGGATTCTGGAAAAGACTGTGGGTGCATCAAGAAAGGATTGGTCAAAGAAGCTGGATGATGCTCTTTGGGCATACAGAACAGCATTCAAAACTCCACTTGGAATATTCCCATATCAACTGGTGTATGGGAAAGCTTGTCATTTACCACTGGAGCTGGAACACAAAGCTCTCTGGGCTCTCAAGATACTAAATTTTGACAGCATTGCTGCTGGTGCAAAGAGGATCCTGCAGCTGCAAGAGATGGAGGAATTTAGATCTCAAGCCTATAAAAATGCCAATATTTATAAAGAAAAGGCAAAGAGAAGACATGACTTGCATCTGGCACCAAGGAGTTTTGAAAAGGGGCAACAAGTACTCCTTTACAACTCCAAATTGAGACTGTTCCCTGGCAAACTCAAGTCAAGGTGGTCAGGACCCTTCCTTGTCACAAAGGTCTCGCCATATGGGCACATAGAAATCATGGATGAAGGTTCAGAGAGGACGTTCACTGTGAACGGACAAAGACTCAAACATTATATGGGCAACATGGGGGAAAATCCCAGAGTAAAGTATCATCTCAAGTAATTGAGGAATCGTCGAGCTAGCGATGATAAAAGAGCGCTCTGTTGGGAGGCAACCCAACCTCAGGTAGTTTTCTTTTTATCTTTATTTCAATAAAGGTCACAAGTTGTTTTCCCTGTATTGCAAGGAGCTAAGTTTTGTGTTCCACACCAAAACAATCCAAGAGTGAAAGTGTAATTCTAAGTTTGGTGTTCCACCAAAGGATATTAGTTAGAATCACACTCCACTCCCAAAGCACATTGCTAGCTCCAACCAATCAAGGGAAACCACTTAGATGTAGTTAGACTTTAGTTAATAATTGTTTTGTTAATAACAAGATATGAGGTTCTCTGCATATATGCAAGGTTTTGTACTAGGCAAAGAACTAAGTTTGGTGTTCACACACCAAATTAAGTTCAGAAGTCACAAGCATACATGCAAGCTAACTATTTCTCAAGTGCTTTGGGAACAAGCAACTTCCAATAACTTTGCAGGAATCTTATGAGGAAATGGTGCACCTTCACCCAAGGAAGTGAGGTAGCAAAGACTAGGAGGATGACAAAAAGAGGGCAACTAGAAACCATCACCCGAAGGTTGTATTGTTACTTAATTCTATGTACTTAGAATGTTGAAAGTTGGAAGTCCGAATGCACTTTTGGTTAATAGTTACTCGTTAGTTGGAACCCTTTTCAATTCTGTCTTTTAAACTTTTTGTTGATTAGGGCTGTGTTTGCTAGTCTGAATGTCATTACTGCATCATTTCCTTACTTACTTGTATGCTTGTCCTTTTGAATCAAATGAAAAGAGAATGAGTGTTTTATAAAAGACCAGAGTGGAGTTCATACTATGGAGTAAGTTCCTAAGTTTGTGGTGTAGTCATAAGTTAGCTAAGTTGGTTCACCAACAAGGTGGGAAGACAACTATCTGTCCTAAATCATATGCTTTGAACATACCCCATGAGACTAGCTAAATAACAAGATCCTAATAAGAAAAAGGGAAAGAACAATTAAAGTGAAGAATAAAAGAAAAATAGCAAGAAAAGAGGCTGGGCACCAAGGGTTTGAGTTTTGAGGGATGTGTCTGTGGTGTTCTTGTACCAAGGATCTGCTTGGATTACTAAGCTCTCAGGGGTGCTTTATCACCTGGTAACTTGGGTTAACTAACCCGGGATTATCAGCTGAAAGTCCACTATCAAGAGCAATCTTTGCTACAGAACATTTAGTAGCCCAAAGAGGTGTTGGACACCAAGACCTCAAGGAAAGAAAATAAACAAACCATGTGCCTGTGGTGTGTATGTATGGGGGAGAGACTTGAGGAAGTAAGTCCTTAGGGGTGTTTCAACACCTAGCACCTTGAACCAACTGGTTCGGGAGTGTTGGCTGAAAGCTTATTTTAAAGAGTTGCCCCCTTACAGAGCACATAGCCTAAGAACACAAATAAGCCCTGAATTGACAAGAAATAAAAGGGATCAATGAATAAAAGTCTCATGGGATGCAATCAAAGTGAGTATTCTAGGACATGATAAAGGTCTGAAAGCCAGTGAAGGAATGAACCTAAGTTGCTATGCATGAAACCACCATAAAACCAGGGACATGACTTCCACAAGAATGACTCATTTTCTCTTGGCATTCCATTCATCATTCTCTTGTTCCAGTACTTGCTTAGGGACAAGCAAGCTTTAAATTTGGTGTTGTGATGCCAGGGCATTTTGGCCAATTTCACTGACCTTTTCTTTACTGTTTTTAAGGTAGTTTCATGCATTTTCTTAGAAAATAAGCTAGTTTTGGGTAGATATTCACTTACATCTTGATTCAAGCATACATTGTGCACTTTACATGATTCCATGAGAATTTTGCATGAATTATATGACAAATTGGATGATGCATGACTCATGACTTGGACTAGAATTTTGATGCACTTTGTTGCTTGATTTCAGGACAAAGGAAGCAAAGAAGAACCACGTTAGCAATCACGTTAGTCCCACTAACGTGACCTTTAACGTGGAATGGGTGCTAACTTGCAAAGTTAATGAGAAATGTAATCACCAATAACGCCCTCGAAGCCATCATAAGCCCACGTTAAGAGTCACGTTAACTAAGTTAACGTGAACTCTAACGTGGAAGAAGACAATAAGGCCAACGTTAGTGACACTCTCCTTTGTCACTAACGTTGGACCAAGCTCATAATTGGCCACGTTAGTTGCCACGTTAACTTAGTTAACGTGGACTCTAACGTTAAAAAGCAAAAGAGAAGCCAATGTTAAGAAGCAAAAGAGAAGCCAACGTTAGTGACATTCACCTTTGTCACTAACATTGACCAAGCCTCCATAAGCCACGTTAACTCCCACGTTAACTTAGTTAACGTGGAAGCTAACGTGGAGAGAGCAATTGATAGCCAACGTTAGTGACATTTACCTTTGTCACTAACGTTGGGGTGAACCACCAAGAGCCACCATGAGCAACGTTAATTCCCACGTTAACTTAGTTAACGTGGGAGCTAACGTGGATAAAGAGATGATGAGCCAACGTTAGTGACACTCACCATTGTCACTAACGTTGGAGATGGCTAGCATGACTACGTTAGAAGCCACGTTAACTTAGTTAACGTGGACTTTAACGTGGGAAAGAGGGGCACATTGGAACGTTAGTGACAAAGGTAAGTGTCACTAACGTTCTCGAAGGATTAGCATTACTACGTTAGAAGTCATGTTAACCTAGTTAACGTGGACTCTAACCTAGGGACAAGGGAGGACTCTCCATGTTATTGGGAAAGGTAAGTCCCAATAACATGTGCGAAGGACCAAGAGGAAAAGTTAGTGGTCACGTTAGTGCCACTAACGTTGAAGTCAACGTGATCATATTTGGGTTAGGAACGTTAGTGAAAAAGGTGATTGTCACTAACGTTCTCGAACCCACACTTTCACTTAACGTTGACACCACTAACGTCCTAAGCCAAAGTCTCTGCCTACTTTACCTTTTCTCTCTGCAAGCAAAGCTAAGCCCAAGGAAAAGGATAACTGCTTCAAACTCAAGATCCAGAGGCCCATACCCAAGACTTGAAGAGCCAACTAGAAGATCAGAAGAGTAGTATATATAAGAGTAGCTTTGAATTAGTTTAGAAAGTGGAAAACTTTAGGGAGCCTTCGGCATAGAACTACTCTCTGTATTTTACTTTCTCTGCACTTCTAGTTTTATTTTCATCATGTATTCTCCATCTTTGTTTTCATTTTCCAGAGCTATGAACAACTAAACCCCTTTCATTAGGTTAGGGAGCTCTGTTGTAATTTAATGGATCAATATTAGTTTTCATTCTCCTTCTTCTATCTTATCTCTTGATTTTACTAGAAAGCTTTCGATCTTCATCCAATTGGGTAGTTATCTTGGAAAAGAAGCTATTCATACTTGGATTTCTTCTGAACCTTGAAAGATGAATGAAGAGATCATGCTAGAAATGCTTTCTCATGCTGGACCAAATTGGGTTTGGATGGATATGTTACTATAATCCTACCAACACTTGATTTGGGAAATGCATGTGGTATAATCAGTGACCATACTTCATCTCTTCTCATGAGCAATTGACCAAGGAATTGGCTATTGATCAAGATTTGAGAGATTGAATTACCAAGAAATTGGAATTCGATCACTTAAGATTGCCAAGGAGATCAATGAATGCATTGATTGAGTAAGAGATAAAAATGAACTTGATCCGGAGAATGCAACATCTCCTGAGCCCAATGAACTCCCCATTTCTGATCTTACCCATTCTCTTTAATTTCTGCCATTTACTTTTATGAGCAATTACCCCATTCCCGTTTAAGATTCTGCAATTTACTTTCCGCCATTTACATTCAGCTCTTTATTTCTAGCATTTACTGTTTTTGCTTTTTACTTTTCCGCCATTTAATTTTCTGCAAATCTCAAATCAAATTCTGGTTCGCTCAACTAGAACATTCTTCTAATTAAAGTTGCTTGATCAATCAATCTCTGTGGGATTCGACCTCACTCTACTGTGAGTTTTTACTTGACGACAAATTCAGTACACTTGCCGAAGAAAATTTGTTGAGAGACAAGTTTTGTGCGCATCAGTGCAGTAAAGTCACCAAGCATCTTCCTTGCATTATTATTATTTTCGGCCATGTTTCCTTCTTTTTCGAAATTTTCAGTCAGATTTTCTCCAGAGAGTTGTGCTTTAGCTTCCCTTAGCTTCCTCTATGTCACAGTATAAAGATTCCTTATGCAAGTATAAGAAGAGAAGAATGTAAGAAGGAGAAGAGGAAAAACTCGAACACAGAGAGGAAGATGGTGTTCGAATTTTGGGTGGAAGAGAAGTGTTAGTAGATGAATAAATAATTAGAAGGAGATGAGAGAATGAATTTCGAAAATAAAAATAAAAAATATTTTTGTTTTTAAATTAAAATTAAAAATTAAAATTTGAAAATTTAAAAAAAAGAAAAATTAAATTAAATTAAATTAAAATAAATTAGTTAATTAAAAAGGAATTTTGAAAAAGATGAAGGTGATTTTTGAAAATTAGAAAGAGAGAGTTAGTTAGGTAGTTTTGAAAAAGATAAGAATCAAACAAAAAGATAGGATTAGTTTGAAAAAGATTTGAAAATCAATTTTTGAAAAGATAAGAGGTTAAAAAAGAAGTTAGAAAAGATTTTGAAATTGATTTTGAAAAGATGTGATTGAAACTTATTTTGAAAAAGATTTGAAAAAGAAATTTAAAAAGATTTGATACAAAACATAAAAATTTTGGATTAAAATAAAAGATGCATGCAAGAACACTTTGAATGTCAAGATGAACACCAAGAACACTTTGAAGATCAAGATGAACATCAAGACTTATTTTTGAAAATTTTTAAGAAAAGAAAAACATGCAAGACACCAAACTTAGAAATTTTTAATATTTAGACACTAACAAATTAAAATTGCATATGGAAAATAAGAAAAGATGCAAAACAAGAAATTTTAAAGATCAAACAAGGAGACTTACCAAGAACAACTTGAAGATCATGAAGAACACCATGCATGAGTTTTCGAAAAATGTAAGAAAATTATAAAAACATGTAATTGACACCAAACTTAAAAATTGACACAAGACTCAAACAAGAAACACAAAATTATTTTTGATTTTATGATTTTATAATTTTTTTTTTGGATTTTCGAAAATTATTTTGGGAAAAACGAAAAAGAAATTTTTTTTTTGTATTTTTTAAAAATAAGAAATAAAAAGCTTAAAAATAAAATAAAATTACCTAATCTGAGCAACAAGATGAACCGTCAGTTGTCCAAACTCGAACAATCCCCGGCAACGGTGCCAAAAACTTGGTGCACGAAATTGTGATCATCAATGGCACCAACAACTTGGTACGCACAATTGTAATCTCAACTCTTTATCACAACTTCGCACAACTAACCAGCAAGTGCACTGGGTCGTCCAAGTAATAAACCTTACGTGAGTAAGGGTCAATCTCACGGAGATTGTTGGCCTGAAACAAGCTATGGTCACCTTGTAAATCTCAGTCAGAGGATTCAAATGGTTATGGTGAATTGATAATAAAAACATAAATAAAATATAAACTGGGATAGAGATACTTATGTAATTCATTGGTGAGAATTTCAGATAAGCGTATAGAGATGCTTTCGTTCCTCTTGAACCTCTGCTTTCCTGCTGTCTTCATCCAATCATTCCTACTCCGTTCTATGGCAAGCTGTATGTAGGGCATCACCATTGTCAATGGCTACATCCCATCCTTTCTGTGAAAATGGTCCAATGCGCTGTCACTGCATGGCTAATCATCTGTCGGTTCTCGATCATACTTGAATAGGATTTACTATCCTTTTGCGTCTGTCACTACCCCCAGCACTCGCGAGTTTAAAGCTCGTCACAGCCATCCCTTCCCAGATCCTACTCGGAATACCACGGACAAGGTTTAGACTTTCTAGATCTCAAGAATGGCCATCCATGGGTTCTAACTTATACCACAAAGATTCTAATATCTCGGACTCAGTCCCCTGTATTAGATACCTAAGAGATACTCATTCTAGCTTGTTTGCATGTAGAACGGAAGTGTTTGTCAGGCACGCGTTCATAAGTGAGAATGATGATGAGGGTCACATAATCATCACATTCATCATGTTCTTGGGTACGAATGGATATCTTAGAATAGGAATAAGCTTGAATTGAATAGAAAAACAGTAGTACTTTGCATTAATCTGTGAGGAACAATAGAGCTCCACACCTTAATCTATGGTGTGTAGAAACTCTACCGTTGAAAATACATAAGTGATAAGGTCCAGGCATGGCCGAATGGCCAGCCCCCTAAACATGATCAAAGGATCAAAAGATAATCCAAAGATGTAAAGACAATAGTAAAAAGTCCTATATATACTAAACTAGTTAGTACGGTTTACAGAAATGAGTAATTGATGCAGAAATCCACTTCTAGGGCCTACTTGGTGTGTGCTTGGGCTGAGCATTGAGCTTTACACATGTAGAGGCTTCTCTTGGAGTTGAACGCCAGTTTGTAACCTGTTTCTGGAGTTTAACTCCACTTTGCAACCTATTTCTTGCGTTTAACTCCAGAATGCAGCATGGAACTGGCGTTGAATGCCAGTTTGCGTCATCCAAACTCAGGCAAAGTATAGACTATTATATATTGCTGGAAAGCCCTGGATGTCTACTTTTCAATGCAATTAAGAGCGCGCCATTTGAAGTTTTGTAACTCCAGAAAATCCACTTTGAGTGCAGGGAGGTCAAAATCCAACAGCATCTGCAGTCCTTCTTCAACCTCTGAATCTGATTTTTGCTCAAGTCCCTCAATTTCAGCCAGAAAATACCTGAAATCATAGAAAAACACACAAACTCATAGTAAAGTCTAGAAATGTGAATTTTATTTAAAAACTAATAAAAATATACTAAAAACTAACTAAATTATACTGAAAACTATGTAAAAACAATGCCAAAAAGCGTATAAATTATCCGCTCATCAGTGGGTCATTGTCATTTTCTCTTACTGCATTGGCATAGAACTCTTGGATCATTCTTAGGCTAACCCCATGCTGTTGGGTTACATAGAAGCTCCTACCTTCTCTTCTCAATCGCTTCCCTCATTGAAGGATAGATACTTGCAAGGTTAAAAGGTACTTCTGGGATTGCTTCTTTCTTAAGCGTCCAACCATAGTAGTGACATTGGTGGTAGTGATATCTGAATCTCCATCCTTCCAACTCGGGTTTCTCCACTATCTGTTTCCCTCTGTTGTCCTTGGTCCCTGATGGTGATGCCATGATGTTGAGTTAAAATCAAGGGAGTGTTGAACTTGTTATTGGGTTTTAGATGAAGAGAAAGCAAGGAGATAGGCTCAACATAAAAGACTTGGCCGAATGGTATAGGAATGCAAGGGTGTTGGAGTATGAAAGGAAGAAGATAGGGTGTGAGACTTGAGGATTAGAACAAGGGAGCAAAAGTGCATATGAATGCAAGAGAGGTGATGCGCGAAAACTGTCTCTCAACAATTTCCTTCCGGCAAGTGCACCGGATTGATGTATGATCCCAGGACTATCCTCTCTTGTCCAGCAAGGTTAGCTCCACCTCTTCTGGCATGGTTGTTTACTTCTTCTTTATGATGGTTTTCCATATCATCCTCCATGGTTATATCAAAGTATTCCTCCTCTTCTTCTGCACCAACAACTCTTTTTCCTCTTGCTTCCCTCCTTAATCCCAGGAAGGTTCTTTCTGGTTCACTATCAAATGAGGTTGAAATTTCCTTTCTCCTACCTATCATACAATGAACAAGTACAAGAAACAGTAAGTGTAGAGTCTACTAAACAGAGTATAGATAGCTTGGTTAGAGTAATTTATCAAATAGTTAGTAGGTTAGCTTGCTGGAAAGTAAAGAAGTAAGGTAAAATTAACGAAAAACAACTAAGATTTGCAGAAATTAAATGTAACAGAAGAAATTGGAATTCAAGTAACAAAAGAAAATAAAAGTGCTCAATCTAGTTATCCTTCAATTTAATAATTGTCAATACAAAACCAATCCCCGGCAACGGTGCCATAAACTTGATGCGCGGAAACTATCTCTCAATAATTTCCTTCCGGCAAGTGCACTGGATTGTCATCAAGTAAAAACTCAAAAAAGAGTGAGGTCGAATCCCACAGGGATTGGTAGATCGATAAATTATAATTGGAGAAGTATCATAGTTGAGCAAAATCAGAATTTAATTGGAATTACAGAAAGTAAACTTGGCGGGAAACTTAAATTGCAAGAAATTAGAAGAACAGAAAATTAAATTGCGGGAAATTAAAGTGCAGAAGCTTAAATTGCAAGAAAGTAAATAGGAAGGGGGAGTTAGCATGAAATTAAATAGTAGAAAGTAAATAGAATGGGTAGATAAGAGAATGGGGAATTCATTGGGTTTAGGAGATGTATAATTCTCCGGATCAAATTCATTTTCATCTCTTCCGCAATCAAGGCATTCATTGATCTCCTTGGCAATCTAATCTCTCTAAAGCATGAACAATTGCCCAATTCCTTGATTTAAGTGCTCATGGGAAGAGATGAAGTTTGGTCACTGATTATACCACACAAATTCATAGATCAAAGTCTTGGTAGGATTACATGTCACTATATCCATCCAAACCCCAATCTAATCCAATGTGAGAAAGCAATTCTAGCATGATCTCCTCATTCCTCTTCCAAGGTTCCGAGGAGATCCAATTATGAATAGCTTCTTTCCCAAGATAACAACCCAATTAGATGAAGAACGAAAGCTTTCTAGTAAAATCAAGAGAAAAGAAAGAAGAAGAAGAACAAAAATTACTATTGATCCATTGAATTACACAGAGCTCCCTAACCCAATGAAAGGGGTTTAGTTGTTCATAGCTCTCAAAATGGAAATTGGAATTGAACGATACATTCTGGAAATTAACTAACAGAGAATGAAAAATACAAAAGAGGTGAAAGTGCCCAGTAGCTGAAAAGTGAAAAGAAGAAAAGGATCCTTTCTAACTTAAATTCTAAGCTATTTATATGCTTTCTTCCATTGATCTTCAAGCTTTGAATTGGGCTTTGGCCTTGATGGAATTGCGTTGAAAATGGCTCCAATTGGTTTTCCTTTGTGTTGAGAAGAGATCTTGTGTGAATTTTGAATCCTGATGCTTCACGTTTGATACAACGTTTGAGGGCCAACGTTGACTCAAACGCCTTTTGGAACAAAACCAGCAAAAACTAGAAAGCTTACTGTTATTGGCGTTTGACTCAATGTTGGAGGGCCAACATCAGCTGACCCACCCGTATGCGTACCGAGCACTTCCGCGCAAAAGGGTCAAATAAATGCTCATCCACGCGTACGCATACTGCACGCGTGCACGTGGATGCAAGATTTTTATTTTGCAGTTCAAAAACAAGGCAGGGGACGTTGGCCTCAGTGTTGGACCTCCAACGTTCCCTCCAACGTTGGCGTTTTCACGTGTACACGTACTGTACGCTTACGCACACATTGGTATTTGTTTTATCCGCACGTACGCATCACTGACGCGTACGCGTCGATACAAAATTCTCAACTCCAACTTCTAGGCTTGGCATCGCGGACGTTGGAGGCAGCATTTGGCGTGTACGCGTACCGTGCGCTTCCACGCAATAGGGTCAAAAATGCTCATTTATGCGTACGCGTGATGCACGTTTCCGCGCGGATATCAAAATTTGCTCTCTTACGCGTACGCGTTATAGACGCGTACGCGCCACTCAAAATTCATTCAGCTCCAGAATTGAAGTTTTTATCACCACGTTGGGGGTAACGTTGGATGTCCAACGCTACCTCAAACATGAGCATCAGCCACCATGTAGAGAAGTGCTCTGTCTCTCTTCCAATGTTTGAGGCAACGTTGGTGGTCCAACTTGGCCACCAACGTTGCTTCCTCTTCATCCTTTCCAAGCTCCTTCTTCAACCTTCCTCCATGCTTTCCTTCTCCTATCATCAACCAATGAATGAATCAAAGCCTTGATAAAGTCATGAAAATTCTTATTATTCTTAGTATACAAGTAATCATAGCATAAATCATCATGAAATTGCATCAAATTACTCATGGTTGAATGAATATAGGCATACATGAATTTCCACCCAATTTGCTTACTTATAGCTTAAGAAAGTGCATAAAACCTAATAAAAACAAGAAAAAAGGATAGTGAAACTAGCCTAAGATGCCCTGGCATCAAGAGGTGGAATATAAATTGGGTGGCTTGTGGATTTATAGATGAGGAATGTTCAAAATGAAGGGTTGAGATTGATGTTGTACTTGATCAAATGGTGTGCATGTTGTAGGGGGTGAAGACAAGGATTGGGAATGTGTGTTGTTGGGTGGTTGAGTTCAGTCATTAAGGGAGGAATGAGACAAGAAATGACTAGCCAATGCATGAGTGTGACGCTTCCCAAAGAGCATAGTCCAAGGTGCATGTGACTAGTTGCTTTAAATGTTAATAGTGCCTAGCTTCCTTATCACAATGACCAAGCCCCTTTGGCTTCATTGATTACACCCATCAATCAAGTCTCAACAATTCCCCTTGCAAAACCAAATTCAAAAGCAAATTTAAAATTCATGGCGGGAAAAATAAAACAGAAGAGCTATCTTTCAAAAATTTCATCAAATATTCAAAAAGAACTAATAGCTTTCATATGATTGAAGATCTAAAGCAAGATGGTCTCAGGTACTTGTTCATGTGGCATGGTGGAACACCAAACTTAGGTTTTAGTTATGTGGTCTAAGAATGGAGGTTGTTGTTGATTGAGTTGGAGTTGCTTTAGAATGTTTGTCATTTCTCCCAAGGTCTTGGTAAGGGCGGCGGTCTCACCACTAGTAGAAACTTTATTTTTAGCTCTTGGATAGTTGTTTCTTTCTCTAGTGTGTTGGGTGGACTCGGCCAAATCGGTGATCAATTGCCATGCCTCCTCCGCCGTTCTATACTTTGTCAAGGAACCATTGCTTGAGGCATCCAAGAGGATCTTATCTTGTGGTTTCATTCCTTGGCAAAATAGCTTATTGAAGAACTGAAGATTGATCGTTTAGAGGTTATAGAAACTCTCGTTGTAAGTATAGTTACTAAACCAAGCAATCAACCTTTCTTACTAAAGTTTTGGTTGTCACAAGTAACAAACCCCTTTTTAAATTGTTAACCGAAGTATTCAAACCTCGGGTCGTCTTCTCAAGGAACTGCAGGGAGGTATGTTCTTATTATTGGCTATAAAGGTTGTAAATTGGGGTGAAGAGCAAGGAATAGATATGACAACTAATTTAAATGGAAATTAAAATAAATAAATACTGTGAAGCAAACTTTTGGTAAGGTATAAGAAATTGGAAGTCCAGACTTAGTTACCTGTATCAACAATAATGAAAGTTGAATCTTAATTCCACTTAGTCAACCTTTGCTAAAGCAAAGGAAAGTCAAGGGACTAATTAGTTTGACCTTCGAATCCTATTTATTTCCTAAGAAAAGATTGGGATTATTGAATTTCAGCTCAATTAGCAAAGATAACAGTTATCAACTATATTGAGCTAAGATAACTCCTGAGTTACTGATTTCTTAACCAAGACCAAAAGGGGAAAGAGTAAAATTACTGGAATAAAAATGTCTTCAGATTGGGAATAATTGTAACTAATAAATAAACTAAAGCAATCATAAACTAAAATACCTCAAATAACATTAATTCAAAATAGTAATCTATAACATGGAAGAATTCATAAATTAAATAGCAAAAGTAAATAATCCACTAAAATAATGGTATGAATAAAAGTAAAAGAGAAGCTTAAAGTAAAGAAACATTAAACCTGGGATCGAGAGTCACTCTTAAAACTAAAAGAAGTCCTAAATCCTAATCCTAAGAGAGAGAGAGAGGAGAGAGCCTCTCTCCAAACTAAATCTAAATCATCCCCAAAACTGAACTAAAGTGGAGTCTCCCTTGAATGGATGCATTCCCTCACTTCATAACCTCTGGTCTATGCCTTCTGGACTTGGATTTGGGCCAAAAAGGGCTTCAGAAATCGCTGGGAGCGTTTTCTGCAATTTCTGGTGCGTGGCCTCTGTCACGCGTCCGCGTGGGTCACGCGGTCGCGTCGTTCGGAGATTTTTCTTGCCACGCGGTCGCGTCAGTCATGCGACCGCGTCATATGCGTTCTGCTTAAAGCGCACGGTCGCGTCAGTCATGCGGCCGCGTCGCTGCTTCTTTGCGCTTGGCATGCATCCGCGTCGCCCATGCGATCGCGTCGATGCCAGTTTCTTCAGAAACTCCGTTTTGTGCTTTCCTTCCATTTTTGTATGTTTCCTTTCCATCCTTTAAGTCATTCCTGCCTTAGAAGATCTGAAACTACTCAACAAACTAATCACGACATCGAATGGAATTAAAGGTGATTAAAATAATTAAATTTAAAGCACAGGAAACATGTTTTTCACATACATCACATAATATGGAAGGGAAAGTAAAACCATGCAATTAATATGGATAAGTGGGTGAAGGGTTGAATAAATCACTCAAACTAAGCACAAAATATATCATCAAATATGGGTTTATTAACTTCCCCACACTTAAATAATAGCATGTTCTCATGCTAAATCCAAGATAAGAAGTAAGGTTAAAGTGATGGGATGTCATGCAATGCAATCTAATTTAAATGCAACTACCTAAATGAATGATGCATCATGCAATTCTAATTTTTATTCATTCACTTGTATATAAAGCTTGCATGTAGTTGAATTAATTCACATTCTCAAGGAGTCATATATATACATGTAGCCAAGCCTTAGATAATCATAAAGCACTTTTACAATTGAGATGGGAGAGAAAAGCATTTTATAAACTTGCAAGACAATTAAATAATTTAAACAAAGATAAATATTAATGAGCTATTGAACTCTCACTGGATTTGTGTTTACTCTCTAGTCACTCAGTGTTTATTGGGTTAATCACTCTATTCTTCATTTTATTCTTCCTTTCTATAACTTTGTTCTTCATCTAACCAATCAACAATTATAGAATATAGACATACAAAAGTCATGAGGTCTTTAATTAAGGTTGTAATGGGGCCGAGGTAAAGGTAAGGATATATGTATAAGGCTAAGTGAGCTAATAAGTGAATCCTTAATTAGACTAAGATCTCACCTAACACACATACTTAGTGAAACAAAACTACTTTACCTATTTTCCCATATTTTCCCACTTTTGATGTTACATGCTCATGTTTTGATTTTTATTTTTTATCCCATGTGCATTGCTTTTATTTTTGCACTTGGGGAATTTTTTTGTATCCCCTTTATTAAATACTGAAAAATAACTCTCTCTTTTTTTTTTAATGCACATGGTAACTCAATTATTTTGATTTCACATGAGCATGCTTCCCAAAAATTCTTATTTTTATTTTTTTTCTTTTATTTTCAACCTTTCTACCTTTTGTTTTTATCATCCATGTTCCCAATAGGTTTTCCACATTTTAAACTATTCATAATTTTCTATCTTAAGCTAACCAAGAATTCAACTTAGGATTTCACTTTTGTTCTTCTGCTTAAGGCTAGTAGTGTGGCTAATAGAATAAAAGGGGATTTAAAGGCTCAAGGGGGCTAACAAGGGTGATGTGAAAGGTAGGTTATTTTGGGATAAGTGAGATAAAATCAAATGATGGCCTCAATCACTCTTTTGATATGCATCTATATTCTATATTCTATATTCTATAATCGGACATATAGATTAAAACAAAGTAAAGAACATCAGAATATAAAAGAAGGGCGGAACACACAGGAATAAAAATTATGGTTTGAGTGTAACCATACAATTAAGCTCAAAACTCACAGGCTGTGTATTCTCTAGCTCAAAAATCATTTATCAGTTATGTATGTCATGCAGGTTTAGTTAAAAATTCCCATTATTCTCAATGTAAAACTTAAGATGGCTTTAAAGTTCTAGTGTTTCTCCTTGATGAAATGTTGTTAACTAACTAACATGTAATGCTATATATACAAGGTGGGTGGATTGTTTTCATTTTGTTAAAGTCTCTAGTTTACTTCCTTTCTATATTTTCAATTTGAACTAGGCTGTCTTATGCTAAAAGGGTAAACTATACTAATTAATCCACAATTTGCTATAACTAATAAGTTAGAATTGCAACTAAACTAAATGGCTAATAATATGAAATAAAGTGCAACATACATAAAATAGAGTAAAAATTCATAAAAGTAGCAATGTATAAGTACTCAGAAAATAAAAATAAAAAATAAGAGAAAAATACAGAAAAATATCCAAAATAAAAGAAAAAGAGTCTGTAGTGGTTCACCAAAATAATATGCCAGAGATGGCGACCTTCCCACACTTAAAATGAAGCATCGTCCCTGATGCTCACTCAAGCAGGGTGTGAAGGGGTGTCATCACTGGAAGGGACAGTAGCTAGAGTCTCTGTGGTGGCTGTCTGAAGGTCTGGCTACTGTAGAGGAGGGGCTGTCTGAATGGGAATCTCGGGGTCTACAGCCTGAATCTGGTGCTCAATCACCTGCTGTGTGCCTGCCTGCTCCGCCTCCTGAGGTGGAATGGTCTCTGCCTCGAGCGCATCCGCCTCCTCCTCAGATGTCTCGGATGGTGTGTCAGGTTCGGAGGGTATGTCGCCGGATCGTATCATCAGCTTCAGGTGCTCATAGCGTCGCTTGTTGCGACGCTCCATCTGGTCAAGTCGTCGAAACAAGCGGTGCACTAGATGATAGATGGGCTCTGGGGCAGGTGGAGGTGCGGTGGTGGTGGCAGGTGTGGCTGTGGAGGAAGAGGGGCCGGCAGAAGGTGTGGCTGTCTCAGCAGTGGCAGTCAGGAATGGAGGTCTATAGCCCAAGGCCAGAAAGTTCCTGCTGTGCAGGATAATCTTCTTGCATTCTGTAGCAGGTGGCCTCTCATCAGCATCCTCCCATGGCACGTCAGCTTGACGGCCCAGCTGTGTAACCAGATAGGGAAAAGGAAGAGTGCCTCGGACGTGGACCCTGGCCATATAGTGCCGGATAAAGCGTGGCAGGTACAGGTCCTTACCCTCCATCACACACCAAAGGAGGGTAATCATAGCGGCTGGTATCTCAGTCTCGTGAGTACTCGGCATGATGAAGTTGCTGAATATCTGATGCCATAGCCGAGCCTCATCCTTCAGGTAAATTCGCTTGATCCCCTTGGGCATGGTGATGTTCTGACCCATGATCCAAGGAACTGTCGGGTCAAGGGCGATCCTCGCCTTTACTGCATCCCAGTCAAATCGCATAAAGCGCATATCCTCCTCAGCTTTCTGATAACCATCTGTCTGATCAGTCTTAGGCAGAAGTTTCAGAACATCTTCTATCGCCTCCTCAGTAACCAGAATCTGCTTTCCTCTAAGGTTCACTGCATCTACGGAAGTTTTGAAGTAGTTGCAGTAGAATTCCCTAACCCAAGATGCATTAACCTCTGTCAGGTTTCTCTCCAGGAAGAACCAGCCTCTTTGTTTGATTTGATCAGAGGTGTACTACTGGAGTTCTTCTAGGATCTTCAAAGTTCTCTCCAGGTATAGGTTCCTAGAGGTTGCAAACACCGGATACTTAAGCTCACAGTATCGGCTTGCAAATTTAATCGGATCAGTGGCAGGGAGCAGCTGGTCAGCCTTCTCTTGCGGGGTGAAGTTTTTCTCCCGCCAGGAGGCATCATGCATGAGATCAATGATAGAAAAAGATGGTTCTCCTCTTTTACGTTTGCCAGTGGTAGCCTTTCCTTTTCCCTTTCTCTGTGAATCTGACATCCTGAAAAACAGAAAACCAGGATATAATAAAAATAGGAAAACAAATAGGCAAATAGTCAAAAGAAACACAAAGTGGCAAAGGAGAATTAGAATGAGGTAAATGAGTTAAGTAAATGTGCATTAAGGATTGTATAGGAGTTGAAAGTTCGAAAGGAAGAATTCTCAATCCAAAATGTAATAGAAGGCATGTTAAGTAGGAAAAAATTATCAGTATGCCATGGTTAGAAAGGTTAAAAGAAAGTGAAAAACCAGAAAAGAGATTTTAAAAGGTTAGTTTGGTTAGAATTGAAAAAGAGTGTTAGGAAATTAGAATTAGTGAGTTAGTGAAAATTGGGTTAAGGTAAGTGGCATAAGGATAAGTTTCTAAGTAACAAGCATTCATAATTAGAAGTGATAAGTAACTCATAACCAAACAAGGAAAACAAGTTGATGAAGATTTAGATAGAGATAGAAATAACGAAAATAGAATCAAACATCAAAATTGCAATTTTTGAACCAGGAGATCAAAGAAAATAAGAATGCGTGCCCAAGCATTCATGAATTGGTTTGGTGAAATATAAGGAAAGCACAGTTGAAAATGCCAAAACCAAGACATGAATGGAAATATTGTACAGAAATTTGGGCAGCATTCCGGCTAAAATTGGACTGTCTCGAAAAATAAACAGCACAGAATAGTTCATATGAATCAGAAAATAAAGCTGCAATTACATATAATGAGTATGATCATGAAAAGTCAGAGTAAAGAGCAGCATGAAATAAGAAATTACAGCATATGAACTAACATCACAGCAGCAGCAGGATTGCGAAAACATAAAGCAATAAACACGAACGGCGCAATTAAACAGTCCTAAATCCACTAACCACATCTTAGGCTACCTAACAACCTAAAATCCAATACAGCATGCATATCTAACTAGCCTAGACATGAACATAAACAGAAAAAATTTGAACTAATTACGGATAGATAAAAGGGTGACGTTTTGCGGAACCTGGAAGGCCGTAGAATGAGAGTGGGCAGAAAGGTGGCTGGCGGTGGTGGTGACGGCGTTTGGCACGGTGGCTGGCAGTGGTGGGCACGGTGGCGCGGCTATTCGAGGCAGGGGGAAAGGGTGTAATGGGGGATAGGGGGATAGGGGAAGGGGTGGTGGTGCTGGTGGGTGAGGGGCGGCTGGGACGGGCGGCAGCGGTTGGTGGTGGTGCGCGGAGGGGCAGTGGCGGAGAGGGGGGTGATGAGCGGATAATTTATACGCTTTTTGGCATTGTTTTTAGTTTGTTTTTAATATATTTTAGTTAGTTTTTATTATGTTTTTATTAGTTTTTAAATAAAATTCACTCTTCTGGACTTTACTATGAGTTTGTGTATTTTTCTGTGATTTCAGGTATTTTCTGGCTGAAATTGAGGGACCTGAGCAAAAATCTGATTCAGAGGCTGAAAAAGGACTGCAGATGCTGTTGGATTCTGACCTCCCTGCACTCAAAGTGGATTTTCTGGAGCTACAGAAGCCCAATTGGCGCTTTCTCAATTGCGTTGGAAAGTAGACATCCTGGGATTTCCATCAATATATAATAGTCCATACTTTGCTCGAGATTTGATGGCCCAAACAGGCGTACTAAGTCAGCTCAAGAATTCTGGCGTTTAACTCCAAAACTGGCACAAAAGCTAGAGTTAAACGCCCAAACTGGCACAAAAGCTGGCGTTTAACTCCAAGAAAAGTCTCTACATATGGAAGCTTCAATGCTCAGCCCAAGCACACACCAAGTGGGCCCGGAAGAAGATTTCTGCATTAATTACTGATTTCTGTAAACCCTAGGCTACTAGTTCTCTATAAATAGGACCTTATACTATTGTATTTTCATCTTTGATAAGTCTTATGCTATCTTAGACACGTTTGGAGGCTGGCTTCACGGCCATGGCTAGACCTTGTTCTTATGTATTTTCAACAGTGGAGTTTCTACACACCATAGATTAAGGTGTGGAGCTCTACTGTTCTTCATGAATTAATACAAAGTACTATTGTTTTTCTATTCAACTCAAGTCTATTTTTTCTCCAAGATATTCATTCGTTCTTCAATTTGATGAATGTGATGATCCGTGACACTCATCATCATTCTCACCTATGAACATGTGCCTGACAACCACCTCTGTTCTACTAGCAATGGCTTGAAAGCATATCTCTTGGGTTTCTAATCTAAGATTGGAACCTTCGTGGTATAGGCTAGAATTATTGGCGGCCATTCCTGAGATCCAGAACGTCTAAACCTTGTCTGTGGTATTCTGAGTAGGATCTGGGAAGGGATGACTATGACGAGCTTCAAACTCGCGATTGTGGGGCGTGTGACAGACGCAAAAGGATCAATGGATCCTATTCCGACATGATCGAGAACCGACAGATGATTAGCCATGCGGTGACAGCGAATTTGGAACGTTTTCACTGAGAGGACGGGAAGTAGCCATTGACAACGGTGATGCCCAACATAAAGCTTGCCATGGAAAGGAGTATGAATGATTGGAAGAAGGCAATAGGAAAGCAGAGGTTCAAGGGGAACAAAGCATCTTCATACGCTTATCTGAAATCCACCAATGATTTACATAAGTATCTCTATCTTTACTTTATGTTTATTTTCATCACCTTAAACTCCATAACCATTTGAATCCGCCTGACTGAGATTTACAAGATGACCACAGCTTGCTTCAAGCTGACAATCTCCGTGGGATCGACCCTTACTCACGTAAGGTTTATTACTTGGACGACCCAGTGCACTTGCTGGTTAGTTGTGCGGAGTTGTGATAAAAGAGTTGAGATTACAATTGTGCCACACCAAGTTGTTGGCGCCATTGATGATCACAATTTCGTGCACCAGGGGGAAAGAGGAAGAAAGAAGAAGAAAGAAGGAGAGGGAGGAAGGGAGGAAAGGTGGCTGCGGCGGCTGGGAGGTCGGCGGCGTTTGGGGGTGGCGGTGGTGGTGGTTGGAGTGGAGAAGAGAGAAGGGAGGGGAAGGGATTCAGGGGGGGCGCAATAATAGGGTTCGCGTGACATAGGGGTGTTATAATTTGAATCCACGCGGCCGCGTAAGGTACGCGGTCGCGTGGCTGGAGCAAAAAAATGGTTGACGCGATCGCGTGGGTCGCGCGATCGCATGGACGGGGTAAAAGGGGAGCATGGCGCGATCGCCTGGGGCATGCGATCGCGTCGCTGGAATTTGTGCTAAACGCACGAATCCAGTGTCGTTCCAGCCCAACTGTAAGACCCAGAACCTTTGAAAAGTCTTTTTATGATCAAGTCTCAAATCATATAGTTATTTATCTCCTTAATTTCAGAAATTATTTTATTAAAGATAATTAAGGCAAGTTTTGTTTTTTGAATTTGAGATGAGTTATGATTATTATCCAATTTTATAATTATTGGATTATTTTCTATATTTGAATTATAAAGTTGTTAGTTATAAAATAATAAGGATTTTATATGATTTGGATTAGATAAGTAATATTTTAAATATTACTATTGCTATTTTGGAAAAATAGAGAAATTAATTATATTATTTCTAATTTTTAGATTTGGGCATTTTATTGAAAATAAAGTGTGAAGTTGATGAGCAAATAGTATTTTTATACATTATTATTGTTGGATTAGAATTTATTTCTAATTACTATATTATCCCTATTTTTGTGAAATTACCAAAATACTCTTAACCCTAATTTTAAAAAAAAATGAATGAAACCCTAAAGCCCTACTTGGTAACCCGTTGCTCCCCCATGCCCCAGCAGCCACAACATACACACACAGCTTCCTTCCTCTCTTTCCATGAAAAGGGAAGAAACAGAAGCAGAAAAATGAAATTTGAGGGAGGAGAAAGAAGGGTTCGCCGGCGTAGAGGGGGAAGGGGGCTCACCGCGCCGCCAAACGTCCTCACCGCACCTCACAACGAGCTGCTGATGTGTATTTTTGGAAAACGAATTCCAAACACACAAATCTAACCGGCAAGTGCACCGGGTCGCATCAAGTAATAATAACTCACGGGAGTGAGGTCGATCCCACAGGGATTAAAGGATTGAGCAATTTTAGTTTAGTGGTTGATTTAGTCAAGCGAATCAAGATTTGGTTGAGAGATTTGTGATTAACTAAATTTAAATTGCATGGAAAGTAAAGGGAATGGGTAATTTGTATGAAAGTAAAGAGAACTGAAATTTAAAGTGCTGAATCTTAAAGAACAAGAAATTAAATGGCAGAAACTTAGAACGCAAGAAATGTAAATTGCAGAATCTTAAAGTGCAAGAAATGTAAATGGCTTGAATTGTAAAGGGAATTGGGAATTGGATTTGCAGGAATTAAACAAGGAAAAGTAAAATTTCAACAAGCAGAGAAGTAGAAGATCACTTGGATTGAATCGGATCTATAAACAGAAATGTAAATGAGATTGAAAAACATTAAACAGAGGATGTAAAATTGGAATTCAGATCTCAGGACCCAAGAGACTAGATAATCAAGTCTAGATCTCAATGCCTTCCTAGATCCAACAAGAACAATTGCAAAGGAAATGTAAATTGCAGAGAAAGTAGATGAAGAAGCAATTAACAGAAATTTAAATTCAATTGTGCAGTAAAGAAACAGAGAGGTCTCAGGATGAGATTGAAACAGATTTCCTTCAATTCTCCAACCCAAGATCCAAGACAATTGTAATTGAAATTAAAAGCAAGAAAACTAAGAGGAAGGGAATTCAATTCTCCTTCCCCGAGACTTAGAAATTAAAATTCACTCAACACCAAAAGCTCTCCGAAAAATCTCTATGAAAACTAAAAGGGAAAGCTCTCCGAAAAACTTAAATCCTATGCTATTTATACACTTTCTTCAAATGGTCTTCAAGCCTTCAATTGGGCCTTTGCTCTTGATGGAATTGGGTTGATAGAGGCCTTGGTTGATTGCTCTTGGAGTTTGGAGAAGAACCGAAGTGAACCGGGTTTGGAATCATGAAAGCTTGAGTAAAAGTTTGAGTAAAAGTTTGAGGCAAACTTTTACTCAAACTTTTCACATCAGCCACCCTATTTTGCTGCTACCAACGTTTGGGCAAAAGTTTGGGGTCAAACTTTTGCTCAAACGTTGGCCTCCCCTTGCACACTCATGGCGTCAACGTTTGCCAAAAAGTTAGAGGCAAACGTTGGCGCAAACTTTGCTCTCCAGGGTGTGTTGTTCATGCGCCAACGTTTGCCAAAAAGTTTGAGGCAAACGTTGGCGCAAACTTTTGCTCTCCAGGGTGTTGATTTGTGATGCCAAAAGTTTGCCAAAAAGTTTGAGGCAAACGTTTGCTCAAGCTTTTTGCCCAAAAGTTTGCACAAAAGTTTAAGGCAAACTTTTGCTCCAACTTTTGCTCCCTGGTTCGTTTTCAATTAATCCAAAAGTTTGAGCTAAAGTTTGAGGCAAACTTTTGCTCAAACTTTTTGTCCTCTCTTCCTCCTAGCCATTCCTTCTTGCTTCAACCTTTCTCCAAGCTTTCTTCACCTATCATTAATCAACCAAACACATCAAAGCTATGCTCAAAATCATGAGATATTCATTCTTTCATAATATGTGACAATTATAGAATAAAACCTCATGAAATTGCATTAATTCATCTATGGTTGATTAAATCGAAGGAAGCATGAAAATCTACCCAATTGGCTTGCTTATGGCTCAAGAAAGTGCATAATTCAATTGAAAACAAAAGAAAAAGGCTAGTGAAACTAGGCTAAGATGACTTGTCATCACAACACCAAACTTAAAGCTTGCTTGTCCCCAAGCAAGAAATGAATTATGCTCATAGGTTCTTTCAATTAAGACGGATTGAAGAACAACTTGTAAAGTCCTGTGAGTGAAGTGATCAAGTAACAGTGGGATGAACTCTAAATTATATTCTCATACAAGGGCTTCAGTGCTTACTAGTCCTCACATATTGGGAGTCTTAGGTCTTAGGATTTTCATCCAAATGGTATCATGGGGATCTCTTTATATGTAGTCACCTTGAAGCAGCTTATAGTTTCTGTGCTTTGGCCTCGACTCTAAGTGTCATGTCTCAAAGCGGCTCTTTAGATAAGCTTTCAATCAATACTCCTAAACCAGTTGGTTTTAAGGTATTAGGTGTTAAAGCACCCCTAAGGATTTACTTGCTCAAGCCTCTTTCTTTGACACAACTCAACCACAAGCATTTACTAGGCTAACAACTCTTTGAGTTTTGTTTCTTCTTTCTTTTTCTGCCTAGTAATTGATGCTCAGAGCCTTGGGCCATGTTCTTTTTGCTTTTGTATTTTCTTTATTATCTTTTGTTTTGTTTGCTGCTTCTTGGATCAATAGATTTTTTAGAATCTCCACAATACTTCTTTGAACTTCATGTCCTGCCTATGAGCTCCCATGCAAGTTTTCACAAGCATGCAACCTCAATACATAATCATACAACTAGAACCACCACTTCTCCTAATCTTTTGCTTGCCTCAAAATTGTTTGATTCCTCAATCCTTCTTTTTCAAAGAACTTTCATGTGATGCATTTTTGAAATATTGAGTGCAAACAAGTGTGAAAAGTGTAGTGTTGTGAATAGTCAAGCATCTTAGTTATTGAATTACAGAAAAACTATGCTATGCAGACAAGCAGGGGTATTATATCACTTTCAATCGTAGCAGTATCTGATATAAAACAATTACTGAACAATACAACCTTTTGGAATCTACTTGCTGTCCTCCTCCTCATCATCCTCATTGCTGGTTTTAGCATTCCTCTTTCATTTTTTTGGGTGATGATGCTTAATCCTTCCAAAAGCTTGTATGATACTCTGCAATGATATTGAAAGTTGCTTGTTCCCCAAGCACTTTGAAACAATGATTAGCATGCATGATTTATTTGTGGGCCTTTGAACTTACTTTGGTGTGGGAACACCAAACTTAGTACTTTGCCAATGGTTCTCATGCATCAGATTAACCATGTGTGAAACTCTTTTTTTTTTCAAAAACAATAAAACTAAAAACTAGGAAACAGCAGAATAGTTAACTAGTTCATCCAACATGCTTGAAGCCAGCATTATGCAGAAAGTGAGAATGTATTTTATGATGGGATTTTGGTGGAACACCAAACTTAGAATCCTTCATTCTCCCTTAGATTGTTTTGGTGTGCAACACCAAACTTAGCTTCTTGCAATATAGATAAAACTAATTAACCTTTTTATTGAAATAGATATGAAAAGATAGTTACCTCCGGTTGGGTTGCCTCCCAACAAGTGCTCTTTTATTGTCACTAGCTTGACATCCTTCATTCTGTGCTCATGGAAGTTGAGGCTTCTGTTGCCTTAGGTTTCCTCCTCTTGCTATGGCCTTCCTTCCCTCTGTTTCTCTTTCCATAGCCTTCTTACTTTCATAGCCTTCTTACTTTCCTCCATGACTCCCTTCTCTTTCAACCCAGCATCCTTTTCATGGCTCTTTGGGTTCAGAGTCCCATTCTTCTCACCCAATTCAGCAAGGTTTTGAACCAGTTGTTCCATCTGCCTTTCAAGTCTTCTGAGTGAGGCCTCTTGGTTCTTGCTTATCATCTCTTGATGTTTCTTTATTTCTTCCTGCTCTATTGCCATCATTTCTTGAATTTTCATGAACCTTTCCATCAGCATTTCTAGAATATAGATTCTTTGAAAGGTTGGAAGTGGTTGTGGCTGTGTCAATTGTGGTGGTCGATGAAGGTCATTTTGGGCGAATGGTGAGGTAGGACGAGGTTGGAAGTGTGTGTGATTGTTGTTGTGGGGGTGTGTTTTATGTTGATTTTTGAAGCTGGGATTGTTGCAGTTGAAGTCCCTTGGTCTTTGGTTTTGGTTCTCAACCCCCCTCCCATTAGAATGAGTTCTCCAAGGTGGATTGTACACATCATTCTGAGGCCTGTGTTGGAGCACGCTAGAGTGATTGCTTGGAGATTGTAGTTGCTCATAACTTTGTTGCTCATGGTTAATGACCCCAAAATTGTGTTTAGCTTGATTACACCCATATGAGCTTTGAGTTAGGTTGTATGTATGTACTACAGCATGTCTCAACTCAATGATTTTTCTGGCCATCATGTCTAGTTGTTGTAGAGTCTGCTGATGCATCTGCTTGTTTTGGCTTATGACTACACGAGCACCTTCAATTTCTTTCTCTTGTGTGAATGGATGCACTTCTGCCTCTGGCTTAACAACTCTCTGTGATGGGTTCAACTTGACTAGGAGTTCACTTATCAGTTCTTCCCATCCGATAATGCTTCCTTGTGGAAAAGCTTCAAACCATTGGGCAACATCATTCATGGCTATGGATAGTTGCTTCGAACTATGGGTTACATTATCATCCAAGGTGGGGATATTACTCTCATGATTGCTAGAATTTGTTAAGTTCCCCTCCATGATCTGCACAGTCACAAACAATTCAAGTGATGATTGAATATTTTCAAGCTCAGAATGTGATTCAGAAGGTTAGCTGGCACAAAGTATCAAACAGTTAATGGACTCGGGAGATTAGTGGCAGAAATTGCTTCTCTTGTGTAAGCAAGAGCATTGCATAGAGCCAGAAATTTCCAGGAAAACTTCACTTTGTTGCTAAAGCAAAGTTTCAGTTATCTCAGGTAAAAATTCAAACAGTTAGTGGGTTAATTGAAAATTAAAGGACAGAAAAGAAAAAATGCTTGATCTAGATCTCCACTTTACTTAATCATTGTCAATCTAATCAATCCCCGGCAACGGCACCAAAAACTTGATGTGTATTTTTGGAAAACGAATTCCAAACACACAAATCTAACCGGCAAGTGCACCGGGTCGCATCAAGTAATAATAACTCACGGGAGTGAGGTCGATCCCACAGGGATTGAAGGATTGAGCAATTTTAGTTTAGTGGTTGATTTAGTCAAGCGAATCAAGATTTGGTTGAGAGATTTGTGACTAACTAAATTTAAATTGCATGGAAAGTAAAGGGAATGGGTAATTTGCATGAAAGTAAAGAGAACTGAAATTTAAAGTGCTGAATCTTAAAGAACAAGAAATTAAATGGCAGAAACTTAGAACGCAAGAAATGTAAATTGCAGAATCTTAAAGTGCAAGAAATGTAAATGGCTTGAATTGTAAAGGGAATTGGGAATTGGATTTGCAGGAATTAAACAAGGAAAAGTAAAATTTCAACAAGCAGAGAAGTAGAAGATCACTTGGATTGAGTCGGATCTATAAACAGAAATGTAAATGAGATTGAAAAACATTAAACAGAGGATGTAAAATTGGAATTCAGATCTCAGGACCCAAGATACTAGATAATCAAGTCTAGATCTTAATGCCTTCCTAGATCCAACAAGAACAATTGCAAAGGAAATGTAAATTGCAGAGAAAGTAGATGAAGAAGCAATTAACAGAAATTTAAATTCAATTGTGCAGTAAAGAAACAGAGAGGTCTCAGGATGAGATTGAAACAGATTTCCTTCAATTCTCCAACCCAAGATCCAAGACAATTGTAATTGAAATTAAAAGCAAGAAAACTAAGAGGAAGGGAATTCAATTCTCCTTCCCCGAGACTTAGAAATTAAAATTCACTCAACACCAAAAGCTCTCCGAAAACTCTCTATGAAAACTAAAAGGGAAAGCTCTCCGAAAAACTTAAATCCTATGCTATTTATACACTTTCTTCAAATGGTCTTCAAGCCTTCAATTGGGCCTTTGCTCTTGATGGAATTGGGTTGATAGAGGCCTTGGTTGATTGCTCTTGGAGTTTGGAGAAGAACCGAAGTGAACCGGGTTTGGAATCATGAAAGCTTGAGTAAAAGTTTGAGTAAAAGTTTGAGGCAAACGTTTGCTCAAGCTTTTTGCCCAAAAGTTTGCACAAAAGTTTGAGGCAAACTTTTGCTCCAACTTTTGCTCCCTGGTTCGTTTTCAATTAATCCAAAAGTTTGAGCTAAAGTTTGAGGCAAACTTTTGCTCAAACTTTTTGTCCTCTCTTCCTCCTAGCCATTCCTTCTTGCTTCAACCTTTCTCCAAGCTTTCTTCACCTATCATTAATCAACCAAACACATCAAAGCTATGCTCAAAATCATGAGATATTCATTCTTTCATAATATGTGACAATTATAGCATAAAACCTCATGAAATTGCATTAATTCATCTATGGTTGATTAAATCGAAGGAAGCATGAAAATCTACCCAATTGGCTTGCTTATGGCTCAAGAAAGTGCATAATTCAATTGAAAACAAAAGAAAAAGGCTAGTGAAACTAGGCTAAGATGACTTGTCATCAGCTGCGTTCCACAGCCACCCGTTGCATCCTCCCTGTGCCGTCCTTCACACCATCGCCACCGTCGCGCCATCTACGATCAGCCTCGCCGTTGTAATTTCTGTCAAGTCCGTTCCGCTGCTGGTGTCGCAAACCAGGCAGAGGAAGAAGGAGACTCTATCGCATTGTCACCATGCCAGACCGCCGCGCGAGGAGCCGGGCTGTCGCTGCCTTTCCCATTGTAGAGAAGAGAGAGAGGTCGCGCGATGTTGATGGTGGGAGATGCGGGCCAGTGGCACGTGCAGGAACACAACCCACTGCGCGGAGCTATCTCCGCCGTTACAGCCGCCGTCAGTGCCGCCGAGGCTCCAGTCATTCTTGTCGTTGAGGGGGCTCACCGGAGTTGCTGGAGGCCGCCATCGCTCTATCTGGCCCTGTGTTGAGCTGCGCCGGTAAGCCTCTGTCGCCAGAAAACATCCCTGCTGCTGCGTCACCGGAGTTCTGACCGCCGAAAAAACCTCGCTGCTGCTGTGATTGTAGTCCACCTTATGGCTGCTGGAGAAAATTGCCTTGGCCGCTGAAACCACCGCCGATAAGGGTCCTTGCAGTCGGTTCTCATTCTTCCTGTTCCTGTGTTTTTATGGTTATGACGTTGTGCAGTCGCGGTTGTCGTGGTCGGAATTCGTCTCTGCTGCCGCTTGAGGTGGCTGCCGAGCTGCCGCTGAACCGATTCATAGACCGCCACTGTTCCAGTTCAGTCGCTCCTTCTTCGTTCGGTAAGAATTTTCGATTTGAAAGCTCTCTAGTTACTATTCTGTCATCATACACTAAGGTTTTGCGGCATCAATTGCTATGAGATTGAGTTTCTATTGTTATGTGTCGCGATTAGTGTTGCTGTGGTTACCGCGGGAGTGGCTTGGAGCCAAGGTTGCGGTTGTTGATGATCTCGATTTAAGATAGGAGGTTCCTGTGACGCGTTTGGGTTATGAAAATGCATTTTGAGGTAGGGGCACTTTCCAAAAACTATAGTTTATTATTGGAATTATTACATATAGATACCGATGTGAGACAATGTATTTGGTGATTGTATAAGCCTTATGTGATGTTGATTGTCCTGGATGAATGTAATTATTATTTGGTTTTGATGAATGGATTGTTGTGTGGATTTGTAAAATGAAATGCTTTTGGAGTTGATTCTTTTAAAGCTTTGATATCTGAGTTTAATCCGTTGAGGATTGATTTGAATTGAGTTAATTATTTTGATGATGTGAAAAGTCGAATGCACTTTTGAATTCAGCCTGGTTTACTTTAAATGACTTGGTATTGGACAAATGATTTGTTATTGAGCCGTTTCTTTAAAGTTTTGGAAACGAGTTAAATCGGTTGATATTGAGTTAATTTTGAAATGGTTTCCCTGAGATATGCCACTGAGGCGACTGTTGGATTTAGCTTGCTTTTGATTTGATTTCTGGTTTTGAGATGTTGAGAAGGAATGAGAAACGGTTTAGTTGGGACCCGAACCGGGTGGCAAAAGTCC
Source organism: Arachis hypogaea (assembly GCF_003086295.3). NCBI lineage: Eukaryota > Viridiplantae > Streptophyta > Magnoliopsida > Fabales > Fabaceae > Arachis > Arachis hypogaea. The sequence continues at coordinate 61,598,404 of NC_092047.1, forward strand.
AAGTTTTAGGGGAGGTGCTGTCGAAATTTCTACAAAATCCTAGTCTTGGTTGAAAAGTTATTTAAAAGGGGTTGGATTCGAGAAGTTGTATTATTTGATTTATCAAAAGAATATTTATGTTTTCAAGCTTAATTTATTTAGTGAACTTTATGCCTTGAGTTCGACTTATTTAGAAGTGAACTATTTTTACCGTTTGAATCACAAAAGTAAAGAATGATGCTCTAATATTGATTTTAATATAAAAAGGAGCTTTTCGTGATTTCAAAGGAATCTAGACTTTTGATTGAGTAACTAAGTTTGAGGCATTTTTGGAAGAGTTAGAAAAATGGGTTCCAAAAAGAAATCTGAAAGTGGTTTGATTCAAATGAATCGGTTCCTTTTCAAATGAGTTGATTTTTGGATCGATTGGAACTTGTGATTTTGTATGGTCGATTTCATAATAAATTCAGCTTTATTTACTTGAACCGAGAATCCATGATTTTAAGAGTTTCAATGAATTTTAAGGAATTGATATAGGTTGACCTTCCCTAAAGACTTGGGACTTTGCCGAGAAGCTTTTGTTATAAAATCCCATTGTTGGATGGGTGGTTTTGAATACTTTGAAATAAATCCTTAACTTGCCATGGTTTTGGAAGTTTTGGAAAGAGAATGCTGAGAGTGGCTTTGTTTTAAAAAGGGAACTCACCTTGACTAAATTTGACTTATGAGCCTGAGATGATTTGAGAAATGAGATCTTGAAAGCCAAGGCTGAAAAGAGTTGAAATTTGATTTCAAAGTGAATTGGCTTGAGAAAAGTGATTTATGGTTTAAATGCCAGTTTTATGAATTTGATGATGTTGAATGGTGGAAGTGCTGTTTTGTTATGGGCCGAAATGGCTGTGTATGATTACGAATATTGGCTGGTTTTGGATTGAACCATGAGCCAGAATGGCTGTATATGATATTGATTTATGGTTGATTGCCGAATGAATTATGGGCCGTATGGCTAACTATGAATTTTGAATTTAAGCCGGATGGCTTAGATGGATGTTGATCCATGGCTGGGACTGAATGAATATATGCTTGAGATACCTGGGTAGTAGCATGGGTTGTGGTTTGTCCCACTTGCTCCAGGTCAGAGACTGTGACGCCTGGGTAGTAGCGGTAGTAGTGGTGATTCCACTCACTCCAGGTTGAGCTTTTAAACACCCGCCTGGGTAGTAGCCGCAGTAGTGGTTATTCCACTGGCTCTGGGTTTAGCGGGTAGTAGCAATGGGATTGTAGCTCAAACCTACTTGCTCCGCGATGGGTGTTTCTGTCCATGGTTAGCTACCAGGACGTGTCGGGTGGCTATATAACCGACAGATGATATCATCAGCCACTAGGGACAGGCATGCATCATATGCATCTATGTGACATTGTTTGGGTGTGCATCTTGTACTTGGTTTGCCTATGTGATTAACTGCTAATTGTTTTACTTGCTGTAACTGTTTGTTTGTGCTTGAACTCCCTATCTGTGTTTGCAACTGGGACTCTGTTGGATTGTGATGATTCGGTTGATGGTTGGATTGATTGAGCCTAGGGCCGTGGTTGGATTGAGATGGACCGACGGTTAGTCTCGGTTTTGTGTTTCTGGTTTGGAATAAAATATGAAAGGCTATTTTGGTTCAGCATAGATAAACCGTTTTGAAAGGCTTTTGATGTTTTGAAAATTGAACGGTTCCTCTTTCAGAAAAGATTTCCGACTTTACTTTTAGTGTAAACCGTTGTTTTTGAAAAGAGGCATAAGACGGTTATTAATCACTGGTATGGTTTATCTTCATGTATCCTATTAAAGTAATTCCCAAAACCCTCTACTGAGAAATCTTTTCGAGGATGATGTTCTCACCCGCTACATTTTTTCCCTTTCAGGATATGGGCGCTGAAGTCACGAAGAGTTTATTTATTTGTTGTTGAGATGTTCTGTATTGCTTCAGATTATTATTTTTGTACCCTCGCCTTTATCTTGATTTATTTTGTAAGAGGGGTAGGAATTGTATTAGATAATGCTTGTGATATTATTTATATCTATGTATATATATATATTATATATATATATATATGAATGTACTTTTTATGAGTTTTTGTAAGTTGTATGGTATCTATGGATGTACGTTATCGAATGAAAGTAATTTTGGGAGTGGTATTGCGGTATAAAGTTTTAAACAGGCTCATATTTTAGTATTAAATAGTATAAGTGTCGTCATAATGTCCGAGCTATCAGAGTTGCGCAGCCGGAAGCGTGAGCTTTGGTAGTTAGGGTGTTACATTATGGTATCAGAGCTGTCCTTCCTGTAGAGCCTGAGGAATGGACTAACTATGCTTCAATTGTATACTCTGAGCTTTTGTCATGTATTAGGTCTTGTCGGATGACGAGAATTAGAGCTTTATGCACATGACGATTGATGCGTATTTTCGGAAAACAGAAAACGAATTCCAAACACACAAAACTAACCGGCAAGTGCACCGGGTCGTATCAAGTAATAAAACTCACGGGAGTGAGGTCGATCCCACAGGGATTGAAGGATTGAGCAACTTTAGTTTAGTGGATGATTTAGTCAAGCAAATCAAAAGTTGATTTGAGTGGTTTGTATTCGACAGAAGCTAAATTGCATGAAATTTAAAAGGGAGAAGGGTAAATTGCAGAAAACTAAAGAGCAGAGAAAGTGAATAAGCTGAATCTTAAAGAACAAGTAATGTAAATTGCAGAAACTTAGATTGCAAGAAATGTAAATTGCAGAATCTTAAAATGCAAGAAATGTAAATTACTTGAATTATAAAGGGGATTGGGAAGTGGGTTTGTAGAATTTAAACAAGGAAAAGTAAAATGCAATAAACAGAAAAGTAGAAGATGACTTGAATTAAACCGGATCTAAAACGGAAACGAGAGAAAGCTTGGTGTAGCAATAAAATAAAGAAATTGAAATTTAAAACTGTAGATCTCAGGACTCAAGAGACTAGATAGCTGAGTCTAGATCTCACTGCCTTCCTAGATCCAGCAAGAACAATTGCAAAGGAAATAAAGAAGTGTAAATTGCAGAGAGAATAGAATAAGAAGCAATTAACAGAAAAGGAAATTCAATTAAGCAGAAAATTAAACAAGATCTCAAGGTGAGATTGAAACAGAAGTTCTTCAATTCTCCACCCAAGATCCGAAGCAAGAAAAGTAAAGAGTACTGAGCAAGAACAAGGAAGAAGAGAGATCAATTCTCCTCCCAAATTCTCTAGAATTCTAAAGCAACCAATCAAAAACGTAAAGGTGAGCTCTCTGTAAGTGTTCCAAGAATGCCAAAGGAAAAGCTCTCCAAAAAACTTAAATCCTAAGCTATTTATACACTTTCTTCAAATGGTCTTCAAGCCTTGAATTGGGCCTTTGTTCTTGATGGAATTGGGTTGATAAAGGCCTTGGTTGATTGCTCTTGGAGTTGGAGAAAGATCCATTGTGAACCGGGTTGAAAAACATAAAAGCTTGAGTAAAAGTTTGAGTAAAAGTTTGAGGCAAACTTTTACTCAAACTTTTTATACCAGATGGCTTCACTTTGCTGCTACCAACGTTTGAGCCAAAGTTTGGGGTCAAACTTTTGCTCAAACGTTGGCCCCCTTGTAAATGTGTGTGGCGCCAACGTTTGAGCAAAAGTTTGACCTCAAACATTGGCGCAAGCTTTTTCCTCCAGGGTGTGCAAGTGTGGCGCCAACGTTTGAGCAAAAGTTTGACCTCAAACGTTGGTGCAAGCTTTTTCCTCCAGGGTATTGATTTTGTGATGCCAATGTTTGCCAAAAAGTTTGAGGCAAACGTTGGCTCAAGCTTTTCTCCCAAAAGTTTGAGCTAAAGTTTGAGGTCAAACTTTTGCTCAAGCTTTTTTTCTCTGGAGTGTTTTCAACTCAATTGAAAGTTTGAGCTAAAGTTTGAGGCAAACTTTTGCTCAAGCTTTTTGTTCTCTCTTGCTCCTAGCCATTCCTTCTTTCTTCAACCTTCTTCAAAACTCTTTTCACCTATCATCAATCAACCAAACACATCAAAGCTTTGCTCAAAATCATGAGTTTGTTATTCTTTCATAATTTATGACAATTATAGCATAAAATCTCATGAAATTGCATTAATTCATACATGGTTGATTGAATCAAAGGAAACATGGAAATCTACCCAATTGGCTTGCTTATGGCTCAAGAAAGTGCATAAATCAATCGAAAACAAAAGAAAAAGGCTAGTGAAACTAGGCTAAGATGACTTGTCATCAACGATCTATTGATTAACGCTGTTAGTCTTGCGTTGCATAATTCTTGGTATTAAGTTTGGCCGGCTTAATACTAGTGAATTATGTATATGAAAGCACTAATGGGTTATCATAGATGATATACGAGTTTTGAGTAAAGCGAATCGTGAGTTTTGAAAACGTTGGAAACTATTTCTCGAGGCTATTCAGTTGTGTGTCTTGGATTTTGTTCGGATTGACCTGTTCTTTCATGTCCTAACTTGGAGTTCTTGTTTGCTAATCCTTTTGAGAAGTAGTTTGATTTTTCAATTCTATTCTTCTAATCATATGCATTCTTGTTTGATCTTAAGTGCTTATGCTTGTTTAAAATCCTTGTTGCATCTATCTTCCTCTGTTTGAATTCTTCTTGATTCATGTATTCTTTGATATGGTTTTGAACTTGTCCTAATTCGTTGTGCATTTCAACTCCGGATTTCGAGTCCATTCTTAGAGAACTTGTTGATTCGGTTTTTCTCTTATTTGACAATGATTACATCCAATTTTGAGATTTTTATAAAACTTGCTGTTGACTAGATATACACTTATCTATATGTGGGACTTTGAAGATTTCTTATACAGTTTAACAACTATTCATTTCAAATACGTCGCCTGTACTTTTACTAGTTTACGGAACTACACTTATTTTTAACTACAATTTGACTTTCTTGTAATTTTACTATAGTTCCAATGCACATCTTCATTTGATTATGTATTTGAATATTTTTCAAAATTTTGAAAAGAAAGGATTTACCACCTTTGTCTCGGTTGAGTTTCGTTTGATAAGCTTTATTTAACTTATTTTGAATCGAGTTTGATTTAGCATACTATATGGTTTATGCCATTGTTGATCTTTTGAAAATGTTGGACTCATATCTTTCTTCTTACGAACGAACTAAAGTCTTCCTTAAGCCTTCCATCTCCATGAATGTCATGCTTGACCTTGTTTTTAACTGATCTTTTACATCTTGTGGATATTGCCATTGATCTTAGTTTTTCCTTTTGTGAATCTCATTCTAATATGAGTAAGTTTGATTCGTTTCAAAATAGTGCATCATTTATCCTCTCATTGTCTCTACCAGAGTTTTTAGTCAAAGATTTATCCTTGAGAAATTACTAATGATTGGGTTGTCTTTTCCTATGACTTTTGTATTCTTTTGAATCAATTGAAAGTTTGTTTGATGTCTCATGCCTAGTGGATATTGTTTGAACTATTTTGGTTTAAGATCCTTTCTTGCAAGGCTTGACTCCTTTTTAGTACATCTTAAACTTCTTAAATGTTCTTCTGAGATGGTGATTTCAAGAACACTTTTGGAGTCTTGTTTTGAACCTTTTAAAGAAGTTTTGAATTCTCGTGTAAAAAGTTTTAAACGGAATTTGTTTTCTGTTGCTTGATTGAGATTGAAACCATTGTTCAGTTTTTGACAAAATTGTTTTAGAGTTGACATGCACTATTTTAAATGAGGTTTTGAAATGTTTCCTTGTTTAATGGAAACCTGTTCGTTTGTAACGCACCACTTGGTTCCTTACCAATTGTAAGCAAATTTTTACCTCGGAATTTCTTTTCTAAAGAGAATTTAACTTCCTCTTTCGTCCTTGCTATAAATTTTATATATACTTGTTTGAATATGGACTTTGATAATTTTTGAACAAGCATTTGATTTTTCTTCCGAGTCTTCTGAACTACTTTTGGTTAAGATTGTGCACCTAACTATCTTTCTAAAATAGTTGAGAAAATATTTTTGCTCTCAGCTAAATCTGTGTACAGTTGTTTTTAAAATTCTACATGATCTGTTTCAACATGAAGTTGTATTACAGCAAAGCCACATTTATGCTTTTGTTTCTCTCTTGAAGAATGTTTATTACTTGACTTTCTTCTAAACTGCGAAGTGATTTTTCTGCAAATTTTCGATTCTTTTATGAACAATGTATTCGGAAGTATTTTTAATCATGCTCTTGAGTTCTGTGAGCTTTGTTTGGGTTTGAAATATTCTCTTCTGTAAACCTCATGCTTCCTCGACTCAGCTTGAGTTTGTTTCAAACTGATGCGCTGGTTTTCTTATTGATCCTATTGAATTTCCTTAATCCAAGCGTTATCTTTGAAGTTGTCAATTGAATTGTGTCTAGCAAACTTTATTGCTTGAGCATCCTTGTTTATTTGGAATTGGATACATTCTCTCAGATCTATGAGTACTATCCCTGACATTTGATTCTTCTTCCTAAATCTTGTGTCCTTCTGAGTAGACTCGAGAATTGTTTTGATATCACGTGTGACTTGTAGACGTAGTAACGCGATGCGTTAGTTCTTTAAGACGTGATATGTATATATGGAAGGTGAAGCAGTAGGTGTGTAACGTTATGATGAGTTGTGGGTGTTTTGTCTCTTGCAAATGAGCTTGCGGGTGTTAGGCTCATGATCAGCTATGAGGTTGTAAAGTGCTTGATAGAGTTGGAGAGTTGAAGCTTTGAGGTTGAGATGAGATTAGTGTGCGGATGTTGAGCACGTCGTTGTAACCTCATCCTGTTTTATAACCTTCAATGCCTTGCTTTACTACCACATGCTTGAACCATGACATCTTTTGCACTTGAGCCTATCTTGTAATGTTTGCTTTGCAACCATATTCCTACCTATGTATCCTTATGCATACGACCACCCAAGTATTTGAAAACCGTATATATATTTATATTTTGAGATATTTTTGCTTCTTCCTTAAATGTATTCAAGGGTGAACTCATATGAAATTTCTTTCGTTTTCTAACAATTTTTGAGGGCGAAAATTTTTATAAGGTGGGTAGAATGTAAGACCCAGAACCTTTGAAAAGTCTTTTTATGATCAAGTCTCAAATCATATAGTTATTTATCTCCTTAATTTCAGAAATTATTTTATTAAAGATAATTAAGGCAAGTTTTGTTTTTTGAATTTGAGATGAGTTATGATTATTATCCAATTTTATAATAATTGGATTATTTTCTATATTTGAATTATAAAGTTGTTAGTTATGAAATAATAAGGATTTTATATGATTTGGATTAGATAAGTAATATTTTAAATATTACTATTGCTATTTTGGAAAAATAGAGAAATTAATTATATTATTTCTAATTTTTAGATTTGGGCATTATATTGAAAATAAAGTGTGAAGTTGATAAGCAAATAGTATTTTTATACATTATTATTGTTGGATTAGAATTTATTTCTAATTACTATATTATCCCTATTTTTTGTGAAATTACCAAAATGCCCTTAACCCTAATTTTTAAAAAAAATGAATGAAACCCTAAAGCCCTACTTGGTAACCCGTTGCTCCCCCATGCCCTAGCAGCCACAACACACACACACACAGCTTCCTTCCTCTCTTTCCATGAAACGGGAAGAAACAGAAGCAGAAAAATGAAATTTGAGGGAGGAGAAAGAAGGGTTCGCCGGCGTAGAGGGGGAAGGGGGCTCACCGCGCCGCCAAACGTCCTCACCGCACCTGACAACGAGCTGCGTTCCACAGCCACCCGTTGCATCCTGCCTGTGCCGTCCTTCACACCATCGCCGCCGTCGCGCCATCTGCGATCAGCCTCGCCGTTGTAATTTCTGTCAAGTCCGTTCCGCTATTGGTGTCGCAAACTAGGTAGAGGAAGAAGGAGACTCTATCGCGTTGTCACCATGCCAGACCGACGCGCGAGGAGCCGGGCTGTCGCTGCCTTTCCCGTTGTAGAGAAGAGAGAGAGGTCGCGCGATGTTGATGGTGGGAGATGCGGGCCAGTGGCACGTGCAGGAACGCAACCCACTGCGCGGAGCTATCTCCGCCGTTACTGCCGTCGTCAGTGCCGCCGAGGCTCCAGTCATTCTTGTCGTTGAGGGGGCTCACCGGAGTTGCTGGAGGCTGCCATCGCTCTATCTGGCCCTGTGTTGAGCTGCGCCGGTAAGCCTCTGTCGCCAGAAAACATCCCTGCTGTTGTGTCACCAGAGTTCTGACCGCCGAAAAAACCTCGCTGCCGCTGTGATTGTAGTCCACCGTATGGCCGTCGGAGAAAATTGCCTTGGCCGCTGAAACCACCGCCGATAAGGGTCCTTGCAGTCGGTTCTCATTCTTCCTGTTCGTGTGTTTTTATGGCTATGACGTTGTGTAGTCGCGGTTGTCGTGGTCAGAATTCGTCTCTGCTGCCGCTTGAGGTGGCTGCCGGGCTGCCGCTGAACCGATTCATAGACCGCCACTGTTCCAGTTCAGTCGCTCCTTCTTCGTTCGGTAAGCATTTTCGATTTGAAAGCTCTCTAGTTACTATTCTGTCATCATACACTAAGGTTTTGTGGCATCAATTGCTATGAGATTGAGTTTCTATTGTTATGTGTCGTGATTAGTGTTGCTGTTGTTACCGCGGGAGTGGCTTGGAGCCAAGGTTGCGGTTGTTGATGATCTCGATTTAAGATAGGAGGTTCCTGTGATGCGTTTGGGTTATGGAATTGCGTTTTGAGGTAGGGGCATTTTCTAAAAACTATAGTTTATTATTGGAATTATTACATATAGATACTGATATGAGACAATGTATTTGGTGATTGTATAAGCCTTATGTGATGTTGATTGTCCTGGATGAATGTAATTATTATTTGGTTTTGATGAATGGATTGTTGTGTGGATTTGTAAAATGAAATGCTTTTGGAGTTGATTCTTTTAAAGCTTTGATATCTGAGTTTAATCCGTTGAGAATTGATTTGAATTGAGTTAATTATTTTGATGATGTGAAAAGTCGAATGCACTTTTGAATTCAGCCTGGTTTACTTTAAATGACTTGGTATTGGACAAATGATTTGTTATTGAGCCGTTTCTTTAAAGTTTTGGAAACGAGTTAAATCGGTTGATATTGAGTTGATTTTGAAATAGTTTCTTTGAGATATGCCACTGAGGCGACTGTTGGATTTAGCTTGCTTTTTGATTTGATTTCTGGTTTTGAGATGTTGAGAAGGAATGAGAAACGGTTTAGTTGGGACCCGAACCGGGTGGCAAAAGTCCAAGTTTTAGGGGAGGTGCTGTCGAAATTTCTACAAAATCCTAGTCTTGGTTGAAAAGTTATTTAAAAGGGGTTGGATTCGAGAAGTTGTATTATTTGATTTATCAAAAGAATATTTATGTTTTCAAGCTTAATTTATTTAGTGAACTTTATGCCTTGAGTTCGACTTATTTAGAAATGAACTATTTTTACCGTTTGAATCACTGAAGTAAAGAATGATGCTCTAATATTGATTTTAATATAAAAAGGAGCTTTTCGTGATTTCAAAGGAATCTAGACTTTTGATTGAGTAACTAAGTTTGAGGCATTTTTGGAAGAGTTAGAAAAATGGGTTCCAAAAAGAAACCTGAAAGTGGTTTGATTCAAATGAACCGGTTCCTTTTCAAATGAGTTGATTTTTGGACCGATTGGAACTTGTGATTTTGTATGGCCGGTTTCATAATAAATTCAGTTTTATTTACTTGAACCGAGAATCCATGATTTTAAGAGTTTCAATGAATTTTAAGGAATTGATATAGGTTGACCTTCCCTAAAGACTTGGGACTCTGCCGAGAAGCTTTTGTTATAAAATCCCATTGTTGGATTGGTGGTTTTGAATACTTTGAAATAAATCCTTAACTTGCCATGGTTTTGGAAGTTTTGGAAAGAGAATGCCGAGAGTGGCTTTGTTTTAAAAAGGGAACTCACCTTGAGTAAATTTGACTTATGAGCCTGAGATGATTTGAGAAATGAGATCTTGAAAGCCAAGGCTGAAAAGAGTTAAAATTTGATTTCAAAGTGAATTGGCTTGAGAAAAGTGATTTATGGTTTAAATGCCAGTTTTATGAATTTGATGATGTTGAATGGTGGAAGTGCTGTTTTGTTATGGGCCGGAATGGCTGTGTATGATTACGAATATTGGCTGGTTTTGGATTGAACCGTGAGCCAGAATGGCTATATATAATATTGATTTATGGTTGATTGCCGAATGAATTATGGGTCGTATGGCTAACTATGAATTTTGAATTTAAGCCGGATGGCTGAGATGGATGTTGATCCATGGCTGGGACTGAATGAATATATGCTTGAGATACCTGGGTAGTAGCAAGGGTTGTGGTTCGTCCCACTTGCTCTAGGTCAGAGACTGTGACGCCTGGGTAGTAGCGGTAGTAGTGGTGATTCCACTCGCTCCAGGTTGAGCTTTTAAACACCCGCCTGGGTTGTAGCCGCAGTAGTGGTTATTCCACTGGCTCTGGGTTGAGCGGGTAGTAGCAATGGGGTTGTAGCTCAAACCTACTTGCTCCGCGATGGGTGTTTCTGTCCATGGTTAGCTACTAGGACGTGTCGGGTTGGCTATATAACCGACAGATGATATCATCAGCCACTAGGGACAGGCATGCATCATATGCATCTATGTGACATTGTTTGGGTGTGCATCTTGTACTTGGTTTGCCTATGTGATTAACTGCTAAATGTTTTACTTGCTGTAACTATTTGTTTGTGCTTGAACTCCCTATCTGTGTTTGCAACTAGGACTCTGTTGGATTGTGATGATTTGGTTGATGGTTGGATTGATTGGGCCTAGGGCCGTGGTTGGATTGAGATGGACTGACGGTTAGTCTCGGTTTTGTGTTTCTGGTTTGAAATAAAATATGAAAGGCTATTTTGGTTCAGCATAGATAAACCATTTTGAAAGGCTTTTGATGTTTTGAAAATTGAACGGTTCCTCTTTCAGAAAAGATTTCCGACTTTACTTTTAGTGTAAACCGTTGTTTTTGAAAAGAGGCATAAGACGGTTATTAATCACTGGTACGGTTTATCTTCATGTATCCTATTACAGTAATTCCCAAAAACCCTCTACTGAGAACCCTTTTGAGGATGATGTTCTCACCCCCTACATTTTTTCCCTTTCAGGATATGGGCGCTGAAGTCACGAAGAGTTTATTTATTTGTTGTTGAGATGTTCTGTATTGCTTCAGATTATTATTTTTGTACCCTCGCCTTTATCTCGATTTATTTTGTAAGAGGGGTAGGAATTGTATTAGATAATGCTTGTGATATTATTTATATCTATGTATATATATATATATATATATATATATATATATGAATGTACTTTTTATGAGTTTTTGTATGTTGTATGGTATCTATGGATGTACGTTATCGAACGAAAGTAATTTTGGGAGCGGTATTGCGGTTTAAAGTTTTAAACAGGCTCATATTTTAGTATTAAATAGTATAAGTGTCGTCATAATGTCCGAGCTATCAGAGTTGCGCAGCCGGAAGCGTGAGCTTTGGTAGTTAGGGTGTAACACCAACTCTCTGTCTCCTTTTGGGATTTGTGCAATCCATGCGACGCGATCGCGTCGCTCACGCGGTCGTGTGGGATTGATTGTGTGCATGTGACGTGATCGCGTCAGGCACGCGATCGCGTGGGTCATTTTGTGCTAGACGCACAATGGCCGCACGATTCCAGCCTAACTTTCTGGACGTTGGATATTTACGCCGATCTCCAGGTCACGCGGCCGCGTGGATGACGTGGTCGCGTGGGAAGTGTATTTCGCCATTTGACGCGATCGCATGGATGATGCGGTCGCGTCGCGCACCTTTTTTTTGTACAGAATGCAATGCTTAATGTGAATGCTATGCATGATTCCAGGTTTAATAATGAAATAAAATAAAACTCAAAAATAAACAAGAGTAAATAAAATTGAAAGTACGAAAGGAACGATCATACCATGGTGGGTTGTCTCCCGCCTAGCACTTTTAGTTAAAGTCCTTAAGTTGGACATTGGAAGAGCTTCGTGTTATGGTGGCTTGTGTTTAAATTCATCTAGAAATCTCCACCAGTGCTTGGAATGCTAATAGCCTCCGGGGTCCCAAACTAGGTATGTAAAGCTTCTGAGCAGCTTTAAACAGATTTTCAGGCTCCCGGAATGACGAATGTCAGAATGGATTCCAGGATCACAAGTCTTGTTTTTAAATCCGCCTCCGTCTTGATCTACATGTTTCCATCCGGGTGGTTTAAAAAGTAAATTCTCACCATGGTGACCAAACATTTTCCGAGATCCATTCGATTGAACATGATACCAATCCGTGCACTTCAAGTTGAAGCGCGGAACCTTATTGAACCTTGTGCACCAGCTCTGAGCACGTGCCATTTCCCGCTTACTCTTAAAGCCGCAGAGAGCTCTAAGCTGGCCATCTGTTTCAAGCAAACCATATTCGAGTGAAAAAGTAAAGTTAAAGGTTAAGGATTGTACCCACTTGAAGCTTGTATTAGGTGGTAATGGCCTTGGGATAGGTGTTTCCAGTGGTTCTGTAAGTTCTGCTCCCTGGTAATCTTCTGTGAATTCCTCCACTTTTTTGTAAGGATCTTCAAATGCATCATCACCCTGGTCAAAGTCTTCTATGTCTTCCTCATCACTCGAGTCATAGATTGGAGGTTGAGAGAAGTGTACCTCTGCATCATCTTCGTATTCATCTGGGGAAGATTCTTCGATCTCAGAGGATTCACTTGCGGATGCAAGTCCATTACTAAGAGAACTTGACTTGTGACTATCATCATCAAGGGAATTTGTGTCCTGGGTTATTCCGTCTAGTTCTTCATAAACGACTTGCCTTGGGGATTGTAAACTATCCTCCTTAGCATCAACTGTAACGTCCTTGACGGAGTTCTCCTCAGCTCTAGATTCCCATGGAGGTTCAGCGTCTCCTAGATCTTCAACCAACTCTTCTTCTTGTACAATGACAGCTTCTTCTATTTGTTCTAGTACGAATTCACTCTCTGTCTTGTCCACTGGAGTTTCTAGTATCTCCTTCATGCTACGCTTTTCATCAGATTGTCCACATGGGGCTGTGGTTGGTCCTTGAATATTCGAACGTCTAGAAGCTAATTGAATTATTGCTTGCTCCAGTTGTCGAATGGTTGTTTGAAGCTTATTTACTGTTTCCTTAAGGCGAACCTCTGATTCTCTGGGTGATGGATTTGGACATGATACATAGAAAAGTGGTGGTGCTTGGGAGTGATTGGATTGGAACTGGGGTAAATAGGGATCATGTGGTGGCGAATGGTGAAGAGAAGCTTGTGAGTGTGGTGGTTCGAGGTTATGTTGAGAGGATGGTCTATAGGCACGAAGTGGGGCTTGTTGGTAGTTACAAAGTTGTCTACCATATCTATTAGCTGGGTATGCATTGTAGAATGGTCATTGTCCATGATATCTTGGAGGGTGTTGTTGCCTAAAGGGTTGATTAGATCTTCTTGGCTCCACCCATCCTTGACTGGTCTAACCTTGATGCATATTCCTGCTGTAACTTCTATTTCCTTCAACAAAGTTAGAACTAAACTCAAAGCGAGGGGGGTGAGAATTCATAGTAGCTAATGCAAATAAAAATAAAAATAAACAAATAAACAAGTAAAAGAGAAATGATGAGCGGATAATTTATACGCTTTTTGACATTGTTTTTAGTATGTTTTTAGTAGGATCTAGTTACTTTTAGGGATGTTTTCATTAGTTTTTATGTTAAATTCACATTTCTGGACTTTACTATGAGTTTGTGTGTTTTTCTGTGATTTCAGGTATTTTCTGGCTGAAATTGAGGGACTTGAGCAGAAATCAGATTTAGAGGTTGAAGAAGGACTGCTGATGCTGTTGGATTCTGACCTCCCTGCACTCAAAGAGAATTTTCTGGAGCTACAGAACTCGAAATAGCGCGCTTCCAATTGCATTGGAAAGTAGACATCCAGGGCTTTCCAGCAATATATAATAGTCCATACTTTGGCCAAGAATAGACGACGCAAACTGGCGTTCAACGCCAGCTCTCTGTCCAATTCTGGCGTCCAGCGCCAGAAAAGGATCCAAAACCAGAGTTGAACGCCAGAAATGGATCAAAACCTGGCGTTCAACTCCACAAATGGCCTCTGCACGTGGAAAGTTAAAGCTCAGCCCAAGCACACACCAAGTGGGCCCCGGAAGTGAATTTATGCATCAATTACTTACTCATGTAGACCCTAGTGACTAGTTTATTATAAATAGGACATTTTACTAGTCTTTTTGACCATCTTTGGATGCATGGTTCTTCGATCAGAGGGGCTGGCCATCTCGGCCATGCCTGGACCTTTCACTTATGTATTTTCAACGGTAGAGTTTCTACACTCCATAGATTAAGGTGTGGAGCTCTGCTGTTCCTCAAAGATTAATGCAAAGTACTACTGTTTTCTATTCAATTCATCTTATTTCGCTTCTAAGATATTCATTCGTACTTCAACCTGAATGTGATGAACGTGACAATCATCATCATTCCCTATGAACGCGTGCCTGACAACCACTTCCGTTTTACATTAGAATTGAATGAGTATCTCTTAGATCTCTTAATCAGAATCTTCGTGGCGTAAGCTAGAATGATGGCGGCATTCAAGAGAATCCGGAAAGTCTAAACCTTGTCTGTGGTATTCCGAGTAGGATTCAATGAATGAATGACTGTGACGAGCTCCAAACTCGCGATTGTGGGGCGTTAGTGACAGACGCAAAAGGATAGTAAATCCTATTCCAGCATGATCGAGAACCGACAGATGAATAGCCGTGCCGTGACAGGGTGCGTTGATCATTTTCACTGAGAGGATAAGATGAAGCCATTGACAAGGGTGATGCCTCCAGACGATTAGCCGTGCCGTGACAGGGCGTTGGATCATTTTCCCGAGAGATGACCGAAAGTAGCCGTTGACAATGGTGATGTATCACATAAAGCCAGCCATGGAAAGGAGTAAGACTGATTGGATGAAGATAGCAGGAAAGCAGAGGTTCAGAAGAATGAAAAGCATCTCCATTTGCTTATCTGAAATTCCTACCAATGATTTACATAAGTACCTTTATCCCTATTCTATTAATTATTTTTCGAAAACACCATTATCAATTTATATCTGCCTAACTGAGATTTGCAAGGTGACCATAGCTTGCTTCATACCAACAATCTCCGTGGGATTCGACCCTTACTCACGTAAGGTATTACTTGGACGACCCAGTGCACTTGCTGGTCAGTTACACGGAGTTGTGAACCGTGGTCTTGGCATCATGTTTTTGGCGCCATTACCAGGGAAAGAAAGAGCGATGAATTTTACATACTTAAAGTGTAATCACGATTCCGCGTACCAAGTTTATGGCGCCGTTGCCAGGGATTGTTCGAGTTTGGACAACTGACGGTTCATCTTGTTGCTCAGATTAGGTAATTTTCTTTTTGTTTTCTTTTCAAAAATTTTTCAAAAATATTTCAAAATTTTCTCATCTGTTTTCGAAAAAAAAATTTAAATAAAAATGTTTTCAAAAATCTATTTGTCTTCAGAATTTTTAAGAATGAATTCTAGTGTTTCATGAAGCATGTTGAAGCCTGGCTGGCTGTAAAGCCATGTCTAATTCCTTTGGAATGAGTATGTTGGGCGTGTCATGTCTGAGTTACATACTAAAGCTTGGCTGGCTATTAAGCCATGCCTGACCCTTTGATTGGAGCTTTAAAGCACAAAGATTCCTGGAATTCACATTAAAGATTTTGAAATCCTTATTTTTGTTTTTCAAATAATTTTTGAAAAAAAAAAATCCAAAAAAATTAGAAAATCATAAAAATCAAAAATATTTTTTGTGTTTCTTGTTTGAGTCATGTGTCATGTTATAAGTTTGGTGTCAATTGCATATGCATCTTGCATTTTTCGAAAATTTCATGCATTCATAGTGTTCTTCATGATCTTCAAGTTGTTCTTGGTAAGTCTTCTTGTTTGATCTTGATGATTTTTTGTTTTGTGTTGTTTAGTGTTTTTCATATGCATTCTTGAATTCTTAGTGCCTAAGCATTAAAGAATTCTAAGTTTGGTGTATTGCATGTTTTCTTTACATTAAAAATTTTTCAAAAATATGTTCTTGGTGTTCATCTTGACATTCATAGCATTCTTGATTGCATTCATTGTTTTGATCTAAAAATTTCATGCATTACATAATTTTCATGTTTTTCTCTCTCATAATAAAAATTCAAAAATCAAAAAAATATCTTTCCCTCTTTTCTCTCATCAAATTCAAAAATTTGAGTTGACTTTTTCAAAAATTTTTAAAATCAAGTTGTTTCTTATGAGTCAAATCAAATTTTCAATTTGAAAATCTAATCTCTTTCAAAATCTTTTTTCAAAAATCAAATCTTTTTCAAATTTCTTAGTTATTTTCGAAAAATTCTAAAAATATTTTTCAAAAATCTTTTTCTTAATTTTATATCAAATTTTCGAAAATAACAATGACAATTAATGTTTTGATTCAAAAATTTCAAGTTTGTTACTTGCTTGTTAAGAAAGATTCAAACTTTAAGTTCTAGAATCATATCTTGTGATTTCTTGTGAATCAAGTCATTAATTGTGATTTTAAAAATCAAATCTTTTTCAAAAACTAATTTCTATCATACCTTTTCAAAAATATCTTCTTATCTTATCTTTTTCAAAATATGATTTCAAAATATCTTTTCTAACTTCCTAACTTCTTATCTTTTCAAAAATTTGTTTCAACTAACTAACTAACTTTTTGTTTATTTCTTATCTTTTTCAAAACCACCTAACTAACTCTCTCTCTCTCATTTTCGAAAATATCTTCCCCCTTTTTCAAAATTTCTTTTTTAATTTATTAATTATTTCAATTTTTTTCTCTTAATTTTCGAAAATTACTAACATTTTTTCAAAAACTATTTTCAAAAATCACTAACTCTTTTTCAAAAATTATTTTCGAAAATTCCTTCTCTCTCATCTCCTTCTATTTATTTATTCATCTACTAACATCTCATCTCACATCTCTACCCTCCTCACAGTTGTGTTTCTTCCATTACATTATATTCTTTATCTCCCTCTTTTCTTCCACTCACAAAGGGATCCCTATACTGTGACAAGAGGATTCCTCTTCTTTTCTTTTTCTCTCCTCTTTCTTATGAGCAGGGATAGAGAAAAAGGCATTCTTGTTGAAGCTGATCCAGAACCTGAAAGGACTCTGAAGAGAAAATTAAGAGAAGCTAAATTACAACAATCCAGAGACAACTTGATTGAAAATTTCGAACAAGTAAAGAAGATGGCAGCCGAACCCAACAACAATGCAAGGAGGATGCTTGGTGACTTTACTGCACCTAATTCCAATTTACATGGAAGAAGCATCTCCATTCCTGCCATTGGAGCAAACAACTTTGAGTTGAAACTTCAATTAGTTTCTCTGATGCAGCAGAACTGCAAGTTTCATGGACTTCCATCTGAAGATCCTTTTCAGTTCTTAACTGGATTCTTGCAGATATGTGATACTGTTAAGACTAATGGAGTAGATCCTGAAGTCTACAGGCTCATACTTTTCCCTTTTGCTGTAAGAGACAGAGCTAGAGTGTGGTTGGATTCTCAACCCAAGGATAGCCTGAACTCTTGGGATAAGCTGGTCAAGGCTTTCTTAGCCAAGTTCCTTCCTCCTCAAAAGCTGAGCAAGCTTAGAGTGGATGTTCAAACCTTCAGACAGAAAGAAGGTGAATCCCTCTATGAAGCTTGGGAGAGATACAAAGGACTGACCAAAAAGTGTCCTTCTGACATGCTTTCAGAATGGACCATCCTGGATATATTCTATGATGGTTTATCTGAGTTATCAAAGATGTCATTGGATACTTCTGCAGGTGGATCCATTCACCTAAAGAAAACACCTGCAGAAGCTCAAGAACTCATTGACAAGGTTGCAAATAACCAGTTCATGTACACTTCTAAAAGGAATCCTGTGAATAATGGGACGCCTATGAAGAAGGGAGTTCTTGAAATTGATACTCTGAATGCCATATTGGCTCAGAATAAAATATTGACTCAGCAAGTCAATATGATTTCTCAGAGTCTGAATGGAATGCAAGCTGCATCCAACAGTACTCAAGAGGCTTCTCCTGAAGAAGAAGCTTATGATCCTAAGAACCCTGCAATAGCAGAGGTAAATTACTTAGGTGAACCTTATGGAAACACCTATAACTCAACATGGAGAAATCATCCAAATTTCTCATGGAAGGATCAAAAGCCTCAACAAGGCTTTAATAATGGGGGAAGAAACAGGTTTAGCAATAGCAAGCCTTTTCCATCATCCACTCAGCAACAGACAGAGAATTCTGAGCAGAACCCATCTAGCTTAGCAAACTTAATCTCTGATCTATCTAAGGCCACTGTGAGTTTCATGAATGAAACAAGGTCTTCCATTAGAAATTTGGAAGCAAAAGTGGGCCAGCTGAGTAAAAGGATAACTGAAATCCCTCCTAGCACTCTCCCAAGCAATACAAAAGAAAATCCAAAAGGAGAGTGCAAGGCCATTGACATAACCAAAATGGCCGAACCCAAAGAGGGAGTGGAGGACGTGAATCCCAAGGAGGAAGACCTCCTGGGACGTCCAGTGATCAATAAGGAGCTTCCCTCTGAGGAACCAAAGGACTCTGAGGCTCATCTAGAGACCATAGAGATTCCATTGAACCTCCTTATGCCCTTCATGAGCTCTGATGAGTATTCCTCTTCTGAAGAGAATGAGGATGTTACTGAAGAGCAAACTGCCAAGTTTCTTGGTGCAATCATGAAGCTGAATGCCAAATTATTTGGCATTGATACTTGGGAAGTTGAACCTCCCTTGTTCATCAATGAACTAAGTGACCTGGATCAACTGACATTGCCTCAGAAGAGACAGGATCCTGGGAAGTTCATAATACCTTGTACCATAGGCACCATGATCTTTAAGGCTCTGTGTGACCTTGGTTCAGGAATAAACCTCATACCCCTCTCTGTAATAGAGAAACTAGGAATCTATGGGGTGCAAGCTGCTAAAATCTCATTAGAGATGGCAGACAATTCAAGAAAACAGGCTTATGGACAAGTAGAGGACGTGTTAGTAAAGGTTGAAGGCCTTTACACCCCTGCTGATTTCATAGTCTTGGATACTGGAAAGGAAGAGGATGAATCCATCATCCTAGGAAGACCTTTCCTGTCCACAGCAAGAGCTGTGATTGATGTGGACAGAGGAGAATTGATCCTTCAATTGAATGAGGACAACCTTGTGTTTACAACTCAAGGATATCTCTCTGCATCCATAGAGAGGAAGCAGAAGAAGCTTCTCTCAAAGCAGAGTCAAACAAAGCCCCACAGTCAAACTCTAAGTTTGGTGTTGGAGAGTCTCAACAATGCTCTGAACATCCGTGAGGCTCCATGAGAGCCCACTGTCAAGCTATTGACATTAAAGAAGCGCTTGTTGGGAGCAACCCAATTTTTATTTATCTAACTATATTTTTCTTAGTTATATGTCTTTATAGGTTCATGATCATGTGGAGTTACAAAACAAACAAAAAAAAATCAAAAACGGAATCAAAAACAGCAGAAGAAAAATCACACCCTGGAGGA
Source organism: Arachis hypogaea (assembly GCF_003086295.3). Lineage (NCBI taxonomy): Eukaryota > Viridiplantae > Streptophyta > Magnoliopsida > Fabales > Fabaceae > Arachis > Arachis hypogaea. The sequence goes on from NC_092047.1 coordinate 61,618,058, forward strand.
GCATCTGTCTGGCGTTCAAACGCCCAGAACAAGCATGGTTCTGGCGTTCAACGCCAGAAATGGCAGCAAATGGGCGTTGAACACCCAAAATGGGCACCAACCTGGCGCTGAACGCCCAGAGTTGTGTGCAAGGGCATTTTACATGCCTAAATTGGTGCAGAGATGTAAATGCCTTGACACCTAAGGATCTGTGGATCCCACAGGATCATCTCAGGATCTGTGGACCCCACAGGATCCCCACCTACCTCATCATCTCTCTTTCCATTCATGATCATCCCTTCTGTTTTCCATTTACCACTCACATCCATACACCCACTACCTTCAAAATTCAACATCTCTCTCCCACCCAATCCCACCCATATGGCCGAATACACACTCCTATCCATCTCCTCCATATCTTCTTCTTCTTCTTCTATTCTTTCTTCTTTTGCTCGAGGGCGAGTAACATTCTAAGTTTGGTGTGGTAAAATCATAGCTTTTTTGTTTTTTTCCATAACCATTGATGGCACCTAAGGCCAGAGAAACCTCTAGAAAGAGGAAAGGGAAGACAAAAGCTTCCATCAAGGGTTTATAGCTCAGTGGTAGAACATTTGACTGCAAATCAAGAGATCCCTGAGATACCTCAGGGGATACATTTTCTTCCACACAATTATTGGAAGCAACTAAGGGTGGAACATCAAGAGCACTCCATCATCCTTCATGAAATTAGAGAAAATCAAAAAGCAATGAGGGAGGAGCAACAAAGACAAGGAAGAGACATAAAAGAGCTCAAGGACATCATTGGTTCCTCAAGAAGGAAACGCCACCATCACTAAGGTGGATTCATTCCTTGTTCTTACTTTCTCTGTTTTTCGTTTTCTATGTTATGTGCTTATCTATGTTTGTGTCTTCTTTACATGATCATTAGTAGTTAGTAACTTTGTCTTAAAGTTATGAATGTCCTATGAATCTATCACCTCTCTTAAAATGAAAAATGTTTTAATTCAAAAGAACAAGAAGTACATGAGTTTCGAATTTATCCTTGAACTTAGCTTAATTATATTGATGTGGTGACAATGCTTCTTGTTTTCTGAATGAATGCTTGAACAGTGCATATGTCTTTTGAAGTTGTTGTTTAAGAATGTTAAATATGTTGGCTCTTGAAAGAATGATGACTAGGAGACATGTTATTTGATAATCTGAAAAATCATAAAAATGATTCTTGAAGCAAGAAAAAGCAGCAAAGAACAAAGCTTGCAGAAAAAAATAGGCGAAAAAAAAATAGAAAAAAAGAAAAAGCAAGCAGAAAAAGCCAAAGCTCTTAAAACCAAGAGGCAAGAGCAAAAAGCCAATAACCCTTAAAACCAAAAGGCAAGGGCAAATAAAAAGGATCCCAAGGCTTTGAGCATCAGTGGATAGGAGGACCTAAAGGAATAAAATCCTGGTCTAAGCGGCTAAACCAAGCTGTCCCTAACCATGTGCTTGTGGCGTGTAGGTGTCAAGTGAAAACTTGAGACTGAGCGGTTAAAGTCAAGGTCCAAAGCAAAAAAAGAGTGTGCTTAAGAACCCTGGACACCTCCAATTGGGGACTTTAGCAAAGCTGAGTCACAATCTGAAAAGGTTCACCCAATTATGTGTTTGTGGCATTTATGTATCCGGTGGTAATACTGGAAAACAAAGTGCTTAGGGCCACGACCAAGACTCATAAAGAAGCTGTGTTCAAGAATCATCATACTGAACTAGGAGAGTCAATAACACTATCTGAACTCTGAGTTCCTATAGATGCCAATCATTCTGAACCTCAATGGATAAAGTGAGATGCCAAAACTATTCAAGAGGCAAAAAGCTATAAGTCCCGCTCATTTGATTGGAGCTATGTTTCATTGATAGTTTGGAATTTATAGTATATTCTCTTCTTTTTATCCTATTTGATTTTCAGTTGCTTGGGGACAAGCAACAGTTTAAGTTTGGTGTTGTGATGAGCGGATAATTTATACGCTTTTTGACATTGTTTTTAGTATGTTTTTAGTAGGATCTAGTTACTTTTAGGGATGTTTTCATTAGTTTTTATGTTAAATTCACTTTTCTGGACTTTACTATGAGTTTATGTGTTTTTCTGTGATTTCAGGTATTTTCTGGCTGAAATTGAGGGACTTGAGCAGAAATCAGATTCAGAGGTTGAAGAAGGACTGCTGATGCTGTTGGATTCTGACCTCCCTACACTCAAAGTGGATTTTCTGGAGCTAAAGAAGTTGAAATGGCGCGCTACCAATTGCATTGGAAAGTAGACATCCAGGGCTTTCCAGCAATATATAATAGTCTATTCTTTGGCCAAGAATAGATGACGCAAACTGGCGTTCAACGCCAGCTCTCTGCCCAATTCTGGCGTCCAGCGCTAGAAAAGGATCCAAAACCAGAGTTGAACGCCAGAAATGGATCAAAACCTGGCGTTCAACTCCACAAATGGCCTCTGCACGTGGAAAGTTAAAGCTCAGCCCAAGCACACACCAAGTGGGCCCCGGAAGTGAATTTATGCATCAATTACTTACTCATGTAAACCCTAGTGACTAGTTTATTATAAATAGGACCTTTTACTAGTCTTTTTGACCATCTTTGGACGCATGGTTCTTAGATCAGAGGGGCTGGCCATCTCGGCCATGCCTGGACCTTTCACTTATGTATTTTCAACGGTAGAGTTTCTACACTCCATAGATTAAGGTGTGGAGCTCTACTGTTCCTCAAAGATTAATGCAAAGTACTACTGTTTTCTATTCAATTCATCTTATTTCGCTTCTAAGATATTCATTCGTACTTCAACTTGAATGTGATGAACGTGACAATCATCATCATTCCCTATGAACGCGTGCCTGACAACCACTTCCGTTCTACATTAGAATTGAATGAGTATCTCTTAGATCTCTTAATCAGAATCTTCGTGGCGTAAGCTAGAATGATGGCGGCATTCAAGAGAATCCGGAAAGTCTAAACCTTGTCTGTGGTATTCGGAGTAGGATTCAATGAATGAATGACTGTGACGAGCTCCAAACTCGCGATTGCGGGGCGTTAGTGACAGACGCAAAAGGATAGTAAATCCTATTCCAGCATGATCGAGAACCGACAAATGAATAGCCGTGCCATGACAGGGTGTGTTGATCATTTTCACTGAGAGGATAAGATGAAGCCATTGACAAGGGTGATGCCTCTAGACGATTAGCCGTGCCGTGACAGGGCATTGGATCATTTTCCCGAGAGATGACCGAAAGTAGCCGTTGACAATGGTGATGTATCACATAAAGCCAGCCATGGAAAGGAGTAAGACTGATTGGATGAAGATAGCAGGAAAGCAGAGGTTCAGAGGAACGAAAAGCATCTCCATTCGCTTATCTGAAATTCCTACCAATGATTTACATAAGTACCTCTATCCCTATTCTATTAATTATTATTCGAAAACACCATTATCAATTTATATCTGCCTAACTGAGATTTGCAAGGTGACCATAGCTTGCTTCATACCAACAATCTCCGTGGGATTCGACCCTTACTCACGTAAGGTATTACTTGGACGACCCAGTGCACTTGCTGGTCAGTTACACGGAGTTGTGAACCGTGGTCTTGGCATCATGTTTTTGGCGCCATTACCAGGGAAAGAAAGAGCGATGAATTTTACATACTTAAAGTGTAATCACGATTCCGCGTACCAAGAAATATTTACAATAACTAATAATAAGGCACACGTTAGCAGTTCCCCGGCAATGGCGCCATTTTGAAGAACTGAAGATTGATGGTTTAGAGGTTATAGAAACTCTCATTGTAAGTATAGTTACTAAACCAAGAAATCAACCTTTCTTACAAAAGTTTTGGTTGTCACAAGTAACAAACCCCTTTTTAAATTGTTAACCGAAGTATTCAAACCTCGGGTCGTCTTCTCAAGGAACTACAGGGAGGTATGTTCTTATTTGGGGAATTCATTGTATATTCTCTTCTTTTTATCCTATTTGATTTTTAGTTGCTTGGGGACAAGCAACACTTTAAGTTTGGTGTTGTGATGAGCGGATAATTTATACGCTTTTTGGCATTGTTTTTAGTATGTTTTTAGTATATTTTAATTAGTTTTTATTAGTTTTTAAATAAAAATCACTCTTTTGGACTTTACTATGAGTTTGTGTGTTTTTCTGTGATTTCAGGTATTTTCTGGCTGAAATTGAGGGACCTGAGCAAAAATCTGATTCAGAGGCTGAAAAAGGACTGCAGGTGCTGTTGGATTCTGACCTCCCTGCACTCAAAGTGGATTTTCTGGAGCTACAGAAGCCCAATTGGCGCGCTCTCAATTGCGTTGGAAAGTAGACATCCTGGGATTTCCATTAATATATAATAGTCCATACTTTGCTCGAGATTTGATGTCCCAAACAGGCATACTAAGTCAGCTCAAGAATTTTGGCGTTTAACTCCAAAACTGGCACAAAAGCTGGAGTTAAACGCCCAAACTGGCACAAAAGCTGGCGTTTAACTCCAAGAAAAGCCTCTACACATGGAAGCTTCCATGCTCAGCCTAAGCACACACCAAGTGAGTCCGGAAGAAGATTTCTGCATTAATTACTGATTTCTGTAAACCCTAGGCTACTAGTTCTCTATAAATAGGACCTTATACTATTGTATTTTCATCTTTGATAAGTCTTATGCTATCTTAGACACATTTGGAGGCTGGCCATTCGGCCATGCCTAGACCTTGTTCTTATGTATTTTCAACAGTGGAATTTCTACACACCATAGATTAAGGTGTGGAGCTCTGCTGTTCTTCATGAATTAATACAAAGTAATATTGTTTTTCTATTCAACTCAAGTCTATTTCTTCTCCAAGATATTCATTCGTTCTTCAACTTGATGAATGTGATGATCTGTGACACTCATCATCATTCTCACCTATGAACATGTGCCTGACAACCACCTCTGTTCTACTAGCAATGGCTTGAATGCATATCTCTTGGGTTTCTAATCTAAGATTGGAACCTTCGTGGTATAGACTAGAATTATTGGCGGCCATTCCTGAGATCCGGAACGTCTAAACCTTGTCTGTGGTATTCTAAATAGGATATGGGAAGGGATGACTGTGACGAGCTTCAAACTCGCAATTGTGGGGCGTGTAACAGACGCAAAAGGATCAATGGATCCTATTCCGACATGATCGAGAACCGACAGCTGATTAGCCGATGTTGTGACAGAGCATCAGGACCATTTTCACTGAGAGGACGGGAAGTAGCCATTGACAACAGTGATGCCAGACATAAACCTTACCATGGAAAGGAGTATGAATGATTGGAAGAAGGCAATAGGAAAGCAGAGGTTCAAGGGGAACAAAGCATCTTCATACGCTTATCTGAAATCCACCAATGATTTACATAAGTATCTCTATCTTTACTTTATGTTTATTTTCATCAGCTTAAACTCCATAACCATTTGAATCCGCCTGACTGAGATTTACAAGATGACCATAGCTTGCTTCAAGCCGACAGTCTCCATGGGATCGACCTTTACTCACGTAAGGTTTATTACTTGGACGACCTAGTGCACTTGCTGGTTAGTTGTGCAGAATTGTGACAAAGTGTGATTCATGTTTAAGAGCTCCAAGTCCTTTGGCGCCATTGTTGATGATCACAACTTCGTGCACCAGCAACCCAATATTATTTAATTATATTTATTTATATTCCTTTGCTATTTTATGTTTTCTTTAGGTTGATGATCATGTGAAGTCATAAAAACAACTGAAAAATCAAAAACAGAATGAAAAACAGCATAAAAAATAGCACACCCTGGAGGACAGGCTTACTGGCGTTTAAACGCCAGTAAGGATAGCAGAATGGGCATTTAACGCCAAGCCTGGTAGCATTCTGGGCGTTAAACGCCAGAATGGGCAGCACTCTGGGCGTTTAACGCTAGAAAGGGCTGTCTGGCATCTAGCTGGTGTTAAACGCCAGAAATGGGCATATGGCTGGCCTTTAACGCCAGAAATAGGCAGCAGACTGGCGTTTAACGCCAGGAAAGGTAGCAGAGCTGGCGTTAAATGCCAGAATTGGCATAGAATGGGCGTTTGAACGCTAGAATGGTGTAGGAAGTAGAATTCCTTGACACCTCAGGATCTGTGGACCCCACAGGATCCCCACCTACCCCACCTCTTCTTCTCTCCTCTTCACACCTTTCCATAACACTCTTCCCCAAATACCCTTGACCAATCTCATTAATAACTCTTCCCCAAATACCCCTCACCTATCAAATCTTACACTCTTCTCCATAATCTCTTCACCACTCACATCTATCCATCATAAACCCCACCTACCTCACCATTCAAATTCAAACCATTTCCCTCCCAAACCCACCCATTCTCACACAGATTCCCTCTCTCCCCTACCCTATAAATACCGCTCCTCACTACCTTTCATTTCACACATCATACACACTACTACCCCCCTTGGCCGAAACCTTCACTACCCTCCATCTCCTCTATTTCTTCTTCTTCTACTCCTTTCTTTCCCCTTTTGCTCAAGGACAAGCAAACCTTCTAAGTTTGGTGTGGGAAAAGCTAAGCTTTTTTTTTTTCATAATCATCAATGGCACCTAAGACCGGAGAAACCTCTAGAAAGAGGAAAGGGAAGGCAATTGCTTCCACATCAGAGTCATGGAAGATGGAAAGATTCATCTCAAAGGTCTATCAAGACCACTTCTATGAAGTTGTGGCCAAGAAAAAGGTGATCCCCGAGGTCCCCTTCAAGCTCAAAAGGAGTGAATATCTGGAGATCCGACATGAGATTCAAAGAAGAGGTTGGAAAACTCTCACCAACCCCCATTCAACAAGTCAGAATATTAATCGTTTAAGAGTTCTATGCTAATACATGGATCACTAAGAACCATGATCAAAGTATGAATCCGAACCCAAAGAATTGGCACACAATGGTTCGGGGGAATTACTTGGATTTCAGTCCAGAAAATGTGAAGTTAGCATTCAACTTGTCAATGATGCAAGGAGACCCTCACCCTTTCATTAGAAGGGTCAACTTTGATCAAAGGTTGGACCAAGTCCTTAGGGACATTTGTGTGGAAGGTGCTCAATGGAAGAGAGACTCAAGAGGCAAGCCAGTTCAACTAAGAAGGCTTGACCTCAAACCCGTGGCTAGGGGATGGTTGGAGTTCATCCAACGCTCTGTCATTCCTACTAGCAACCGGTCTGAAGTTACAATAGACCGGGCTATCATGATCCATAGCATCATGAATAGAGAGGAAGTAGAAGTTCATGAGATCATATCCCTAGAACTCTACAAGGTGGCAGACAAGTCCTCTACTTTGGCAAGATTAGTCTTCCCTCATCTCATCTGTACCCTATGTAATTCAGTTGGAATTGCCATAGAGGGAGACGTCCTCATTGAAGGAGACAAGCCCATCACTAAGAAAAGGATGGAGCAAACAAGAGAGCCCACTCAGGACCTCAACAAGAGCATGAGGAAGTTCCTCATCTAGAAATCCCTGAGATGCCTCAAGGGATGCATTTTCCTCCACAAAACTATTGGGAGAAAATCAACACCTCCATTGGAGAATTGAGTTCCAACATGGGGCAACTAAGGATGGAGCACCAAGAGCATTCCATCCTCCTCCATGAAATTAGAGAAGACCAAAGAGCCATGAGGGAGGAGAAACAAAGGCAAGGAAAAGACATAGAGGAGCTCAAGCACTCCATAAGATCTTCAAGAGGAAGAACTAGCCGCCATCACTAAGGTGGACCCGTTCTTTAATTTTCTTGTTCTTATTTTTATGTATTTCAAAAATTAGGCTTTATGTTTTATCTATGTTTGTGTCTTTATTACATGATCATTAGTTTCTAGTGTCTATGTCTTAAAGCTATGAATGTCCTATGAATTCTTCACCTTTCTTAAATGAAAAAATGTTTTTAATTGCAAAAGAACTAGAAATACATGATTTCGAATTCTATCTTGAAATTAGTTTAATTATTTTGATGTGGTGGCACTACTTTTTGTTTTTTGAATGAATTCTTGAACAATGCATTTTTTTGAATTTGTTGTTTATGAATGTTAAAATTGTTGGCTCTTGAAAGAATAATGAAAAAGGAGAAATGTTATTGATAATCTGAAAAATTATAAAATTTATTCTTGAAGAAAGAAAAAGCAGTGAAAAGCTTGCAGAAAAAAAGAAAAAAATGGCAAAAAAAAAGAAAAAAAAGAGAAAGAAAGAAAAAGAAAAAGCAAGCAGAAAAAGCCAGTAGCCCTTTAAACCAAAAGGCAAGGGTAAAAAGATCTAAGGCTTTGAGCATTAATGGATAGGAGGGCCCAAAGGGAAAAAATCCTGGCCTAATCGGCTAGACCAAGCTGTCCCTAACCATGTACTTGTGGCGTGAAGGTGTCAAGTGAAGAGCTTGAGACTGAGCAGTTAAAGTCGTGGTCCAAACCAAAAAAAAGAGTGTGCTTAAGAGCTCTTGGCACCTCTAACTGGGGACTTTAGCAAAGCTGGGTCACAATCTGAAAAGGTTCACCCAGTTGTGTGTCTGTGGCATTTATGTATCCGGTGGTAATACTAGAAAACAAAATGCTTAGGGTCACGATCAAGACTCATAAAGTAGTTGTGTTCAAGAATCAACATACTGAACTAAGAAAATCAATAACACTATCTGAATTCTGAGTTCCTATGGATGCCAATCATTCTGAACTTCAAAGGATAAAGTGAGATGCCAAAACTGTTCAGAAGCAAAAAGGCTACAAGTCTCGCTCATTTAATTGAAACTAATTTTCATTGATAAGTTTGGAATTCATTGTATTTTCTCTTCTTTTTATCCTATTTTGTTTTTAGTTGCTTGGGGACAAGCAACAATTTAAGTTTGGTGTTGTGATGAGCGGATAATTTATACCCTTTTTGGCAGTATTTTTATATAGTTTTTAGTATATTTTAGTTACTTTTTACTATATTTTTATTAGTTTTTATTCAAAAATCACATTTCTGGACTTTACTATGAGTTTGTGTATTTTTCTGTGATTTCAAGTATTTTCTGGCTGAAATTGAGGGACCTGAGCAAAAATCTGATTCAGACGCTGAAAAAGGACTGCAGATGCTGTTGGATTCTGACCTCCCTGCACTCGAAGTGGATTTTCTGGAGCTACAGAAGCCCAATTGGCGCCCTCTCAACTGCGTTGGAACGTAGACTTCCTGGTCTTTCCAGCAATATATAATACTTCATATTTTGCTCGAGATTTGATGGCCTAAACTGGTGTTCAAAGTCAGCCTAAAACATCTTGGCGTAAAACTCCCAAACTAGCACCAGAATTGGAGTTAAATGCCCAAACTGGCACCAAAGCTGGCGTTTAACTCCAGGAATAGCCTATGTACGAAAAAGCTTCAATGCTCAGCCCAAGCACACCCCAAGTGGGCACCGGAAGTGGATTTCTACACTATCTGCACTTAGTTACTCATTTTCTGTAACCCTAGGTTACTAGTCTAGTATAAAAACTACTTTTAGATATTTATTTTAAAAAAAGTTTTTCGACCCTCTTTGGAACCGATTGAACACGTTTGGAGGCTGGTGATTTAAGAAAATTGTCGTGTCGGTATAGAATTTCACACAAAATGAATTCTCGTTGCAAGTATAGTTCTACACCAACAAACAATTCTCCCAATCAAAAATTTGGTTGTCACATGTAACAAACCCCAAATGAAAATTAACTGGAGTATTTGAACTCCGAGTCGTCTCACAAGGAATTGCAATGAAATGGTCAATTATTAGGTATGAAAATTCAAGGGGGTTTTGATTTTATATTTTTGCAAGAGAATAAATGACATGAAAGTAAAATAACAAGAACTAATATCACCATCCTTGTCTACAAACTATATATTGATAATTATGAGAGTCCAACCTGTTAAGTCTACCTCCAAAAGCTTTAAGTACTTAATATCTACTCCTAAGCTTGAAGTGTAACAACCCTAGTTTTTGAAAATCAAATAATTAGTTATTTGTGATTTATTTTATTTGTTGATAATTTTATTTTAAGAAAATTATTTTACAAAAGGTAATTAAATGGAGTTTCATAATAATTGAAGTTTAAATTAACTAGAATTTTTATATAAACTTTATTAGATATTTGGTATAATTAAAATTATAATTTTGATAATTGAAAAATAAGAAGAATTGTATAATTTAATTTAAATAAATTCTATTTTGAATGAATTATGTTATTAATTTGAACTCCTAGAAATTATTTTATTAGAAATGATTAGATTGATATTTATAAATACTTTAAGTTTAAGTCAATTAATATTTATGTACAATTTTATTATAATTAATTATTTTGTAAATTGAAATTAAAGTTTTGGAGATAGAAAAATAATGAAAAGTTATATCATTTAATTTGAATAACTAATATTGAGCTAAACCATATTTTATAAAAAACGTGATTAATATATTTATTTTATAATGTAAATTAGAAATAATTGATTGAACTTAGCAATATGTTGATAAATAATGTTCCTAAATATTTTTAAGAGTATATTTGGTTTTAAAATTATCCTACCCTTCAATTTTATCAAAATATCAATTCATAGCTATCCTTTATTCTTTTATAAAATCCTAATTTCTAACCCTAATTCTCAAATTGAATCAGAAACCTAATTCCCAAATTAATTGAGAAACTGATAAACCACTATTTTATGGTTTATATTGTGTTTAATTGTGTGATTTTATCATGATCCTTACCCACTTATTCGTTAATTTAGCATGCATTTATATTTCCTTCCTAAAGTTATTACATGATTGAAAACTTACTTCCTAGAGACTTTTAATTATGTATTTTATTTCTCCTTTATTCCATTCGATGCCGTGATCTGTGTGTTAAAGTGTTTCAGGCTTTATAGGGCATGAATGAGTTGGAGATTGGAAAGGAAGCCTGCAAAAATGGAAGGAACACAAGGAATTGAGGAGATGACCAGCGAGAAGCGACGCGGCCGCATGGATGACGCAACCGCGCGGAGAAGAGCAAATCGCAGTGACGCGGCCGCATGGATGACGCGACCGCGTAGCAAAGCAGAACGCCAAATGACGCGTCCGAATGAGCGACGCGATCGCGTGACATACGCGATCTGCATAATCTGCAGAATCGCTGAGGGCGATTTTGGGCCCTATTTTGACCCAGTTTTTGGCCCAGAAAAGCAGACTAGAGCCAGAGAATATGCAGAAATCAGGGAGAACATTCATTCTACACAGTTTTAGTTTTAGATCTAGTTTTTACTCCTCCCCTAGGTTTTCTCTCTACACATTCATAGTTCTTAGGATTTAATTTTCTCTTACTTTTTGGCATTGGAACACTGAGAAGAGTTATTACCTCATTAAGACTTCGTCATTCTAGTTCGTTTTCTTTACTTGGCTTTACTCTTCCATGTTCTTTGCTTTGTTTAATTTTACCATTGGAATATTTTTAGGATAATTTAATACAAGGATCACTTTTATTTTTAATTGACTATTTTAATTTTTATTTACAATGTCTTTCTTTAATTCCTTTTCATATGCTATGAATTTTATATTCACAATGAGTGAGTCATTCCCTAACTTGATGGGGAGTTGATTGAAAGGAACCCTTGAGTTGTGAAACTTAAAAGAAAGATTGTAATTGGGTTTATGGTTGGATTGCCTTCTAGTCACTAACACCAATCTCTTTTAATTAAGTGGATTGCAACTTGTGAACAGACGTAGCATTCCAACTTGTTTGACTTTCCCTTACCTAGTAAAGGATAACTAAACAGGACAACCTTTAATTGTCAATTAATCTTGAGAGTATTCCAACAATAATAGGGATTCCAACTAATCAAATCCCAGTCAAGGATTTTATTTACATTATTCAAATTCACCAATTTAATTTCCTGTTTACTCAACTCAAACTTTTTTGAAAACCTCTGATTAATAAAATAGCACACTTTTCTGCAACTCGTTGGGAGACAACCTGGGACTCATACTCCCAGTATTTTAATTTAAATTTTCTCTGTGACACCTTTTTAAATTGATAGGCAGATTTCTGGTGAGTTAAGAACTATACTTGCAACATATATATTTTAACAATTTTTAATTCGCTAATTTCTGCCCACATCAATTTTTGGCGCCGTTGCCGGGGAGTTGCAATAGAGTGCTAAAGTTATTAATTGGATTTTTATTTATTTATTTGTATTTTATTTTATTTTTCTACTATGAGCTGCTTGTTTCTTTCGCTAGATGACGCGTTCACTTCCTGATCCAAGCTTGCCAGTATTCGATCCTGAGATTGAAAGAACCATCTCACGAATAAGGAGAGCTCGGCGTCGGTTAGTCCTCTCTGAGGGCGGATTTGAAATCCCATTTGAGGAAGAAACCAGCTCCCGTTCTACTGATTTGGTTGATTTACGTACAGGTAACATGGCGGCAGCCAGAAGAGTTACTATCCAGGAGGAAGGAGCCCCTGATTTTACAATGCAACTGTTTCAAGCGCATCACCCAGCGGTGGCTATAGATTTTGAAATAAAGACCGCACTGCTCAATTTGATGCCCAAGTTTCATGGCTTACCTGCTCAAGAGCCTATCAAGCACCTGAGAGATTTCCAGGCAGCCTGTTCTACTGTCAGGCATGATGGTGCAGATGAAACATCAATTTTGCTGAAAGCTTTCCCGTTTTCTCTTGAGGGAAAAGCAACAGAGTGGTACTACACTCAACCCCTAGCGAATGTATCCAACTGGGATACACTCAGAAAAGAATTTTTGGAAAAATTCTTTCCATCTGAGGTTACTGATAAACTGAGAAAAGACATTTCCACGATTGTTCAAGATGACAACGAGACTCTCTTTGAATACTGGGAGCGCTTCAATAATCTTCTGAAAGCATGCCCCCACCACAGGATTGACAAGATAGTGTTACTCATCTATATCACACAGGGTATGAGGCCCCAAGATAAGACCACATTGGAAAGTGCTAGCAATGGGTCTATGAAGAAGTACAAAACCACTGATGAGGCATGGCAATTGATTAGCGACTTAGCTGAATCTACTAGGAACCACAGGCAGAAACAAGGCCATTCAAAAGCCGTTGCAGAAGTATCCTCTAGCAGAGAGACTGCTGCTCTAGCTCAGAGTATCTGTGAAATGACCAACTTGCTGAAGCAAATGCAATTGAATCAACAACAAGTTCAGCAAGCTCAACCTTCTCCACCACAGCAAAGCCAACAATTAGTCCCACAGAGAGTTTGTAGAATTTGTGCTGATTATAGCCATTATACTGATGAATGCCCACAGCTCCAGCAGGAAGACAACATGGTGGCATCCACTCATAACTTCTATGACCGCCCCAACCAAGGGTACAATCAAGGTGAAAATCATAACCATGGATGGCAGGATAATTCTAACCAGAATTTGAGGGACAACAGTAATAGAGGAGGCAGAGATAATCAGGGAAATCAGAGGTGGAATAATAACAACAACAGGCAGCAGAATCAACCTTACAGAGCACCTCACTTAAGGCAATCCCAAGAACCACAGAATACCCAACAGCAGACCTCTCAATTTACTCATCTTTCTTCATCTCCTAATGAAGAGTTACTACAATCTTTTGAGCGAAGAGAACAGACCATGGAAAATAATATTATGAATAACATTAATGCCAGTCTGAATGGTCTGGCCTCTACTTTACAAGCTCTTGTCTCACAGATTGGATCAATGCGAAATTCCAGTAACCAACCTTCGAGCTCCACTGGAATCCCCTCTTAACCATCACCCTAAGGTCCGGAACCACACTGCAAGAGAGGAATCAGGAGGAGCTAAGCTCACCAGAACACGCTTCAGCTGAAGAGGTAGTAGAGATAGAAGATGTTGAAGAGGAAGAGGACATACAGGACATAACTGAAAAAGAAGAAGCCCAACCACAGGAGGAAGCATCAAAAGGCACAGACACTGCAGAAAACACCACTCTCATTCCATTTCCACAACTTGCAAGGAAGCCCAGGAAGCAGCTGGAACCTGATCCCAAAATGGTAGAAATATTCAAAAAGGTTGAGGTAACTGTTCCTCTTTTTGATGTTATTCAACAGGTACCTAAGTATGCAAAGTTTCTAAAAGATTTATGTATACATAAGGATAAAATTAATGAATTAGAAACTATTCCTTTAGGTAGTTCCATATCTACTTTAATGGGAGGATTGCCTGAAAAGTGTAGTGACCCAGGTCCTTGTATAGTTAGTTGTACTAATGGTGGTGTAGTAATTTATGATTGTATATGTGATTTAGGAGCATGTGTTAGTATAATGCCTTTGTCTATATATGATATTTTGAGGCTCCCTCCCTTAAAAAGGTCGGCAGCTCGTTTTGTGTTAGCAGATAAAAGCATTATTACAGTGGCTGAAGTTGCTGAAGATGTTTTAGTGAACATTAAAGGGCTTACATTTCCCACTGATTTTTATATCTTGGAGATTCCCCATAATGACTCAGATAAGCCATCATCAATCTTACTTGGAAGACCATTCCTGAAGACATCAAAATTCAAATTGGATGCTTTTTCAAGAACATACTCTTTTGAAATAGATGGCCGAATAGTAATCTTCAATCTGAATGGAGTCATAAACAACCCTCCAGAAGATCATTCTATCTTCCAGTGTGAAGTCATAGATGAAATTGTAGCTGAAGTTCACAAGAAAGAATTAGAAGAGAGGCACACTGGTGCACGAAATTGGGATCTCAGGCAACGGCGCCAAAAACTATGTACGAACGTCTTAATAAATTGTTTTTCATTCACAACTTCGATACAACTAACCAGCAAGTGCACTGGGTCGTCCAAGTAATAAACCTTACGTGAGTAAGGGTCGATTCCACGGAGATTGTTGGTATGAAGCAAGCTATGGTCACCTTGTAAATCTCCGTCAGGCGGATATAAAATAGTTATGGAGTTTTCGAACATAAATAATAAATAGATAGAAAATAAGGATAGAAACACTTATGTATATCATTGGTGAGAATTTCAGATAAGTGTATAGAGATGCTTTCGTTCCTCTGAACCTCTGCTTTCCTGCTGTCTTCATCCAATCAGTCTTACTCCTTTCCATGGCTGGCTTTATGTAAGGACATCACCGTTGTCAATGGTTACTTTTTATCCTCTCTGAAAAATGGTCCGATGCGCTGTCACTACATGGCTAATCGTCTGGAGGCATCACCCTTGTCAATGGCTGCATCCTATCCTCTTGTGAAAATGGTCCAAATGCTCTGTCACAGCACGGCTAATCATTTGAGGTTCTCGATCATACTAGAATAGGATTCACCCTCCTTTTGTGTCTGTCACTACGCCCAGCACTCGCGAGTTTGAAGTTCGTCACAGTCATTCAATCCCAGAGTCCTACTCGGAATACCACAGACAAGGTTTAGACTTTCCGGACTCTCATGAATGCCGCCATCAATCTAGCTTATACCACGAAGATTCTGATTAAGACATCTAAGAGATACTCATTCAATCTAAGGTGGAACGGAAGTGGTTGTCAGGCACGCGTTCGTGGGGGAATGATGATGATTGTCACGTTCATCACATTCAGGTTGAAGTGCGAATGAATATCTTAGAAGCGGAATAAGTTGAATTGAATAGAAAAACAGTAGTACTTTGCATTAATCTTTGAGGAACAGCAGAGCTCCACACCTTAATCTATGGAGTGCAGAAACTCTACCGTATGAAAATACATAAGTGATAATGGTTCAGGCATGGCCGAATGGCCAGCCCCCATGAAAGTCTAAGATAGCATAAAACTTATCAAAGATCTCTAATACAATAGTAAAAAGTCCTATTTATAATAAACTAGTTACTAGGGTTTACAGAAGTAAGTAATTGATGTATAAATCCACTTCCGGGGCCCACTTGGTGTGTGCTTGGGCTGAGCTTGAATGTTACACGTGTAGAGGTCAATCTTGGAGTTGAACACCAGTTTGTAACGTATTTCTGGCGTTCAACCCTGGCTTGTGACGTATTTCTGGCGTTTAACTCCAGACAGCAGCGTAGAACTGGCGTTCAACGCCCTTTGACATCATCTAAACTCGGCCAAAGTATGAACTATTATATATTGCTGGAAAGCCCTGGATGTCTACTTTCGAACGCAATTGGAAGCGTGCCATTTTGAGTTCAGTAGCTCCAGAAAATCCACTTTGAGTGCAGGGAGGTCAGAATCCAACAGCATCAGCAGTCCTTCTTCAACCTCTGAATCTGATTTTTGCTCAAGTCCCTCAATTTCAGCCAGAAAATACCTGAAATCACAGAAAAATACAAAAACTCATAGTAAAGTCTAGAAATGTGAATTTAACATAAAAACTAATAAAAGCATCCCTAAAAGTAACTAGATTCTACTAAAAACATACTAAAAACAATGCCAAAAAGCGTATAAATTATCTGCTCATCACAACACCAAACTTAAATTGTTGCTTGTCCCCAAGCAACTAAAAATCAAATAGGATAAAAAGAAGAGAATATACTATAAATTCCAAACTATCAATGAAACATAGCTCCAATCAGATGAGCGGGACTTGTAGCTTTTTGCCTCTTGAATAGTTTTGGCATCTCACTTTATCCATTGAGGTTCAGAATGATTGGCATCTATAGGAATTCAGAGTTCAGATAGTGTTATTGATTCTCCTAGTTCAGTATGATGATTCTTGAACACAGCTATTTTATGAGTCTTGGCCGTGGCCCTAAGCACTTTGTTTTCCAGTATTACCACCGGATACATAAATGCCACAAACACATAATTGGGTGAACCTTTTCAGATTGTGACTCAGCTTTGCTAAAGTCCCCAATTAGAGGTGTCCAGGGTTCTTAAGCACACTCTTTTTTTGCTTTGGACCTTGACTTTAACCGCTCAGTCTCAAGTTTTCACTTGACACCTTCACGCCACAAGCACATGGTTAGGGACAGCTTGGTTTAGCCGCTTAGGCCAGGATTTTATTCCTTTAGGCCCTCCTATCCACTGATGCTCAAAGCCTTGGAATCCTTTTTATTTACCCTTGCCTTTTGGTTTTAAGGGTTATTGGCTTTTTGCTCTTGCCTCTTGGTTTTAAGAGCTTTTGGCTTTTTCTGCTTGCTTTTTCTCTTTTTTTTTTTTCGCCTATATATTTTTTTCTTTTTTTTTTCTGCAAGCCTTGTTTTTTGCTGCTTTTTCTTGCTTCAAGAATCATTTTTATGATTTTTCAGATTATCAAATAACATGTCTCCTTATCATCATTCTTTCAAGAGCCAACATATTTAACATTCTTAAACAACAACTTCAAAACACATATGCACTGTTCAAACATTCATTCAGAAAACAAGAAGCATTGTCACCACATCAATATAATTAAACTAAGTTCAAGGATAAATTCGAAACTCATGTACTTCTTGTTCTTTTGAATTAAAACAGTTTTCATTTAAGAGAGGTGTTGGATTCATAGGACATTCATAACTTTAAGACAAAGTTACTAAATACTAATGATCATGTAATGAAGACACAAACATGGATAAGCACTTATCATTAAGAAAACGAAAAACAGAAAATAAGAACAAGGAATGAGTCCACCTTAGTGATTGTGGCGTTTCCTTCTTTAGGAACCAATGATGTCCTTGAGCTCTTCTATGTCTCTTCCTTGTCTTTGTTGCTCCTCCCTCATTGCTTTTTGATCTTCTCTTATTTCATGAAGGATGATGGAGTGCTCTTGATGTTCCACCCTTAATTGTCCCATGTTGGAACTTAATTCTCCTAGGGAGGTGTTGATTTGCTCCCAATAGTTTTGTGGAGGAAAATGCATTTGAGGCATCTTCGGGATCTCATGGTGATGAGCTTCATGCGTCTCTTGAGATCCATGAATGGGCTCTCTTGCTTGCTCCATCCTTTTCTTAGTGATGGGCTTCTCTTCCACAATGAGAATGTCTCCTTCTATGAAAGCTCCAGCTGAGTAACATAGATGGCAAATAAGATGAGGAAAAGCTAGCCTTGCCCCACGAGAGGGCTTTTCGGCTATTTTGTAGAGTTCAAGGGAGATAACTTCATGAACCTCTACTTCTTCTCCAGTCATGATGCTATGGATCATGATGGCCCGATCCACAGTAACTTCAGATCGGTTGCTAGTGGAGATGATGGAGCGTTGGATGAACTCCAGCCATCCTCTAGCCACAGGCTTGAGGTACAGTCTTCTTAATTGAACCGGCTTGCCTTTGGAGTCAATCTTCTATTGAGCTCCTTCCACACATATGTCCATGAGGACTTGGTCCAACCTTTGATTAAAGTTGACCCTTCTAGTGTAGGGGCGTGCATCTCCTTGCATCATAGGCAAGTTAAACGCCAACCTCACATTTTCCGGACTAAAATCTAAGTATTTCCCCCGAGCCATTGTAATATAATTCTTTGGGTTTGGGTTCTTACTTTGATCATGGTTCCTAGTGATCCATGCATTGGCATAGAACTCTTGAACCATTAGGATGCCAACTTGTTGGATGGGGTTTGTTAGAACTTTCCAACCTCTTCTTTGGATTTCATGTCGGATCTCCGGATACTCATTCTTCTTGAGCTTGAAAGGGACCTCGGGGATCACCTTCTTCTTGGCCACAACATCATAGAAGTGGTCTTGATGAGCTTTGGAGATGAATCTTTCCATCTCCCATGACTCGAAGGTGGAAGCTTTTGTCTTCCCTTTCCCTTTTCTAGAGGATTCTCCGGTCTTGGGTGCCATCAATGGTAATGGAAAAACAAAAATCTTATGCTTTTTCCACACCAAACTTAGAATATTGCTTGCCCTCGAGCAAGAGAAGAAAGAATAGATGAAGAAGAAGAAGAAAATATGGAGGAGAGGGGGGAGGGGTGTATTCGGCCAAGAAGGGGAAGAGAGGGTTGTGTTGTGTGAAAATGAAGAAGAATGGAGGGCTTTATATAGGGAAGGGAGGGGGGGTAATGATGCCAAGGCATCTTAGGCTAGTTTCACTAGCATTTTTCTGTTAGTTTTAGTTGTCTTATGCATTTTCTTGAGCTTAAAGTAACCAAGAATGGTTAAATGAATAACAAAGCAATGAACCATCCAAACAGTATGATTTTGATGCAAAATCCATGAGTTTTAGTTATATTACTTGAATGCTATGAATGGAAGATTTCTCATGAAATTTTGCAAGACTTTGATGCAATTGTTTGGATGATTTCAGGGAAGAAGAGGCTAGGCAAGGAAGCAACAAAATCAATAAAGGAAGCTTGAATATCACATGTGGAGTTTAAGTTCCAGTTTAAGCCTAAACTGGAGCTTAAACGCCAGAATCATGAAGGCTAAGAAATGCTGGAACTGGCGTTTAACCTCTAGTTTAACCTTAAACTGGAAGTTAAACGCCAGAATGAGAATTTCACCAAGAGAGCATTTCCACGTTTAAGCTCCAGTTTAACCTTAAACTGGAGCTTAAACGTGTTCGACACAATTTCTCACCAGGAAGCATTTCCACGTTTAACCTCCAGTTTAACCTTAAACTGGAGGTTAAACGCCAGAAGTAAGAAAGGCACCAGGAGCATTTCCACGTTTAAGCTCCAGTTTAACCTTAAACTGGAGCTTAAACGTGTTCGACTATTTCCCTCCTCCAGGGTTGCTTTCTCATTTCCACGTTTAAGCTTCAGTTTAACCTTAAACTGAAGCTTAAACGTGTTCGACCCAATTGCTCCTCCAGGGTTGCTTTCTTCATTTCCACGTTTAAGCTTCAGTTTAACCTTAAACTGAAGCTTAAACGTGTTCGACATTTCACACTCCTGGGTTGCTTTCTTCCATTTCCATGTTTAAGTTTCAGTTTAACCTTAAACTGAAACTTAAACTTCAACTTAAACGCCACTTTTTGAAAGGGGTTTCTGGGCCAAATATATTGAAGTTTAAGTAGCATTTGAGCACAAACATTAACTTGAACATATTATGGTATGAAACCCAATTGAATGTCATGGTTTATGGATTGATGAGAGCTTCAATTTGTTGAGTCTTGTGTCATTACTTGTTTATCACTAAGTTTGCTCAATGAATGTTACAGAATTGGATCACAGCCTCATCAGGATTATGGACCATAAACCCAAAGCAAAAGGAAATCAGGGAAAGGCCTCAAAGCCCAAGAAACACAACAGAAGCTCAATTTAGAAAGTGTATAAATAGGATAGAATTTAAGTTAGTTAGGAGAAGTTTTTACACACAGAGAACTTTGGATCATTTTCCTTTAGTTTTGTAATTGAATTCAGAGCTATGACTCACTAAACCCCTTTCATTGGGTTAGGGAGCTCTATTGTAATTCAATGAATCAATAATAGTTTTATCTTCTTCTTCAATCTTTTCTCTTGAATTTTGTTAGAAAGCTTCTCGATCTAATTCCATTGGGTAGTTGTCTTGGGAAAGAAACTGCCCATAATTGGAATCCTTCGGAACCTTGGGAAAGGAATGGAGGATTCATGCTAGAGAAGCTTTCTCACAGTGAATTGGATTGGGGTTTGGATGGATATTGTGACATGTAATCCTACCAAATTGTGGTTCATGAAACTGTGTGGTATAATCAGTGATCGAGCATCATCTCTTCTTATAAACATTTAAACCAAGGGATTGGGAATTTGTTTGTTTTTAGAGAGAATTGGTGAGCCAAGGGATTGGGATCCAATCATATAAGATTGCCAAGCAAAATTCAATGAATGCATTGGTTGAGGAAGGGATAAAAGTTGTTTTGATTCGGAGATCTCAATAGCTCCTAACACCCAATGAACTCCCCATTTCTGATTTACCACTTTCTCTTTACATTCTGCAATTAAATTCATGCAATCACCCCCATCCCTTTTAATTTTAGCAATTTAGCTTCTCGCTCTTTAATTCATGCAATTTTACATTCCGCAATTCTCATCTAAATCTTGATTCCACTCAACTAGAACATACTTCTAATCCGAATTGCTCACTCAACCAATCCTTGTGGGATTCGACCTCACTCTATTGTGAGTTTTTACTTGACGATAACCGGTGCACTTGCCGGAAGGAATTTTGCCGATCGTGCAATTTCCTAAATCGTAGCATAACAAGTTTATGCGCATCAAGTTTATGGCGCCGTTGCCGGGGATTGGTTTTCGATTGACAATTCTCAAATTGGAAGTTAACTAGATTGAGCATTTTTCTTGCCTTGTTAATTCAGTTCAAGTTACTTGTTGAATTTTAATTTCTGCACTCTGTTACATGCTTTCTTTCTTTATGCCTTTAAATTCAAGCAACTAACTCACTGACTCACTAACTATTTGAATTAATTCCTCAACTGCTCTAACCATACTCTTCCATTAACCAAGAGTATTTCACTTGTTTGGTGCCTGTGCTGTGTTCTTGTATGACAGGTAGGAGAGGAGAGACATCAACTCCTCCATATACCGAACCAGAGAGGACCCTTCATAGAATTAGAAGGGAAGCAAGAGGGAAGAGAGTACTGAGAGAAGAGGAATCTGAAGGAGAATTTGAGGACAATTTTGAGGAAGCTTTAGATCTCAACATGGATAGAGAAGTTCACAACCATGAGAGGGCTGATGGAAACAATGCCATTCCTGAGAGGAGAGTTCTTGGTTCATACATAAACCCAACCTCTGGGAATTGTGGTAGCAGCATTCAGAAACCACCCATTCAGGCCAACAATTTTGAACTCAAACCACAGCTAATATCACTTGTGGAGGATCATTGTTCATTTGGTGGGAGTGCTAATGAAGATCCAAACCAACATCTCACAAAATTCCTGAGAATTTGCGACACTGTGAAGTCCAATGGAGTCCAGGAAGATACCTATAAACTGCTCTTGTTCCCATTTTCACTTAGGGACAAGGCAGCTAAGTGGCTGGAATCATTCCCAAGGGGGAGCCTAACAACCTGGGATGAGGTGGAAAGCAAGTTTCTGGCACGTTTCTACCCCCCACAAAAGGTCAATAGGCTTCGATCTGAGGTTCAGACTTTTAGACAACAAGATGGTGAAACTCTCTACGAGGCATGGGAGAGATTCAAGGATTTGACAAGGAAATGCCCACCAGACATGTTCCATGACTGGGTGCAATTGCATATTTTCTATGATGGACTTTCTTATGAATCAAGGAAGGCTGTAGACCATTCATCAGGAGGTTCATTGAACAGGAAAAAGACTGTGGAAGAAGCCATTGAAGTGATTGAGACAGTGGCTGAGAATGAGTACTACTATGCTTCAGAGAGACACAACACTAAGGGAGTCATGGAGCTGAACCATGTTGATACAATTTTAGCCCAAAACAAGGTGTTTGCCAAGCAACTAGCAGAGCTCACCAGGAAATTAGAAATAAAGCAAGTGGCTGCAATACACACACAAGATCAAGAGGAAGTAAGCACTGAAGGAGGTGATTGGGAAGAGGCCAACTATGTGGGAAACCAACAAAGGCAATCATATGATTCACATTCCAACACTTACAACCCAGGATGGAAAAACCACCCAAACTTTGGGTGGGGGAACCAACAAACCCAACCACAAAACCACAAACCTTACAACCATAACCAACACAACAATTCCACATACCAAAACTCCAACCAAAGATCATACCAAGCCACACAAAACACCTACTCCCAACCATCATATCATGGCCAAAATAATCAACCTACCCAACCTAATCCGAACCAACAATTTCAAGATCAATTAAACAGGATAGAAGGAATGCTTGCGACCATGAGTCAAGACATAACCGAATTGAAAGCCTTTAAGGAAGAAGTAAATTCTAACCTGCAAAACCAAGGAGCTGCCATCCAGAAGCTAGAAAATCAAATTGTGTATTTGTCTAAGCAAACCCCTGGGCCAAGCGTTTCTCATGCTGCCAAGGCTATTGCAAGGGAAGAATGTAAGGCCATAACCCTCAGAAGTGGAAAGAATCTAAAGGAGATCTCAAAGGAAACCACAGAGGATGAAGCAAAGGAAAATGTGAGAGACAAGGAACAAGGACAATCTTTTACACCGTCTGCAACAAAAGAAAAAGAAAAAGAGGTCCTGAAGCCTTATACACCTAAAGCACCATATCCTTAACGTTTGATGAAAAGTGAAAAGGATGGCCAATTCTCCAGGTTCTTGGAGGTTTTCAAGAAGCTTCAAATCAACATTCCGTTTGCTGAGGCAATAGAGCAAATGCCACTCTATGCAAAATTCTTAAAGGAATTAATGACCAAGAAGAGAAGCTGGAGAAATGAGGAAACTGTGTTGTTGACTGAAGAATGCAGTGCCATCATTCAACACAAATTGCCTCAGAAATTGAAGGATCCAGGCAGTTTCCAAATCCCCTGCATCATAGGAGAAGTTATGGTGGAGAAGGCCTTGTGTGACTTAGGGGCCAGTATCAATTTGATGTCTCTAACAATGATGAGAAGAATGAAGATTGAGGAAGCCAAACCAACAAGAATGGCCCTCCAATTGGCAGATCGAACTTTTAAATTCCCTCATGGGATAGTTGAGGATTTGTTGGTGAAAGTGGGAGATTTTATATTTCCTGCTGATTTTGTGGTGTTAGATATGGAGGAAGAAGCCAAAGCTTCAATAATTCTGGGAAGACCCTTCCTGGCTACTGCTGGAGCCATCATAGATGTACAAAAGGGTGAACTCACTCTTAGACTACATGACGAGAAATTGGTGTTTCACGTATTCAAGGCAATGAGCTATCCATCAGAATCACTAAAGGAATGCATGAGGGTGGATGTAGTGGACATTGCAATACAAGAAACCTTTGAGGAAACAACAAAGGTAGTGGCAGAGGAGAAGTTCACCAAGGATATTGAAGTTAGTGACATCAACGCTGCTGAAACAACCATGCCAAGCATGCCAGAGAGAGTGAAAGAAGAGAAGGAAGCACCAAAACCTGAGCTCAAAGCATTGCCCCCTAATCTCAAGTATGCATACTTGGGTAGTGATGAGAGCCATCCTGTTATCATTAGCTCTGCCCTGAGCCAAGAACAGGAAGAAGAATTGATCAAGGTGCTACAAACTCATCAAGATGCCATTGGATGGACCCTAGCTGATTTGAAGGGGATAAGTTCATCCATATGCATGCATAAAATCTTGTTAGAAGAGGATGCTAGACCCGCCATTCAAGCTCAGAGAAGATTGAATCCCGTCATGAAAGAAGTGGTACAAAAGGAGGTCATGAAGTTATGGCAGGCAGGGGTAATCTACCCCATTTCTGATAGCCCATGGGTTAGTCCCATCCATGTAGTTCCCAAGAAAGGTGGCATAACTGTGGTGCCAAATGAGAGGAACGAACTCATACCCACAAGAACTGTCACTGGGTGGAGGATGTGCATAGACTACAGGAAGCTCAATGAGGCCACCAGAAAAGATCATTTCCCACTCCCATTCTTGGATCAGATGCTTGAAAGGCTTGCAGGACATGCTTACTATTGCTTTCTGGATGGATACTCAGGCTATAATCAGATAGTAGTTGATCCTAGAGATCAAGAGAAAACATCATTTGTTTGTCCATATGGAGTTTTTGCTTATAGACGCATGCCCTTTGGATTGTGCAATGCACCTGCCACTTTCCAAAGATGCATGCTGTCCATCTTTTCGGACATGATTGAAAAATTTATTGAGGTTTTCATGGATGATTTTTCTGTGTTTGGAGATTCTTTTCCTAGCTGCCTACACCACCTTGCCTTGGTGCTTAAGAGATGCCAAGAGACCAACGTAGTATTAAACTGGGAAAAGTGTCATTTCATGGTCACAGAAGGAATAGTCCTTGGCCACAAAATCTCTAATAGAGGCATTGAGGTGGACAGAGCTAAGGTGGAACTCATTGAAAAACTACCTCCACCGAGTAATGTCAAGGCAGTTAGGAGTTTTTTGGGACATGTTGGCTTTTACAGAAGGTTTATTAGAGACTTTTCTAAAATAGCCAAACCTTTGAGTAACTTGCTTGTCTCTGATACACCCTTTGTATTTGATAAAAATTGCATGCTAGCCTATGAACTTTTGAAGCAAAAACTTTCCTCTGCACCTATCATTGCCCCACCTGATTGGAACTTACCTTTTGAACTGATGTGTGATGCATCAAACCTTGCTATTGGGGCAGTGTTAGGACAAAGGAAAGACAATTTGGTACATGTGATTTATTATGCCAGTAAAGTCTTGAATGATAACCAAAAGAATTACACAACCACTGAAAAAGAACTCTTGGCAATAGTCTTTGCATTTGACAAATTTAGATCCTATCTCATTGGATCTAAAGTCATTGTCTTCACTGATCATTCAGCTTTAAAACACTTACTTGCTAAACAAGAATCCAAACCAAGACTTATTAGATGGGTTCTTTTGTTGCAGGAATTTGACATAGAAATCAAAGACAAGAAGGGTGTAGAGAACAAGGTGGCAGACCATTTATCAAGGATACCATGTGAAGAAGGAAGCGCACAAAGCACACATATAAATGAGTGCTTTCCTGATGAACAACTCATGGTGATTCACAAAGCACCCTGGTTTGCAGACATAGCAAACTTCAAGGCCACTGGGAGTTTGCCGTTGGAATTTAACAAGCATCAAAGGAAGAAATTGGTAAATGATGCCAAATACTTCATCTGGGACGAACCATACTTGTTCAAAAAATGTTCGGATGGCATACTCAGAAGATGCATATCAGAGGAAGAAGGAAGGGAAGTCTTATGGGACTGCCATGGCTCCACTTATGGAGGACATTTTGCAGGAGAAAGAACAGCAGCTAAGGTGTTGCAGTGTGGTTTTTATTGGCCCACTATCTTCAAAGATGCAAAGGAACTAGTGAAGCACTGCCATGAATGCCAGAAAGCGGGGAACCTGCCAAGAAAAAATGAAATGCCACAACAATTCATTCTGGAACTTGAATTGTTTGATGTATGGGGGATAGATTTCATGGGACCCTTTCCCACCTCATACTCAAATAATTACATTCTTGTGGCAGTAGACTATGTCTCCAAATGGGTTGAAGCAATAGCAACTCCAACCAATGATAATAAGGTAGTCATGAACTTCCTCAGAAAACACATTTTTTGCCGTTTTGGGGTTCCAAGAACAATCATCAGTGATGGAGGAAGCCACTTCTGCAACAAACCATTAGAGACATTGCTTCTAAAATATGGAGTCAAACACAAGGTAGCCACACCATACCATCCACAGACAAGTGGGCAAGCCGAAATATCTAATAGGGAACTCAAAAGAATCCTGGAAAAGACTGTGGGAACTTCAAGGAAGGACTGGTCGATTAAGCTAGATGATGCTCTTTGGGCATATAGGACAGCTTTCAAAACACCAATTGGAATGTCTCCTTACCAACTAGTATATGGAAAAGCTTGCCATTTGCCACTGGAGTTGGAGCACAAGGCATTCTGGGCCTTGAAACTCTTGAACTTGGATAGCAAAGCTGCTGGAGAAAGAAGGATGTTGCAAATTCAAGAGTTGGAAGAATTCAGAGCTGAAGCTTATGAGAATGCCAAAATTTACAAAGAAAGAGCAAAGAAGAAGCATGACAGCAACATAGCCCCAAGGAAATTTGAAGAAGGACAAAAAGTATTGCTCTACAATTCTAGGCTGAAGCTATTTCCAGGGAAGCTAAAATCAAGGTGGTCTGGACCATTCCTTGTCACCAAGGTCTCCCAATATGGACAAGTAGAAATCATGGAAGAAAAGTCACAACGAACCTTCACTGTGAATGGTCAAAGACTCAAACATTACTTGGGAGATGTGGAGGAGAAGGACAAAGTTAAGTATCACCTCAACTGAGGAAGCTGACCGTCAAGCTAGTGACGTTAAAGAAGCGCTTGTTGGGAGGCAACCCAACCTGAGGTAATACCCCTTTGCTGTTTCTTTTATTTGTTTCAATAAAAAGGGTGAAGTAGTTTCTGTGCATTGCAAAGAATTAAGTTTGGTGTTTCACACCAAACAATGAATTTGTGGATCAATAATTCAAAGGGGAATGTGTGACTCTAAGTTTGGTGTTCCACCATAAAGATCAACTGAACACAACAACCTTTGAATTATATGGAAGGAACAACCATTCTAAGCAGTCACAGAAATGCTTAAAACCCTTAGCAGCAACTTCATTCCAAGGAGAACTCAAGGATTCAAAGAACAGAGGAGTAAGTAGGAGACTAAGTTTGGTGTTCACACACCAACTTAAGACTCAGACACTTGCCCATACATAGTTGAGCTAACCACTCAAGTGCTTGAGAAGCAAGCAACTTCATCACTCTTTGCAGGAAAGAAAACAAGGATCTGAGAAAGAACATGAAGCAACAATTAGGAGAAGAAAGAGAAATCAAATTGTTTCCTGGCAACAAAGAGAAAACAAGAAATTTCACAAGGTGGTGGTGTTCCTTGACCATTCTTTAAAAGGCAAACAAAAGCATGCTTGTTCTGGTTTAAACTGTAATTGTTGAATCTTTCTGGAATGTGAAGTTTTTAGTATGAGTGTCTGTTTACTGCTTTGAATAAAGTGAATACCTAGATGTTTGGATATAACTTCACCTTCTTAAACAAATTCTTGCCATGCTTGTTCTGTTTCCAAAAATAAAAGAAAAGTTTGAACAAAAGTAACTTGGCTCAATTAGTGACAAATCAAGTAGAATTAAGTGGTGGTATGCATGCTTGATTGTTTAGTCAGATCACTGGAAATAGAGTGTAGAATTATCATTTTTTGTGTAGAAATTGAAAACTGTCTATGGATCTTAATGAATAAATGTCTTTGGCCATGAAAAAGAAAGAAAAAGAAGAAGAAAAAGCCACTGAAAAAGGGCAACCAAAAAGCAAAAAAAATTGAGAAAATAAGCTAGGCACCAATGGTTTGAACTTCTGAGACAAATGCCTGTGGTGTTTATGTATTAAGGATATGCTTGGATGAATAGGTTCTGAGGAGTGTTTCAACACTTGGTAACTTGGGTTAACTAACCCGGGATTATCAACCAAAAGTCCATTATCAAGAGCAACCTAAATACAAAACATTTAGTCACACAAAGAGGTGCTGGGCACCAATGTCTCAAGAAGAAATGTGAACTAAAATGCCTGGAGTGGATATGTGTAGTGCACTGATAAGAAAAAGAAAATGCCAAAGGCTTGTGCAACACATGACACTAAGCAAATAAGGAGCAAAGGAGCTCTAAGAAAAAGAAAAGAAAAACAAAGAAGAGAAAAGTGCCAAGGACATAAGAATAACAAGAGGCCATAGCAGTGTTTGATGGATGCAATGAAAAAGTGATAATCTTACCTGATAAGAATGAAAAAGTGATACTGCAACTTTCTGCATAAAACCCTTCTGATGAACTTCAAATGCTTGCTAATATAGCCAATGTAATTGCTTTCTGTTTCATACTTTCTTCTCAAATAACTCAGGACTTGCTTAGGGACAATCAAGTATTAAGTTTGGTGTTGTGATGCCAAGGCATCTTAGGCTAGTTTCACTAGCATTTTTCTGTTAGTTTTAGTTGTCTTATGCATTTTCTTGAGCTTAAAGTAACCAAGAATGGTTAAATGAATAACAAAGCAATGAACCATCCAAACAGTATGATTTTGATGCAAAATCCATGAGTTTTAGTTATATTACTTGAATGCTATGAATGGAAGATTTCTCATGAAATTTTGCAAGACTTTGATGCAATTGTTTGGATGATTTCAGGGAAGAAGAGGCTAGGCAAGGAAGCAACAAAATCAATAAAGGAAGCTTGAATATCACATGTGGAGTTTAAGTTCCAGTTTAAGCCTAAACTGGAGCTTAAACGCCAGAATCATGAAGGCTAAGAAATGCTGAAACTGGCGTTTAACCTCCAGTTTAACCTTAAACTGGAAGTTAAATGCCAGAATGAGAATTTCACCAAGAGAGCATTTCCACGTTTAAGCTCCAGTTTAACCTTAAACTGGAGCTTAAACATGTTCGACACAATTTCTCACCAGGAAGCATTTCCACGTTTAACCTCCAGTTTAACCTTAAACTGGAGGTTAAACGCCAGAAGTAAGAAAGGCACCAGGAGCATTTCCACGTTTAAGCTCCAGTTTAACCTTAAACTGGAGCTTAAACGTGTTCGACTATTTCCCTCCTCCAGGGTTGCTTTCTCATTTCCACGTTTAAGCTTCAGTTTAACCTTAAACTGAAGCTTAAACGTGTTCGACCCAATTGCTCCTCCAGGGTTGCTTTCTTCATTTCCACGTTTAAGCTTCAGTTTAACCTTAAACTGAAGCTTAAACGTGTTCGACATTTCACACTCCTGGGTTGCTTTCTTCCATTTCCACGTTTAAGTTTCAGTTTAACCTTAAACTGAAACTTAAACTTCAACTTAAACGCCACTTTTTGAAAGGGGTTTCTGGGCCAAATATATTGAAGTTTAAGTAGCATTTGAGCACAAACATTAACTTGAACATATTATGGTATGAAACCCAATTGAATGTCATGGTTTATGGGATTGGGCCTGAAGGATTGATAAGTCTGGAGCTTCAATTTGTTGAGTCTTGTGTCATTACTTGTTTATCACTAAGTTTGCTCAATGAATGTTACAGAATTGGATCACAGCCTCATCAGGATTATGGACCATAAACCCAAAGCAAAAGGAAATCAGGGAAAGGCCTCAAAGCCCAAGAAACACAACAGAAGCTCAATTTAGAAAGTGTATAAATAGGATAGAATTTAAGTTAGTTAGGAGAAGTTTTTACACACAGAGAACTTTGGATCATTTTCCTTTAGTTTTGTAATTGAATTCAGAGCTATGACTCACTAAACCCCTTTCATTGGGTTAGGGAGCTCTATTGTAATTCAATGAATCAATAATAGTTTTATCTTCTTCTTCAATCTTTTCTCTTGAATTTTGTTAGAAAGCTTCTCGATCTAATTCCATTGGGTAGTTGTCTTGGGAAAGAAACTGCCCATAATTGGAATCCTTCGGAACCTTGGGAAAGGAATGGAGGATTCATGCTAGAGAAGCTTTCTCACAGTGAATTGGATTGGGGTTTGGATGGATATTGTGACATGTAATCCTACCAAATTGTGGTTCATGAAACTGTGTGGTATAATCAGTGATCGAGCATCATCTCTTCTTATGAACATTTAAACCAAGGGATTGGGAATTTGTTTGTTTTTAGAGAGAATTGGTGAGCCAAGGGATTGGGATCCAATCATATAAGATTGCCAAGCAAAATTCAATGAATGCATTGGTTGAGGAAGGGATAAAAGTTGTTTTGATTCGGAGATCTCAATATCTCCTAACACCCAATGAACTCCCCATTTCTGATTTACCACTTTCTCTTTACATTCTGCAATTAAATTCATGCAATCACCCCCATCCCTTTTAATTTTAGCAATTTAGCTTCTCGCTCTTTAATTCA
The DNA here is from genome assembly GCF_003086295.3 of Arachis hypogaea. Lineage (NCBI taxonomy): Eukaryota > Viridiplantae > Streptophyta > Magnoliopsida > Fabales > Fabaceae > Arachis > Arachis hypogaea. The sequence goes on from NC_092047.1 coordinate 61,648,390, forward strand.
TGCAATTTTACATTCTGCAATTCTCATCTAAATCTTGATTCCGCTCAACTAGAACATACTTCTAATCCGAATTGCTCACTCAACCAATCCTTGTGGGATTCGACCTCACTCTATTGTGAGTTTTTACTTGACGATAACCGGTGTACTTGCCGGAAGGAATTTTGCCGATCGTGCAATTTCCTAAATCGTAGCATAACAAGTTTATGCGCATCAGGTAAGGTTTGGCCATAAGGGTGGGTTTTGGGTGGGAAATTGATTTTGAATTTTGAAGGTAGGTGGGGTTTATGAGGTAGGTTTATGGCGAAGAGTGGATGGATGTGAGTGGTGAAGTGGTTATAGGGAAGAGATATTGAGGTGATTGGTGAAGAGTTTTGGGGAAGAGTGTTTATGGGATTGTGTGAAAGAGGGGTGAGAAGAAGTGAGTAGAGGTAGGTGGGGATCCTGTGGGGTCCACAGATCCTGAGGTGATCCTGTGGGGTCCACGGATCCTGAGGTGATCCTGTGGGGTTCATAGATCCTGAGGTGTTCAAGGATTTACAACCTTGCACCAAATTAGGCATGCAAAATGCCCTTGCACACAACTCTGGGTGTTCAGCGCCAGATTGGTGCTTGTTCTGGGCATTGAACGCCCATTTGTTGCCCATTTCTGGCGTTGAACGCCAGAACCATGCTTGTTCTGGGCGTTCAGCGCCAGCTCTTCTCCAGGGTGCAATTCTGGAGTTCAAACGCCCAGATGCTGCCCATTTTGGGCGTTCAGCGCCAGAACCATACTCTGTTCTGGCGTTGAACGCCAGCTAGATGCTTCTTACTGGCGTTTAAACACCAGTAAGGTCTTTCCCCAGGGTGTGATTTTTCTTCTGCTGTTTTTGATTCCGTTTTCAATTTTTATATTTATTTTGTGACTCCACATGATCATGAACCTAATAAAACATGAAAGAACAAGAAAAATAAAATTAGATAAATAAAAATTGGGTTGCCTCCCAACAAGCGCTTCTTTAATGTCACTAGCTTGACAGTGGACTCTCATGGAGCCTCACAGATGTTCAGAACATTGTTGAGACTTCCCAACACCAAACTTAGAGTTTGACTGTGGGGGCTCTGGTTGACTCTGTTTTGAGAGAAGCTTACTGTGCCTCTTTTCTATGTTTACAGAAGGGTAACCTTGAGTTGTAAACACAAGGGAGTCCTCATTCAATTGAAGGACTAATTCACCTCTGTCAACATCAATCACAGCTCTTGCTGTGGCTAGGAAAGGTCTTCCAAGGATGATGGATTCATCCTCATCCTTCCCAATATCAAGGATTATGAAATCAGCAGGGATGTAAAGGCCTTCAACCGTTACTAACATATCCTCTACTTGTCCATAAGCCTGTTTTCTTGAATTGTCTGCCATCTCTAATGAGATTTTAGTAGCTTACACCCCAAAGATTCTCAGTTTCTCTATTACAGAGAGGGGCATGAGGTTTATCCCTGAACCAAGGTCACACAGAGCCTTTTCGAAGATCATGTTGCCTATGGTACAAGGTATTACGAACTTTCCAGGATCCTATTTCTTCTGAGGCAATGTCAGTTGATTCAAATCACTTAGTTCATTGGTGAACAAGGGAGGTTCATCTTTCCAAGTCTCAATACCAAATAATTTGGCATTCAGCTTCATGATTGTACCAAGGTACTTGGTAACTTGCTCTTCAGTAGCATCCTCATTCTCTTCAGAAGATGAATACTCGTCAGAGCTCATGAAGGGCATAAGGAGGTTCAATGGAATCTCTATGGTCTCTAGATGAGTCTCAGATTCCTTTGGTACCTCAAAGAGAAACTCCTTATTGATCACTGGACGTCCTAGGAGGTCTTCCTCACTGGGATTTACGTCTTCCCCTTCCTCTCCAGGTTCGGCCGTGTTGACTATGTCAATGGCCTTGCACTCTCCTTTTGGATTATCTTCTGTATTGCTTGGGAGAGTACTAGGAGGGATTTCAGTGATCCTTTTACTCAGCTGGCCCACTTGTGCCTCCAAATTTCTAATGGAGGACCTTGTTTCATTCATGAAACTTACAGTGGCCTTAGATAGATCAGAGACTAAGTTTGCTAAATTAGAGGTATTTTATTCAGAGTTCTCTGTCTGTTGCTGAGTGGATGATGGAAAAGGTTTACTATTGTTAAACCTATTTCTTCCACCATTATTAAAGCCTTGTTGAGGCTTTTGTTGATCCTTCCATGAGAGATTTGAGTGATTTCTCCATGAGGGGTTATAGGTGTTTCCATAAGGTTCACCCATGTAATTCACCTCTGCTATTGCAGGATTTTCAGGATCATAAGCTTCTTCTTCAGAAGATACCTCTTGAGTACTGTTGGATGCAGCTTGCATTCCATTCAGACTCTGAGAAATCATATTGACTTGCTGAGTCAATATTTTATTCTGAGCCAATATGGCATTCAGAGTATCAATTTCAAGAACTCCCTTATTCATAGGCATCCCATTACTCACAGGATTCCTCTCAGAAGTGTACATGAACTGGTTATTAGCAACCATGTTAATGAGTTCTTGAGCTTCTGCAGGCATTTTGTTTAAGTGAATGGATTCACCTGCAGAGGTATCCAATGACATTTTAGCTAATTCAGACAGACCATCATAGAATATGTCCAGGATGGTCCATTCTGAAAGCATGTCTGAAGGACACTTTTTGGTCAGCTCTTTGTATCTCTCCCAAGCTTCATAGAGGGATTCACCTTCTTTCTGTCTGAAGGTCTGAACATCCACTCTAAGCTTACTCAGCTTTTGACGAGGAAAGAACTTGGCTAAGAAAGCCTTGACCAGCTTATCCCAAGAGTTCAGGCTATCCTTAGGTTGAGAGTCCAACCATATTCTAGCTCTGTCTCTCATAGCAAAAGGGAAAAGCATGAGACTGTAGACTTCAGGATCTACTCCATTAGTCTTAACAGTATCATATATCTGCAAGAATTCAGTTAAGAACTGAAAAGGATCTTCAGATGGAAGTCCATGAAACTTGCAGTTCTGCTGCATCAGAGAAACTAATTGAGGTTTAAGCTCAAAATTGTTTGCTCCAATGGCAGGAATGGAGATGCTTCTTCCATGTAAATTGGAATTAGGTGCAGTAAAGTCACCAAGCATCCTCCTTGCATTATTATTATTTTCGGCTGCCATCTCCTCTTCTTGTTCGAAAATTTCTGAAAGGTGCTTGCTGGATTGTTGTAATTTAGCTTCTCTTAGTTTCCTCTTCAGAGTCCTTTCAGGTTCTGGATCTGCTTCAACAAGAATGTTTTTGTCCTTGCTCCTGCTCATACGAAAAAGAGGGACAGAAAAATAATAATAATAGGGGTCTTTTTACCATAGTATTGAGGTCCCTGTGTGAGTAGAAGAAAAGAAGAAGAAAAAATTCGAACACAGATGGAAGAGGGGGTTCGAATTTGGGTGAGATGAAGTGTTAGTAGATGAATAAACAAATAGAAGGAGATAAGAGAGAGAGAGAATTTTCGAAAATTATTTTTGAAAAAGAGTTAGTGATTTTCGAAAATAGTTTTTGAAAAAGGTTAGTAATTTTTCGAAAATTAAAATAAAAAATTAAAATAATTAGTTATTTAAAAAGAAATTTTGAAAAAGAGGGAAGATATTTTCAAAAATTAGAGAGAGGGTTAGTTAGGTAGTTTTGAAAAAGATAAGAACCAAACAAAAAGTTAGTTAGTTAGTTGAAACAAATTTGAAAATCAATTTTGAAAAGATAAGATGATAAGAAGTTAGAAAGGATATTTTAAAATCAAATTTTGAAAAAGATAAGATAAAGAGATATTTTTGAAAAGATATGATTAAAATTAGTTTTGAAAAAGATTTGATTTTTAAAATCACAATTAATGACTTGATTCACAAGAAATCACAAGATATGATTCTAGAACTCAAAGTTTGAATCTTTCTTAACAAGCAAGTAACAAACTTGAATTTTTTTGAATCAAAACATTAATTGATGATGTTATTTTCGAAAATTAGGAGATAAAGATAAGAAAAATATTTTTGAAAAATATTTTTTTTTTAAATTTTCGAAAATGGATAAGAAAAATGAAAAAGATTTGATTTTTGAAAAAGATTTTGAAAAAGATAAGATTTTTAAATTGAAAATTTGATTTGACACATAAAAACAACTAGATTTTAAAAATTTTTGAAAAAGTCAAATCTAATTTTCGAAATTTTAAGAGAGAAAATGGGGAAGATATTTTTTTGATTTTTGAATTTTTAATGATGAGAGAGAAAAACATGAAAATGATGCAATGCATGAAAATTTTGGATCAAAACAATGAATGCATGCAAGAATGCTATGAATGTCAAGATGAACACCAAGAACACTTTGAATGTCAAGATGAACATCAAGAACTTATTTTTGAAAATTTTTATATGCAAAGAAAACATGCAAGACACCAAACTTAGAAATTTTTCATGTATAGACACTATGAATGCAAGAATGCATATGAAAAACAAGAAAAGACACAAAACATGAAAACATCAGGATCAAACAAGAAGACTTACCAAGAACAACTTGAAGATCATGAAGAACACTATGAATGCATGAATTTTTCGAAAAATGCAAGATGAATATGCAATTGACACCAAACTTTCAACTTGACTCAAGACTCAAACAAGAAACATGAAACATTTTTTATTTTTATGATTTTTTTTTTTGGATTTTTGTATATTTTTTTCGAAAAAACATATAGGAAAAAGAAAATAAGGATTTCAAAATTTTTTAATATGAATCCCAGGAATCTTGTATTCTTAGTCTAAAGCTCCAATCTGAGGGTTAGGCATGGCTTAATAGCCAGCCAAGCTTTAGTATGTAACTCAGACATGCCACGGCTGACATTCCAATTAACTTGCCTCTATGCTGATGGTTGGAAGCCCTTATCCAAAAGAATTAGGCATGGCTTTACAGCCAGCCAGGCTTCAACATGCTTCATGAAACTCTAGAATTCATTCTTAAAAATTCTGAAGAAAAATATATTTTTGAAAAGATTTATTTTTTTTTTGAAAATAGATGAGAAATTTTTGAAAGGTTTTTGAAAAATTTTTGAAAATAAAACAAAAAGAAATTACCTAATCTGAGCAACAAGATGAACTGTCAGTAGTTCAAACTCGAACAATCCCCGGCAACGGCGCCAAAAACTTAGTGCACGAAATTGTGATCTCAGGCAACGGCGCCAAAAACTATGTACGCACGTCTTAATAAATTGTTTTTCATTCACAACTTCGATACAACTAACCAGCAAGTGCACAGGGTCGTCCAAGTAATAAACCTTACGTGAGTAAGGGTCGATCCCACGGAGATTGTTAGTATGAAGCAAGCTATGGTCACCTTGTAAATCTCAGTCAGGCGGATATAAAATAGTTATGGAGTTTTCGAACATAAATAATAATTAGATAGAAAATAAGGATAGAAACACTTATGTATATCATTGGTGAGAATTTCAGATAAGTGTATAGAGATACTTTCGTTCCTCTGAACCTCTGTTTTCCTGCTGTCTTCATCCAATCAGGCTTACTCCTTTCCATGGCTGGCTTTATGTAAGGACATCACCGTTGTCAATGGCTACTTTTTATCCTCTCTGGAAAATGGTCCGATGCGCTTTCACTGCATGGCTAATCGTCTGGAGGCATCACCCTTGTCAATGGCTGCATCCTATCCTCTTGTGAAAATGGTCCAAATGCTTTGTCACAGCACGGCTAATCATCTGAGGTTCTCGATCATACTGGAATAGGATTCACCCTCCTTTTGCGTCTGTCACTACGCCCAGCACTCGCGAGTTTGAAGTTCGTCATAGTCATTCAATCCCAGAGTCCTACTCGGAATACCACAGACAAGGTTTAGACTTTCTGGACTCTCATGAATGCCGCCATCAATCTAGCTTATACCACAAAGATTCTGATTAAGAGATCCAAGAGATACTCATTCAATCTAAGGTGGAACGGAAGTGGTTGTCAGGCACGCGTTTGTGGGGGAATGATGATGATTGTCACGTTCATCACATTCAGGTTGAAGTGCGAATGAATATCTTAGAAGCAGAATAAGTTGAATTGAATAGAAAAACAGTAGTACTTTGCATTAATCTTTGAGGAACAGCTGAGCTCCACACCTTAATCTATGGAGTGCAGAAACTCTACCGTATGAAAATACATAAGTGATAATGGTTCAGGCATGGCCGAATGGCCAGCCCCCATGAAAGTCTAAGATAGCATAAAACTGATCAAAGATCTCTAATACAATAGTAAAAAGTCCTATTTATAATAAACTAGTTACTAGGGTTTACAGAAGTAAGTAATTGATGTATAAATCCACTTCCGGGCCCCACTTGGTGTGTGCTTGGGCTGAGCTTGAATGTTACACGTGTAGAGGTCAATCTTGGAGTTGAACGCCAGTTTGTAACGTATTTCTGGTGTTCAACCCTGGCTTGTGACGTGTTTCTGGCGTTTAACTCCAGACAGCAGCGTAGAACTGGCGTTCAACGCCCTTTTATGTCATCTAAACTCGGCGAAAGTATAGACTATTATATATTGCTGGAAAGCCTGGATGTATACTTTCCAACGCAATTGGAAGCGCGCCATTTTGAGTTCTGTAGCTCCAGAAAAGCCACTTTGAGTGTAGGGAGGTCAGAATCCAACAGCATCAGCAGTCCTTCTTCAACCTCTGAATCTGATTTTTGCTCAAGTCCCTCAATTTCAGCCAGAAAATACCTGAAATCACAGAAAAACACACAAACTCATAGTAAAGTCTAGAAATGTGAATTTAACATAAAAACTAATAAAAACATCCCTAAAAGTAACTAGATTCTACTAAAAACATACTAAAAATAATGCCAAAAAGCGTATAAATTATCCGCTCATCACACACTGGACAAGGTCCAAGTGTGGGGACCTTCTTGACTGACAATGAGGGCACTTCGGCATTTTCACAAGCTCCAGACAATCCAGAGCCTGCCCATGATCAGAAGTTGGAATTAAAACCTCTCCCTCCACATCTCAAATATGCTTATCTTGAAGATGAGCAGAAGTTTCTAGTTATCATTGCAAGGGAACTCACTTCTCAACAAGAAGAGTAGTTACTTGATGTACTGAGGAGGCACAAGAAGGTAATTGGGTGGAGTTTGGCAAACATAGTAGGCATCAACCCTCAAGTATGTGAACACAGAATATTTTTAGAAGAGGGAGCAAGACCTGTCCGTCAACCCCAAAGAAGATTGAATCCCACTATCTTGGAAGTTGTCAAAAAGGAAGTGACCAGACTATTGGAAGCAGGTATCATCTATCCCATTTCAGATAGTGAATGGGTTAGCCCAGTACAAGTGGTGCCCAAGAAGTCTGGAATCACTACAGTGAAGAATGAGCATGGAGAGCTCATAGCAACTAGAGTTCAGAATGCTTGGAGAGTCTGCATTAATTACAGGCGTCTCAACCAAGCCACCCGTAAGGATCACTACCCACTTCCATTCGTTGATCAAATGCTGGATCGCCTGTCAGGTAAATCACATTATTGCTTTTTAGATGGTTACACATGTTATTTCCAGATTCATATAGCTCCTGAGGATCAGGAAAAGACCACTTTTACATGTCCTTTTGGGACTTATGCTTACAAGAGAATGCCCTTTGGTTTGTGCAATGCACCAGCTACTTTCCAAAGGTGTATGATGAGTCTTTTCTCTGATCTTATTGAGGACTGTATGGAGGTTTTTATGGATGATTTTAGCATTTATGGTGATTCTTTTAGCCTTTGCTTAGATGGATTATCTAGAGTATTAGATAGAGGTGTTAATACAAACCTTGTATTAAATTTTGAAAAATGTCATTTTATGGTAAAACAAGGGATTGTATTAGGACATGTGGTATCTAATAATGGCATTTCTGTAGACCCAGCAAAGGTGAATGTTATTTCTAGTTTACCTTATCCCTCCTCTGTGAGGGAAGTCCGTTCGTTCCTTGGCCATGCAGGTTTTTACAGGAGATTTATTAAGGACTTTAGTAAGGTAGCACTTCCCTTATCCAGATTACTGCAGAAGGATATTGAGTTCAAGTTCAGTGAAAATTGCAAACAAGCGTTTGATAAGCTGAAGGCCGCCCTGACTCAAGCCCCAATTGTGAGAGGACCAGACTGGAGCCAGCCGTTTGAAATCATGTGCGATGCTTCCAACCATGCAGTAGGAGCAGCGCTGGCTCAGCGTGAAGGTAAGGATCCTTTTGTTATTGCTTATACATCTAAGACTTTAGACGCTGCCCAGTCCAATTATACTACTACTGAGAAAGAGCTTCTTGCTATTGTTTTTGCTCTGGATAAATTCCGAGCTTATTTACTTGGTACTAGAATAGTGGTGTATTCGGACCATGCAGCTTTAAAGTATCTATTAGCTAAAAAGGAGTCCAAACCAAGGCTTATACGTTGGATACTGCTATTACAAGAATTTGATTTAGAAATAAAGGATAGGAATGGTAACCAGAATTTAGTGGCAGACCACTTGAGTCGCCTTGAGCACATTAAGGATGATTCTACTCTTATAGATGATAATTTTCCATTTAATAACTTGCAAGCAGTATCTGAGGTATTCCCTTGGTATGCACCTGTAGCTAATTATCTAGTTAGCCGCACATTTCCTCCAAACTTTTCTAAGCATCAAAGAGACAAGCTGAAAAGCGAGTCTAAATATTATATATGGGATGATCCATATTTATGGAGATGTGGCGCTGATTAGGTAATTAGACGTTGTGTGTCTCAATCAGAATTCCAGTCCATTTTAGAGGCCTGTCACTCATCTGAGAGTGGAGGGCAATTTGGCCCTCAACGAACAGCAAGAAAGATCTTAGACTGTGGATTCTGGTGGCCTACTCTTTTTAGAGACGCTGCTAAGTTTTGTAAATCTTGTCTCCCATGCCAAAAATTTTGTAATATATCCAGGAGGGATGAGATGCCTCAACAAATTATGCTTTTTTGTGAAATTTTTGATGTTTGGGGCATTGACTTCATGGGTCCTTTTCCAAATTCTAATGGTTATTTTTATATATTGTTAGTTGTGGATTACGTTTCCAAATGGGTGGAAGCAATTTCTACCCGCACTGATGATTCTAACACTGTTGTTTCCTTTGTGAGAAACCATATTATTTGTCGCTTTGGATCACCACGAGCAATCGTGAGCGATCAAGGCACCCATTTTTGTAACAGGAGACTAACAGGATTAATGAAGAAGCATGGGATAATTCATAAGGTTGCGACAACATACCATCCTCAGACCAATGGGCAAGCCGAGGTGTCAAACAGAGAAATAAAGCGTATCTTACAGAATATAGTCAAACCTCATAGAAAAGACTGGAGCACCAGGCTACAAGATGCACTCTGGGCATATAGAACAGCATACAAAACACCCATTGGGATGAGTCCTTTCCGCTTAGTTTATGGAAAAGCTTGTCATCTCCCAGTTGAAGTAGAGCACAGAGCCTTTTGGACAGTCAAGGAGTGCAACATGGGAATGGAGAAAGCCGGAGCTGAAAGGAAGTTGCAACTGCAAGAACTGGAGAGCCTTCACTTAGAAGCTTATGAGAACTCAAGACTATACAAGGAGAAGATGAAGGCTGCACATGATCAGCACATCAAGAGGAAAGAGTTCCAACCTGGGGATTTAGTCCTCCTTTACAAATCTCGACTGAGGCTCATGCCAGGCAAGTTGAGATCAAGATGGGAAGGTCCATACAGTGTAGAAAAGGCCGAACCGTACGGAGTTTATCACCTAAGCCATCCTTCAAGCTCTGAACTTATCAAGGTTAATGGACAACGTCTGAAGCTATACCATGGCGAGAAGATGCAAAAAAACAAGGAGCTTGAGATCTTCCCCTTGGAAGATCCCCACATAGCAGAAGATTGAGCTAGTGGAGCGTCCAACTTACAGACATTAAAGCAAAGTGCTAGGTGGGAGACAACCCACCATGGTATGATCGTTCTTTTCTTTATTTTTAGTTTTTCATATTCAATAACTCTTCTCTTTATCAGTACTTTCGTACATCTGCATTTGCATATTCTTAATTAAAAAAAAAATGCCACGCGACGCGACCGCATCAACGACGCGTCCGCGTCGCAAGGAGAGGGGAGAAAAATAAAAGCGAACAGAGAGTCACGCTGGAGCATGGCTGGAGGCGTGCCAGTGGCACAAATCGACCCACGCGACTGCGTCGCTGACGCGTCCGTGTTGTATGGGCATAATGGCCTCCCACGCGACTGCGTGACTCACGCGGCCGCATGCCCTGATTTTCGATGTAAAAAGGGTGCACAACGAATTATTGTGCGAGAGTGGTGCTGGATTGGTGCTGAACGCACAACTCTACCCACGCGGACGCATGGCCCACGCGTCCGCGTCATTCCTTTCTGAAGCCCACTCACACGATCGCGTGTCCCACGCGATCGCGTAACCCTAAATTTGGCAAAAATATCAATTCGAACAGAGAGTTGTGCAGGCACGAAGCTGTACTTGCACCAGAAGCACAACATGGGTCACGCGACCGCATGACCGACGCGACCGCGTCACCTTACTTGCAGAGCAATCGCACGAACGCGTGCCCCACGCGGCCGTTTCGCCTACGCCGCACATCTCAAACTTAATTGCCAAACTATCTTATCTTCCTCTTCTCCAAATCCTAATTTCTCTTTTCCCTCCTTATTTCTTCCTTCTCCCTTCTTCCTTCTATCTTCTCTCTCTCTCTCTCTCTCTCTCTTTCACCTCCATTAACAAGGTTTTATTTTCTTCTTCACTTTTTGCTTTTTTACCATTCTTCTTATTTTATATGTTATTTTCTTTTCTTTTCTTTTTCTTTTCATTATTTATATTTTCCTTCTTCTTCTTTCCTTTTTACATGGTGTTAGAATTTTATTTGAGTCATTATTTTTCATTATATGCTTGTAGATTGTTGTAAATTGTTTGGCAATTATATATTATTTTCTTTAAAGGGTTGCTTGCATGTTCACTTTAATACTTTCTATACCTTATTCACCATGCATGCTATGTGTTTGTGAAAAAGCCCATATCGCATTATGCACCTCTCTACATTATTCTATTCTACTATTCAATGCTTGCTTTTCATAAACTCCCTCTACTATTTTATTAATTAAATTTAATTGTCAATACAAACGTAATGGTTTGCTACAAAGTGATGCTTGATCTATGCTACTCATGCCCTTTTCCGGCATGCCAATAAACACCTTGCATTCACTTGTCATCATATGCACTAACTGTTTTCCATTAATGATTTTTCACATGTACTCATGAGCGCGTGTTAACGTCATTTACCTTTTAATGTGCATTTATAACCATCATTTTCCATTCTCTTCATTGCTCTATCTCTTTGAATTTAATTTACTTTCCCTTCCCTTTTTCAGGATGGCCACCAAGAAAGGAAAAGAGAAAGCTACTCCCAAACCACCAGGAAGAAGAGGAACTAAAAGAACACTAGTGGCAGAGCCTTCTTCAACTGCAGTCAAGCCCTCAACAAAGAGAGTTAAGAGGATCATAAAGGTTGATGAAAAGGAGAAAGCCTTTCAAGCAAAGGACACTGCGCGATTTCCCAATCGCTACTGTGAGCAGATGTTTCCCATCCTCGCTGAAAGGAGCTACAACAACGAACACCTTCTTATCCTCCCGCCCCATATTGCTACTTTTGTTGAGCCGCAAATTGAACGAAGACAATGGGGTTTCCTACAGAGACAACCAAGGCAGGTCAATCTTTCTTGGGTAGTTGAGTTCTACTCTAACTTCTACCTGCCTACCCTGCAGTCTGTCTTTATCCGCCAGAAGCAAGTCCCCATTAAAGAAGAGGCTATTCAAAAAGCTTTAGGTCTTCCCCCTATTCCAGAAGGATTGAACGCCTTTCAAGAAGCCACACTCAAGCGCCAGGTGTACCAATTTGACTGGGAAGCTGTTCTCAGAGTTATCACACTACCTGGCAGCCGTTGGATCTACGGATACCATCGTACCTGCCCTAAGGGAATATCGGCTTCATCACTTACCTTGGAGGCTCGCGTATGGGCACAGATCATGTCCCATTATGTCTTTTCGAGCACTCACGAGTCTTCCTTCTCTGTGGACATGGCCGTTCTACTATGGTGCATCCTTACAGACCAACCTCTGAATCTACCAAGACATATCCGGAATGTCATAGGACACGTACAAATTGCGAGCAACTTATCTTTTCCCGCTTTGGTCTCAGATCTTGTCTCAGCAGCCGGAGTCTCCTACAGAGCTGGGGACACCAAAGCCATGCTTCCACAGGATGATCAGTATGTCCCTAACGGGAAATACCTCAGACTTCCAGCAGCCACTACAAGCCTTCCTACTGCACCGGTTGAAGACATTCCTTCTTCAACACCACAAGCACCTATAACAGATGAACTGCTCCAGCAGATAATCGAAAGGTTGGATCGGCAAGAACAGAAAGCGAAGTTAAGAGAGCGCTGTAACGAGCGCTGATTCAAACACCTCAAGGAGCTACTCAAGGGACACTTCAAGGACTCAGACACCCCGGACTCCACTTCTTTTACCAGCACAGGGAGCCATGATGGTCCCGACTGTGGAGATACTGCTACCAGCCCACCCCTGTGTAAATCATGTTGCTTGTATGCGAAGTTTGTATTCATAGGTTTTGATGAATGACAAACCAACAAACGACATGAAAGACAAACCAACAAACAACTTGAATGAACAAGCATATTGAAAGATCAACCAACATTCAACGTTGAGGAATGAAGAGTTGAAAGCAACACAACAACAACAAGAAACTCAAGTCCACAACATTTGAAGACAAGTATAGTGTCTTAGGACTTAGGTAACTTCTTGTTAAGAACCAATTGCTAAATCTCTCAACACACACTCACAAAATGTTTTGATGCACATCTTGCAATTCGATGCTAGCCAAATGGTTTAAAAACTTGTTTTCAAAGGTACAAAAGCATAGGAATTGACTCCAACAAGTTTGAGATCAATCCTAAGTAGTTTGAAGTGATTTTAAGCCATTCTTTAAGGTTTGCATCGATGCACACTCATCTTGCATCGATGCAAAGCATGCAACGACTTGTTGCATCGATGCAAAGATGTTTGCATCGATGCAACCTAGCTGAAAATTCAAATTTCAGCTTCAAAGACACATTTGCATCGATGCAAAGTGTTATGCATCGATGCAAATGATTCAAAAACATAAAAAAACGGCTAGTTTTAACAAAACGGCTCCATCCCATTAACTCCCAAACGTTTCTAAGGTTTGGGAAGTCTATAAATAGATGGATTAAAGCCTTATTTCAAACATGTGAGTATTTGCAAACTATCTTGTTCATATTCTTTCATTCTACACATTTTAAAGGTGTTATAATACACAATTTGAGAGAGCAATATCAATTGGTTCAATAGTGCTAAACTTGTAATCATACACTCTTCTAGAGAGTACTCATTTCATCTCAACAATTCTTTGAGAATTGTTTTCTTGTAACACTTTGTAAATTGGAGTGTGATCTCCAAGGTTGAGTCAAGAGTTATAAACACTATAGTCGGTGAGGATACCAAAGAAGTATACTAAGTACTCAAGGCAAATCTTAGAGAAGGAGTCTCTAAGTGGAGTGGGTTAGTATACGAGTGGTGATCATATACCGTGAGGTGTTAGAAACTAAGGACTCGGATTGTAAAGGTTTTGCGCGAGCACCTTGAAGCTTGGCAATAGTGGAACTTCTCAATAGCGATTGAGAAAGAAAGTGGACGTAGGACAAGGATTGTGCCGAACCACTCTAAATAGCGTTTGCATCTCTCCAAACTCATCTCTTCTATATTATTGTCTTTTACCTTTGAGCAAATAAATTGTGATTGAAAAGTAGCTTCGTAAGTACTTAAGAAATAGCTTAAGTCCGATTGGTGAAAAGCTTGATCAATTTATTTGAGTTGGTGTCTATTGGAAAGTAAAAGCTCCTTATAAATGCTTAGCAATTGAGTTAAGCTCTTGGAAAAATACTAGTACAATAACACTTTTGTATATTGTCTTTAACTTTCGCAAAAAGATTCATTGTTGTTGAAATACTCAATTCACCCCCCCTCTTGAGTAATTGTGCATAGGTTCTACAAGTGGCATCAGAGCTTAACCCTTTGAAAGACTTAACCGTTTAAGGGAAAAGATCATGGCAAGCACAAGCTTTAACAACAACAACACTAGTGAAGGTAACTCAACCGCTAGACCTCCTCTTTTTAGCGGAACAAATTACTCTTATTGGAAAAATAAGATGAGAATTTGGATCCGTTCTCAAGATGTGAGAATTTGGAAAGTTATTGAGAATGGAAATCACATTCCAACAAAGACAACAAGTGCTAAAGAAGGAGAAGTCTCCGTCTTAAAGCAAGTACCGAAAGGAGAAAATGAATATAGTGACGATGATTGGAAGAAAGTGGCAATGAATGATAAAGCCATCAACTTCATCCATTGTGCACTTAACGAGCATGATTATATGAAGATCTCTACATGTGAAACCGCTAAAGAGATTTGGGATAAACTCCAAATCACTTACGAAGGAACCGACCATGTTAAAGAATCAAAGGTATTTATGTTGGTTCATGAATGGGAAAATTTTAAAATGAAAGATGAAGAGAGCATTGAAGAAGCTCTTGAAAGACTCTCCAAGATCTTCAACAACCTAAGCATGCTTGGCACAAAATACAATAATAAACAAATTGTGACCAAGGTGCTTACAAGCCTTACACCAAAATGGAACTCCAAAGTGAACGCCATTGTGGAAGGAAGGCTCTATGATCAACTTACATTTGATCAACTACGAGGTAATCTTCTCACCTATGAGATGACTATGCTAAATAGACAAAAAGGTGAAGAAAGCAAGAAGAAAAGTCTCGCCCTTAAAACAACATCACTACAAGAAGAGAGTGATGATAATGAAGAAGAAGGAGATGAAGAATTTGCACTCTTATTAAAAAGATTCAATAAGTTTGCAATGAAGAAAAACTTCAAGAGCAAAACAAAGGTACCAAAATGCTATGAGTGTGGAGAAGTTGGACACATTAAACCCAATTGTCCAAAACTTCAAAAGGAGGACAAAAACAAGAAATTTAAGAAGAAGGAGAAAGCATACATATCATGGGAGAACGAGGATGAATCCGACTCCGATGACGACGAGGTTGCAAATCTTTGCTTAATGGCAAGCGAAGAAAAGGTTAGTAATGACAACTCCACTTCTTTTAATTTACAAGATGAATATGATGCCTTACTTGAGGTGTACACAAAACTTACCCAAGATTATTCTCTCCTAAAGAAAAAGAATATGGATCTTTTAAAACAAAATGAGATGTTGAAAAATGAGAATATCAATCTTGGAAAAGATAAGTGTAGCACAAGTAGTGATCCATACAAATCTTGTAAAATGCATGAAAATGAAATTACAAATCTTAAGAACACTTTAGCTAAGTTCAATGAATCTTCAAAGAACTTAGATAAAATGTTGAAAAATCAAAAGCATGTTCATAATAAGGAAGGTTTAGGTTTTGAAAAAGGAAAATTTAAAAATACTAAAACTCCTATTAGGCAACCGCAAGCCCAAAAGGCAAGCATGCCTAAAAGGAATGAAGCCTTTAAACATCCTCCTCAACATGCTTCATTTAGAAATTATAATCACAATGCATATAGATCAAAAGATGTTGCATTTAGGAAACAACCTAGGCAACCATTTAGAAACATGCATAGGATGCATAATCCAAATGTCATATGTCATTATTGCAATAAAGTAGGTCATATAGCACCCGTATGCTTTACAAGAATTAAACATATAAACTTTCGTAGTCAAGATACGAGATGGGCACCTTATGGGCATTATGCTCATACTAACCATCAAGGACCCAAATTCACTTGGGTACCTAAATCCCAATTTTAATTGTTTTGTAGGTACGTGTTGGAGCTAAGGATACAAATTGGTATGTTGATAGTGGATGCTCCAAACACATGACCGGCGATGAATCAAAGTTCACCGCAATAGAGCCTACAAACGGAGGAAATGTGATCTATGGAGACAACAACACCGGCAAAGTAATCGGCGTTGGAAAAGTTGGTAAAAATTCTTCTACCTCCATAGATAATGTTATACTTGTCAAAGGTCTCAAACATAATCTCATTAGTGTTAGCCAACTTTGTGACAAAGGAAACTTAGTTACCTTTGATTCAAAATGTTGTTTGATAAAAAGGCAAGACACTAATGAAATTGTGCTAATTGGACACCGTGTTGACAATGTATACATGATTAATCTAGATGAAGTTTCCTCAAATGATGTGAAATGCCTTGTTAGTAAAAATAATGAAACTTGGTATCTTGGATTCTAATCTAATATGATTTGTTTGAATTCATTGTATTTATATTGCTATTTTATCTCTTACTAACTTAAGCATTGGAGATATCCAATTAGCCATTGTTTTGTAGGTTTATGAGTTGATGAATGAGTGATTAATCTTGAGGTAGATTGAAGAATTTGAAGATTATAAACAATGGAGGATCAACAAATTGAAGTTTATAATAGTTTAAATGAGTATATACATGATGGAACTCAAAGGATTGAAGAAAGAACCACCAAAGGATGAAAATTTGGTGATTTTGGGCAAAATGATGCATGTTGCATCGATGCAACCAAGCTTTGCATCGATGCAAAGCACACGACGTGCTATGTGCATCGATGCAAAGCCCATTGCATCGATGCAAACAAGACCAAATTGCATAAAAACACGTAAATTTGGCATTTTTGTGCAACAAAACCCCCTTTTTTCATCATCTTCAACCTCACAACTCATATCTCCACCTCCAAACCTCCATTACCTCCAAAACAAGCTCACATATAGCTTCATACAACTCACAAAACTTAGATACCCACTACAAACAAATTACATATTTGAAGTCCCCACATTCTCCTCTACAAAACCCATAAAACAAAATCAACCACAATGCCTAGAATCAAGAGAACCGTCAAGAAGTCAAAAGGTTCTTCAAGTGTGGTTCCACCTCCAAATAATCATCCTTTGGCAAGGTACTTTGTTTCTAATGAAGATCTTCAATTCTATGAGGCAAGGCTCGCCGGAAGAAAGGAAATTCCTCCGAGGTATTTGGATCCGACCCTTCTTGTCATTCATAACTTTGATACTCTTAAGGCTATTCTAGTTCATCAAGGTCTCATGGATTTTGTTCAAATTAAGAGTAAATTTTATCCGGATTTAGTTGCCATAGCCTATAGTACACTCATGATTGAGATTGATGAGGAAGATGAATCAAGTTTCACATTATTCTTCAAGATAGGAAGAAAGGATTATAGGCTAGATGGTGATGAGTTAGCCACCATTTGGGAACTGCCAAATCAAGGTGACTTGTTTCAAGGTGGTAAAACCCCAATTGATGAATGGGGTTATTCAAAGGACAATGCCATGCATTTGTTCAATCTTGTACAAGGAGCTCATTCCAAAATTAGTTGCAATTCAATGAGTGCGGAACATAGAACTTTGTTATATCTAGTCACCTATGTATTGCAACCTAGAATATCCGGGCATGCGAATGTAAATGATGAAGATTTGATTGTCATGTGGGCTATGATGAATGGAATTAAGATTAATTGGCCATACTTTATAATACAACATATGGTTAGGCTCAAGATGAAGGATAGGAATGGTGGATTAGGATTCCTTTGCCTATGGTCTAAAGTCTTTGATTATGTTGGTATTGATGTATCAAATGAGATTACCAAGGAAGTACCTCCTCAATCTTGTATCAACACTCATATTCTCAACAAAATGGGAAGAAGAAATGTTGATGAACAAGGTCCTCAAGAGGAAGCTCCTCCACAAGCACCTCAAGCTCAGGAACCACCCTCCTTGGTTGATATAATGAGAGAATTACAATCCATCAACCAAAACATCCAAAGGATTGACGTAGAGCATGGTAGGCAACTTGAAGCACTTAATCGTCGTGTGTCTCGTGTAGATCGTCGCACGGGTCGCTTGGATCGTCGTATTGATGACTTATATGAGCATTTCGGGATCCACCTACCATATGAAGAGGACACTGATGATGATGAAGACCAAGATTGATTGTCTCCTCTTCATCAAGTCACTTTTTATTGCTTTATGTTTATTTCATTATATGAATTGTTAAACTAACTCCTAGTAAGCTAAGGATTTCTATTATGATTTTAATATTTTGATATGCTCTTCATAATTTTGTTTAATGATTAATGCTTGTATGCTTATTTGGTGAATAACTCAAAATAGGCTTGGTACCCCTATTTTAAGTTAATGAGCATGCTTTAATATATTTCACTTATTTAGGGGGAATTATGCATGCTCGTTTTATATATAAAAAGAGGAAATCAAATTCTTTTTGAAAGGGGGAAATATCTATTTTCATTGTTTTATGCATGCTTCTATGACACATTTCAAAATCCTTTCTTTTTGATAATATCAAAAGGGGGAAGAGAAGTTTGAGGATATTTGAAATTTTAAACTTTTAAAAAAGAAGAAGTTTAAGGATTTGAAAAGAAGAAATAAGTTTGCGAAACAATTTTTTCAAAAAGACTTCCGCTAAGCAAAAACTTTGATATCTAAATTGTTTTCTTTGATAAACGCCCATTAAGGGAACAAATGCACATATTTAGGGGGAACTCCTGCAAATTTTTTTTTTGTGAAGTCTTCTCCAAAGCTTTCTATAAAACAAAGTGCATTATTGTTGCTTTCAAAATCATTTATAAATGCATATCCTCAAAATTGGTTTGTCATTATCAAAAAGGGGGAAATTGTAAATCATGTTGCTTGTATGCGAAGTTTGTATTCATAGGTTTTGATGAATGACAAACCAACAAACGACATGAAAGACAAACCAACAAACAACTTGAATGAACAAGCATATTGAAAGATCAACCAACATTCAACGTTGAGGAATGAAGAGTTGAAAGCAACACAACAACAACAAGAAACTCAAGTCCACAACATTTGAAGACAAGTATAGTGTCTTAGGACTTAGGTAACTTCTTGTTAAGAACCAATTGCTAAATCTCTCAACACACACTCACAAAATGTTTTGATGCACATCTTGCAATTCGATGCTAGCCAAATGGTTTAAAAACTTGTTTTCAAAGGTACAAAAGCATAGGAATTGACTCCAACAAGTTTGAGATCAATCCTAAGTAGTTTGAAGTGATTTTAAGCCATTCTTTAAGGTTTGCATCGATGCACACTCATCTTGCATCGATGCAAAGCATGCAACGACTTGTTGCATCGATGCAAAGATGTTTGCATCGATGCAACCTAGCTGAAAATTCAAATTTCAGCTTCAAAGACACATTTGCATCGATGCAAAGTGTTATGCATCGATGCAAATGATTCAAAAACATAAAAAAACGGCTAGTTTTAACAAAACGGCTCCATCCCATTAACTCCCAAACGTTTCTAAGGTTTGGGAAGTCTATAAATAGATGGATTAAAGCCTTATTTCAAACATGTGAGTATTTGCAAACTATCTTGTTCATATTCTTTCATTCTACACATTTTAAAGGTGTTATAATACACAATTTGAGAGAGCAATATCAATTGGTTCAATAGTGCTAAACTTGTAATCATACACTCTTCTAGAGAGTACTCATTTCATCTCAACAATTCTTTGAGAATTGTTTTCTTGTAACACTTTGTAAATTGGAGTGTGATCTCCAAGGTTGAGTCAAGAGTTATAAACACTATAGTCGGTGAGGATACCAAAGAAGTATACTAAGTACTCAAGGCAAATCTTAGAGAAGGAGTCTCTAAGTGGAGTGGGTTAGTATACGAGTGGTGATCATATACCGTGAGGTCTTAGAAACTAAGGACTCGGATTGTAAAGGTTTTGCGCGAGCACCTTGAAGCTTGGCAATAGTGGAACTTCTCAATAGCGATTGAGAAAGAAAGTGGACGTAGGACAAGGATTGTGCCGAACCACTCTAAATAGCGTTTGCATCTCTCCAAACTCATCTCTTCTATATTATTGTCTTTTACCTTTGAGCAAATAAATTGTGATTGAAAAGTAGCTTCGTAAGTACTTAAGAAATAGCTTAAGTCCGATTGGTGAAAAGCTTGATCAATTTATTTGAGTTGGTGTCTATTGGAAAGTAAAAGCTCCTTATAAATGCTTAGCAATTGAGTTAAGCTCTTGGAAAAATACTAGTACAATAACACTTTTGTATATTGTCTTTAACTTTCGCAAAAAGATTCATTGTTGTTGAAATACTCAATTCACCCCCCCTCTTGAGTAATTGTGCATAGGTTCTACACCCTGTTCCTGACAGATGGCACCGAGGACGGTGCAAAGCCTTAAGTGTGGGGAGGTCGGTCAGTACCTGACTCCCGGAGGTAATTTCTCTTCCCTAGCACCAATAAATTAGGATATTTTAGTTAGATTTTCTTTCTTTTATAGAATAGGATAAATTGCATAGTAATAGGTTAGTTGCATGCATGCTCTACTTGATTGAAAAGACAATAAGTTTCTTCTAAGACTCTATCTTTGGAACAAAATTTCACTAATTCTTAAAATTTTTTATGATAAATCTGCTTGAAGTTGTATTTGGAACATGATTTTTGAGCTAAAGAACACACAACCTGTGAGGATTTGAGCCTTTATGCATGGTTACATTATTTAACCATAAATATTTTATTCTTGTGTGTTTACTTCTCTATGATTGTAATCTATATTTTGTTTCATCCTATATGTCCAATATTTATTATATTTGTATGCTTGCATATGATTGAGGCCATTATTTGTTTAAACTCACTTATCCAAATTAAGCCTACCCTTTTCAATTACCTTTGTTAACCACTTTGAGCCTTTAAATCCCATTTGTTTTATATTTCACCACATAACTAGCCTTAAGCGGAAAAACAATTGTATATCCCAAATTGAATCTTTGGTTAGCTTAAGATAGAATTGTGTGTGCCAGTTAAGTATGGGAAATTGTGGGAACAAAAGTTATTAAGGGAATGTGTCATGATAATACAATGGGAATTTGGATACCTACTCATGTGAAACTATAAGAATTAAAAATCTATGTGCATTGATAAGCTATGTTTATTTTTATGTCTATATAAAAAAAATCAATCAATAAATAAATAAGGGGACAAAATTACCCCAATGCTGAATTAAGAATTCAAAGATCAATGCACATATGATAAAATTAAAATAAAAAGTTGACACATGAGTATGGAATGTAAAAGGGAATTCTAGGTAGCTAGGTATGAATTCTAAGGTTACACTAAATACATAGGTTAGGTTAAAGTTTGGGTTAATTAAAGATTCAATTTATAAGCTCACTTAACCATATATGTATCCCTACCTCTACCTTGGCCCCATTACAACCTTGGAAAGACCTCATGATATTTGCATTGGTATATTAACTGTTGTTGATTGGTTAGGAGAAGAACAAAAGTTAGAGAGCATGACTAGAGAAGGATAGAGTGATTACCCTATACACTAGAGAGATTAGAGCGTACATACATCATCAGTGAGGGTTCAATGCTTGAATTTCCATGTTCCCTGCTTTCATGAGCTATCTTTTTACACTTTTATCTGTCTTACTGTATAATGATAGAATTAGTGGAATTTGATTTGCAATTGTTTTGAAGAGCTTATTTACTTTTGATCAAGTGGACAAGAATCATATAGTTGCATTCATATATATAGGATTGCATTGCATTGCATGAGTTTCTACATGTTCATACTTATTTATTTTATCTCCTTCAATTAAGCATGAGGACATGCTAATGTTTAAGTGTGGGGAGGTTGATAAACCACTATTTTATGGTTTATATTGTGTTTAATTGTGTGGTTTTATCATGATCCTTACCCACTTATTCGTTAATTTAGCATGCATTTATATTTCCTTCCTGAAGTTATTACATGATTGAAAACTTGCTTCCTAGAGACTTTTAATTATGTATTTTATTTCTCCTTTATTCCGTTCGATACCGTGATCTGTGTGTTAAAGTGTTTCAGGCTTTATAGGGCATGAATGAGTTGGAGATTGGAAAGGAAGCCTGCAAAAATGGAAGGAACACAAGGAATTGAGGAGATGACCAGCGAGAAGCGACGCGGCCGCATGGATGACGCGACCGCGCGGAGAAGAGCAAATCGCAGTGACGCGGCCTCATGGATGACGCGACCGCGTGGCAAAGCAGAACGCCGAATGACGTGTCCGCATGAGCGACGCGATCACGTGACATACATGATCTGCATAATTTGCAGAATCACTGGGGGCGATTTCGGGCCCTATTTTGACCCAGTTTTCGGCCCAGAAAAGTAGAATAGAGCCAGAGAACATGCAGAAATCAGGGAGAACATTCATTCTACACAGTTTTAGTTTTAGATCTAGTTTTTACTCCTCCCCTAGGTTTTCTCTCTACACATTCATAGTTCTTAGGATTTAATTTTCTCTTACTTTTTGGCATTGGAACACTGAGAAGAGTTATTACCTCATCAAGACTTCGTCATTCTAGTTCGTTTTCTTTACTTGGCTTTACTCTTCCATGTTCTTTGCTTTGTTTAATTTTACCATTGGAATATTTTTAGGATCATTTAATACAAGGATCACTTTTATTTTTAATAGACTATTTTAATTTTTATTTACAATGTCTTTCTTTAATTCCTTTTCATATGCTATGAATTTTATGTTCACAATGAGTGAGTAGTTCCCTAACTTGATGGGGAGTTGATTGAAAGGAACCCTTGAGTTGGGAAGCTTAAAAGAAAGATTGTAATTGGGTTTATGGTTGGATTGCCTTCTAGTCACTAACACCAATCTCTTTTAATTAAGTGGATTGCAACTTGTGAACAGACGTAGCATTCTAACTTGTTTGACTTTTCCTTACCTAGTAAAGGATAACTAAACAGGACAACCTTTAATTGTCAATTAATCTTGAGAGTATTCTAACAATAATAGGGATTCCAACTAATCAACTCCCAGTCAAGGCTTTTATTTACATTATTCAAATTCACCAATTTAATTTACTGTTTACTCAACTCAAACTTTTTTGAAAACCTCTGATTAATAAAATAGCACACTTTTCTGCAACTCGTTGGGAGACGACCTGGGACTCATACTCCCAGTATTTTAATTTAAATTTTCTCTGTGACACCTTTTTAAATTGATAGGCAGATTTCTGGTGAGTTAAGAACTATACTTGCAATGTATATATTTTAACAATTTTTAATTCGCTCATTTTTGCCCGAATCAGAAACCCTAACCCTTCACCCAATACACACGCACACTGAACACAGAGGGAGACAGAGGAGATGCGGGAAGGGAAGAGAAAGAGGAGAAAGGAGACGGCGCTGGCTGGGGGGCCTCGCCGCCGTCACCATCGAGCTGAGGGAAACAGAGGTTCGAAGTGGAGTGAGAGAGAGAGAGCGAAGGCGCGAGAGAGAAGGGAGTGTTTCGCACTGCCGTCACTGTCGCCGCCCTGGAGCTCGCCGTCGAGCTGCTTCACGGCGCCGTCCCGTCCATGGAGCCACAAGCTTGCGTTACTGTCGATCCGTCCACAAGCCGTCGTCGAGGGGACATAATCGCAAAGAGAGAGACGCACGAAGAGAAGCCCGCGACCAGCCTTGTCACCGTCAGCGCCGCGGGTTGCCGTCGCCATCCCTACGAGCTGCCACCGCGTCGCCCTTACTGAGCTGCGGCGCCACCGTTGTCGCAATCTGCTGCTGCCGCATCTCACCAAGCCGCCGCTGGAGGAGGAGCGCTCGCCAGTTCTACCTCTGCTTCTAGTTTCTGGAATCTGACCAGAAAGCCATTGCCGCTGCTGGAGCTACCGTTGCTGTTGCTGTTTCTCTGGCCCTGCTCTGGCTCCACTCTGAACCGTTACTGCCGCTGTTTTGCTGATGCTGAGACCTTTCACCATCACTGGAGCTGCCCAGAATCATAATGGTAGCTGCCAAGAGAGCGGAACGGGTGTTAGAACTACCAATGGAGCTGCTGGGTTTAGTGATTTCTGTGAGTTTCGACCTTGAGGTAGGGGATTTATTTCAAAATTAACAGTTTTAACTTATGAATGCCAATGAGGTTTAGTGAGTAATTGCAAATAATTCATAAATATGATTATTTGATAGGAATAAGCTTTGTTTAAGGTTGTGAAATTTGGACTAAGTTTGATGTTGTTTTAGTGCTTCAATTGGATTATTGAATTCAGGTTATGGCTGTGAGTGTCTTTGGGCTTTGTTGTGAGTGTTTGAAGCTGTAATTAATATTGTTTTCTCTGATATTGATGGAATTGTTGCAAAGTTCTGACTCTATGTGATTATACTGAATTAGTTGAGTTTTGTGGCTGAAATTATGATTGGAATGATTGAGATTTTTATTGGAACTTTGGTTGAATTCGTTGATTTTGTGAAATTGAATTATAAATTGTTTGATGAGAGATTATTGTGATTTCGGTATTTTGATGGGTCAAATTAAAATTGTTGCTATTGAGTTGGTTTACTGTAATGGACTTAGTTAGTGATTAATTGAAGTTGGGCTTAAGGAATAATTGGAAGACTGAATCTTAAAATGTTGAACTAGTTGCTGAAAATCTGATTTTTGAAATTAAAAGATGACTTTAGAAGTGAATCAGTTATTCAACGATAATCGAAATGATATGAGAGTAAAGGCTGAGTAAACTGTAATAAAAGTTGTTGTTGGGATTCAATTTTGAGAAGTTTGAATTAACTATAGAACTAGTTATGATTTTTCAAAGTTAAAATGTAAAACTTAATTTTCTGCATTACTTTTAAATGAAGCTGGAGACTTTGAAAATCTATAACTAATTTTGTGATGATCGGAATTGCGTGAGACCAAGTCTGGCTTAAGCTTGGGATTATAGGAAGCTGGACTGGTGAATTTGAGACTTTTTCATTAAGTTTATGATTTATGGTGAATTTTTGAATTATGAATGTCAAATCTGGTTTTCTGCAGAACGCTTAACACAGCAGCAACTTGTTTCTTCTATTAGAAATTCACCAGTTTGAATTTTGAAATGAAACTAATTTTAAATGAAACTCTGTTCCTAATACTTTAATTTCATAAAAATTTAGAATTTTTAGAGATGTGGTTTTAAAGATATGGATTTTTGAAGTAAGATGTATTATGCAGTAAAAATCAGGTTTTGTTTTCTAAGTCAGTAACTTTGAGACTTTATAATTTTTAATTCTGGAATGATATTGAGATGAAACCAATTGGAGGTGAAAGTTGAGTATGTTCAGTATATATGATTTAAATTTCAGAGTTTTCCATGTTTTAATAAGTGAGTTATGGGACTTGGAAGAGGTTGTGTTCAATGATTTGTAAAACAGACTTCAGCAGAAAATTACCTAACTTCCAAGCTACGTAACTCCTTCATTAAAAATGGTATGACCCTGGAATCAATTGAAAAAGAAATTTGGATAAGTTATGTTTAAACACATTAATTTTGAAGGTGTTTGGATTTAATTTGGATTTTATATGAAATTTCGAATGTTGTACGCTGCTGCTGTCTTCTGGATTTAAGGCACTACAGAGCAGTCACGGTTTTGCTTATATTCCCGAAGCTAGAGCCAGCAAAAAATTGTGATTTTTGATTTAATAGAAAGCTTAATCCGAGACGGTCACATGGATACAAGGTTATCGTAATTACGAATTCGTTTGATATTTTAAAAATAAAACTGAAATTAGACTACTGATGTTGTTTTGGTGATTACTTGGATATGGAATTTGAGAAATAGATTTTCTATACTATTATCAAATATTTTTGAGGATATATTGTTGTGACAATTGTTGAGAAAAGTTTGATGAGATGTTGAGAAAGAGGGAACCCGTAAGGGTGGTTAAGTCTGGGTTTTAGGGGAGGTGCTGTCAAAATTTTATAAAAATCCGAGGTTTTATTCGAAAAGTCATTTTAAAAGATTTGAACTTGAAAAATTATATTATTTGCGTTTTATCTAAATAAGAGAAGAATTATACTATTTAGAATTTGGAATTATCAAGGAAAGGTTTATGTTTCAAGTTTGAATTATTTAAGAAAGGAATTATGTTTTGAATTCAATTTAATATGAAAAGAGTTATGCTTTGGGCTTGAAATAGAGGATTACTTTTCAGGAGTTTGGTGAATTTTATAATATTTGAATCCAAATGATAAAGAGAAATTGTTTGAGCTAAGATGTTGTAAAAGTGAAAGATGTGAAGTTTGTATAGTATGATTGAGTTTGTATAGTATAATTGAACAGAGAACGAAAGAGGTACTCCCTAAGAATGTGAAAGTGATAATGAATGATGATAATGAGAATGATTATGTGATGATCTGCTGCATGAAGGCAGTCAGATAGATGGTGGTACAACCACTGAGAGTGCTTTCCTGGGATACCTTGCTATAATGCTTTTCTGTAAGACAGAGGTTGCTTACAGAGGTATCAAGATTAGTGTGCTCCTGTAAGACAGAGGTTGCTTACAGTGAGTGTATTGGGCGTATATCGGCTAATAAGTGCTGCCCTGCAAGACAAAGGTTGCTTGCAGTAGGTATTGCCAGCAGGAAAGCCTTATCCAGACAGAGGTTGTTGGGTAACGTCGGGAGCGGGTATGTAACTGACAAATGAGCTCATTACCTGCACTAGGGCTAGACATGCATCATCCTTATTTGCACATCTACATTTGATTATGTCTGCTTGTCTTATTTCTTTGTAACTGTGCTGCTTGTCTTGTTGTAATTTGTTTGTATGTTGAATTAAATCTCTTGCTTGTACTTTTAGTTTCTGAATGTTTTAAAGAGATTAATAATTGACGTTGTGATTGAGAATTAATTAAGTGACTGAAATGATTGATATAATTAATCTTGTCATTGAGATCTGTTTTGAGTTTAGGAAGAGGTGATCAATTAGTTAAAGTAAAGCTAAGAGTATATTCAAAAGGTTTGATTAAATATAGTTTTCTTGAGTATGTTAATTATTTGCATTTTATTTCATTACTTTTATGGCATTTCCATTCCCTACTGAGAACTTATGGTTTGTTCTCACCCCAAAATCTTCCACCTTTTCAGTGACACAGGTTCGAGGACACAGTGTGAAGTTGCGGGCGATTATAGAATTTATTTATGAGTTAAGTGTGAGTTAATTTGCTTCATAGAGTTCCCTCGCCCTTATTGCTTAAAATTTTTATTTTATACAGAGGGATAGAATTTGTATCTGAGTTTTATTTGAAATCTTTTGTATGACAGATATTATTATTAATACTTATGTGATTATTATTACTTGGTGATCTTTAATATATGACTTTAATGAAATGAAAACAAAATTTTTTGGAATTTTCTTAAAAACTGAAACGCAATATCAAACTAAAGGCTCCATAGTAAATAGTTAATACAGGAAAGCAGGTTAGTAACGCCTTACTTTCGGTACGATCATGACGTTCTGGATGTTGGATAGTTACATGAAGTATGTCAAATAGGCTTGATAACATCAATCCATAAGTCCCAACCTATCTACTAATTAGATCAGTAGTGGGTTGGTGTCAATGAGTATCAAATTAATCACTAAGGGTTCTCAAATCACCAAATCATTGAGACCCAATGACTCAAGGTCACTCAATTCCCTTAGCCTAGGCCAAGAGTAAAGAAAACTACTAAAAAACTAAAGGAAACATTCCATCAAACACCTAACGTGCAAGAAAAGTAAACATCACCAAATGAAAGAATTAAAGGAAACCCACAATTAACATAAGCAAGAAATCAATAACAACAATCAAGATCAACATAAAAGAGACATGGAAACATAAAATTGCATTAAAAGAAATCAAGATCCAACAATGGTTCATCAACATAAAAGAGAGCAAAACAAGAAACTAACAAGAGAAACTAAGAAGATTAAGACAATAGAACACTAAAATGTAAAGAGAATTGAAATCAAAACAAGAATTGAAAGAGAAAATTGAGAGTGATTAACCTAACTTTACCCTAATTTCTATCCTAAATCTAGAGAGAGGATAGAATTCTACCCTAAAACATGATGAAAACTAAACTATGACTACTTGGTTCATTCCCCCCTCAATCCTTGGGTTCAATAGCATCGGAAATGAGTTGGATTGGGCCCAAAATGAGCTACAAAATCGCTGGCCACGATTTCACTTTAGTGAACCAAGTGCTCCATCGGTGCGCACGCGTAAATGGTGCGTGTGCGCCTCTATACGTCAGGAAACTATGGTAAATTTTATATCATTTTGAAGCCCCGGATGTTAGCTTTCAAACACAACTAGAACCGCCTCATTTGAACCTTTGTAGCTCACGTTATGGTCGATTGAGTGCGAAGAGGTCAGCCTTGATAGCTTTACGGTTCTTTCATTTCTTCATGAGTTCTCCCACTTTGCATGCTTTTCTCCTCACTTCTTCCATCCAATACTTGCCTTATGAACCTGAAATCACTCAACAAACATATCAAGGCATCGAATGGAATTAAAGTGAGTTAAATTTAGCTATTTTAAGGCCTAAAAAGCATATTTTCACACTTAAGCACAAATTCAGGGAGAATTGCAAAACCATGCTATTTCATTGAATAAATGTGAGAAAAGTTGATAAAATCCCCCAAATTAAGCACAAGATAAACCACAAAATCGGGGTTTATCAAATCTCCCCACACTTAAACTAAGCATGTCCTCATGCTAAGAATAAAGAAGGATAAGAAATGGGGTATGAACATTTATTCAATGTAAAGAAACTATATGCACCTATCTATATGAATGCAACTAAATGCAAAATGATTCTACCTACTTGGTCAAAAGTAAATCAATCTCCAATAACATGTATAAGCAAGTAGGGCAAAGGTCATATGACGACTCACAAACTCTACCAATTCAAATATCAAAATGAAGTTCAAATAGACTTGCAAGAAGAAAAGCTCATGAAAGCCGGGAACAAGAAATTGAGCATCGAACCCTCACCAGAAGTGTATCCGCTCTAGTCGCTCAAGTGTATAGGGTCGATTCACTCAATTCTCCTCTAATCATGCTTTTCAAGATTTGTTTTTCTTCTAACAATCAACAATTATTCAATGCATGCATACATTCATCATGAGGACTTATTCATAGGTTGTAATGGGGCTATGGTAAAGGTAAGGATGCATATGGTCAAGTGAGCTTGAAATTTGTATCTTTGATTAGCCTAAGCTCTCACCTAACACATGTAACAACCTATACAATTCTAATACACAAACTAGCTACCCATGATTCCCACTTTTTCACATACTCATGCATTCTCTTTAATTAACATTCCATATGCATTAATTTTTTTTATTGAACTTTACTTTGGGGCATTTTATCCCCTTTTTATTTCTTTTTCTCTTTTTTTCTTTTTCTATATTTTTTTTCTTTTATATACATATATATGTTTTTTTTTCTTTCTTATTTTTTTTCTAAAGCATATACAAACGTATCAATGCATATAGTTTTATGTATAGTGCATGAATATGTACCCAATTCCCAATATTTTTAACAAAAATAAAAAATTACACTTTTACCTCAACCAATGTCCCAAGTTTTCCATACCCAATTGATACACACCCTCACTAGCCTAAGCTAATCAAAGATCCAAATTAAGGACATTTATTGTTTTTCGCTTATGGGTAGTGATGTGCTACAATTAAGAACAAAAGGGATTAAATAGGCCCAAAAGTGGCTAACAATGGTTGATGAAAGGTAGGATATTTGGGTAAGTGAGCTAAATGAAATGATGGCCTCAATCATATAAATGCATGTATACATGGAACAATGGACATAAAGAATCAAACAAATCAAAGATCACAATCATAGGAAGAGATGATGCACACAAGAATGAAAATAAGTAGTTATAAGATGTAACCACACAATTAGGCTCAAAACTCACATGATTGTGTTCTTAGCTCAAAAACTATGTTCCAAAATAAATTCTTCAAGCAAGTTCATAAAAAAAAATTTTCGAATTGTTAGGGTACTCTAAAAACAGTTTCTTGGAAAAGAAATCATCACCCTAACCAAGTAGTCCTAACATAAAAAGAAAGTGGTAAAAATATATACAAATTCTAACTGGCATGCAACCTATCATGCAATGCAACAACTAACTAGCAAAGAAAATCAAGAATTGGTGTTGAAAGAAAGAAATTGTTATCTATGGAGATCGGTCGGAGAACCTCCCCACACTTAGAAATTTGCACCGTCCTCGTTGCATGCAAAGAAGAGCAAGGTGGACGGGTTGCTACAATTGATGAGCTCCTTCAAAAGGTTGTGCAGGTGAACTTGTTTGTTGCCCCATTTAGAAGCTTTGCTTTTCCTTTCCTCCTAGGTGGCCAACCTAAAAGGAAAGAAAAAGAAAGAAAATTAAGCCTACAACAAAGATATCAAAGCAATTAGAACATAGGTGGGGGCTAATGCCAAATAAGAGTAAGGTTCTCACTACATGTTAGCTATGCATGTGAGTGAGAAAGCAATATAGGCAAAGGGCATATCAACTAATACTTGATGCAAGAGTAAGTTAAAGCATGGGTACATGACATGAAGAGCATGTTGCATCAAGCTTAATCAATAATTGACACAAACAAGATTAGTAATAAGCATGAGAGCATTTGGTCCCATCCTAACTCAATGATGATGAGGTATAAAAACAAGGGATCATGAATCAAGAAGGACTAAAGCACTAATCTTGTTGTGTAGAGCAAATATTACAATGAATGCAACAAGTCACAGAGCACCAATACTGACCAAGAAAGTCTCAACAATTGAGTAAGAGAATTCAACACCATTTTTAAAACAAGAAACTTAGAAAAGAAAATACGAACAAGCTATAAAAACAAAATTAAAATGCAATGAATGATAATATGAAAATGCAACATGTAAAAGAAGATGAAAATAAGAAAAATAAAGAGTAAAAATTTGAAAAGAAAGTAAGAAAGGAAGAAAGAAGAAGAAAGAAAGAGGAAGAAACTAGAAGGACAAGAAGAGAAGAAGGAAGAAAGAAAACAGGGTAGAACAGGGGAAAAACAGGGCGTGGAGGGCGACGCGTACGCGCACAGCATGCGTGCGCGTGGGTGGGTAGGCAGGACAAGCGACGCGTACGCGCATAGCATGCATATGCGTGGATGTGAAGATGGCGACCGACGCGAACACGTCATGTACGCTTGCGCGTCAGGTCGCGGCGCAGAATAGGCACAACTTTGGTACAACTCTCTGGTTTTTGTAGCAGGAGTGTGAAGTGCACCACCGACGCGAGTGCGGATGCCCTTTTTTTTTTTTAGAGAAACAGTGCACTCTCCTAATCTACAAGCATTCTAAAACAATTAAAGTTAAAATTCAACAACAAATCTTTTTGGTTTTTTTTTTTTTTTGAAAAATTTTCAAAACACACTAAAAAAACAAAACTTATACTACAAGCAAAATGCAATTCAACAACAACTAAACTAATCAAAACAAACTAAGAAACAACTAATCAATCAAAGAAAAATGTATAAAAGTATAGAAAATAACAAAAACTACCTACAATGGCAACTCAATTCCTTCATTGATTATATATACAAGAGAATGGAAAGAGGTTACCATGGTGGGGTGTCTCCCACCTAGCACTTTTATTTTAAGTCCTTAAGTTGGACATTTGGGAAGCTCCTTGTCATGGTGGCTTATGCTTGTACTCATCTTAAAACTTCCACCAATGCTTGGACTTCAAGTAAGCTCCAAAATTCAAAAGCAATGGCACCAAGCTTTGATGAAGTTCTACACAAGCTAAGGGCTTCCAAAATTGATCTTCATATATTTCTGGATCCCAAATCTTGTTTCTACACCCATCTTCAAGTTGATCATCACAATTCCAATTGGGTGAGAAGTGATCCGAATTCTCAAGTAAACACCAAAGCATCTTCCAAGACACCTTTAGTTGAGAACTATACCAACCATTGCACTTAGACTTTGAGTTTCCAACCATAAGGAACCTTGATTGGCATTTCCACCCACTAATAAATTCTTTTTTGCTCTTAACCCCACAAAGAGCTCTAAGTTGCCCATCCGTCTCAATCAAACCATATTCAAGTGGGAAAGTAAAGACTAGAGATAAGAATTTTACCCACTTGAATGTTATGTTGGATGGTGACTTAGGAAGGGACGTCTCCAATGGTCTTGTAAGTTCCATTCCCTTGTGCTCTTCTTTGAATACCTCCACCTCTTGGTAAGCTTCTTCCACCTTCACCTCTTGACAAGGCTCTTCATGTCCAATTACTTCCTCACCAACCTTTTCTAGCTCTTCTCCATTCTTCATATCATAACTTGGAGGTATTGTGGAACTTGTCTCAACATCCACCTCAATTTCAAGAGGAGAAGATTCCTCAAATACAAAGGATCATGTGTTGGTGTGGGCTCATCTCCAAGAGGAAGATTTGTTATTTGCTCACCTTCTTCCAATTCTTCATCATTTATTATATGCTTAGGAGGTTGCGCATTATCCTCCTCAACACCAAATTCAAGCTCATTGGAAGAAGGTTCAACAACTTCCACAAAATCATCAACAATATCACTTGGTATGGAAGTGCTCTCAAGTTTGAAATCCACCTCTTGTTCAACTTCCTCTATCTCTTCAACCACTTCGTCTTCTTCAATAATCTCTTCCTCCTCCACTTGTTGCAAGACATACCTCATCTCCTTGTCCTCATGTTGAGATTCTAAAATCTCCTTCATGCTCCTTTCTTCGGTTGATTTCTCACATTCATCCGTGGAGATGCTTTGCTTGTTACATGAGTCCCATGAGTCCAAGTTGGCTTTAATTTTGGCAAGGTTAGCCTCGATAGCTTCATAATTCTTTTGGGCTTCCTCTTGCTCCTTTTGATGGATTATTGCTTGAAGCCGATCCATTGCTTCCTTGAGACGATCCATTGGCTCTTGGATGGATGGATATGGGTGTTCTTCCATGGAGGGTTGTGGTGGAAAGAAAAATTCATTATGTGGTTGAAAGTTATCATACATGGGAGGTGATTCATCTTGGTGATAATATGGAGGTGGTGGTTCTTGAGAGGGTATTGGTGGTTGAATTGGGGTGGTTCTTCATATGGTTCATATGGTTCACAAGGTGCTTGGTATGGTGGATATAGGTTGGGATCATATGGAGGTGTTTGGTGAAAAGGGGCTTGTGATTAAGGTGGTGCAAAATTATGTTGAGGTGGTTCATAGGCATATGCTGGTGGTTGTTGACAATCACAATAAGGGTCACCACATCCATTAGATTGATATGCATTAGGATGAGAGTTATACCCATAAGAATCCGGAGGTTGTTGTTGCCAAGAAGGGTGATCAATCCCTCGAGGCTCCTCCCACCTTTGATTGTTCCATCCTTGATGCATATTATCATTATAGTTGCGATTTCCTACAACATAATTTGAACCAAACTCATAGCTAAAGTGGTGAGAATTCATAATAGCAAGAGAAAATAAAAACAAAACTAGTAAGAACTAATAAAAACTAACTCCTAAAACAAGCAAAAACTAGCAAAGAAGAATATTAACATATATACAATAGCCAATAACATAACACCATTACAACTCCCCGGCAACGGCGCCATTTTGATTTAAGAAAATTGTCGTGCCGGTATAGAATTTCACACAAAATGAATTCTCGTTGCAAGTATAGTTCTACACCAACAAACAATTCTCCCAATCAAAAATTTGGTTGTCACATGTAACAAACCCCCAAATGAAAATTAACCGGAGTATTTGAACTCCGGGTTATCTCACAAGGAATTGCAATGAAATGGTCAATTATTGGGTATGAAAATGCAAGGGGGGTTTTGATTTTATATATTTGCAAGAGAATAGATGACATGAAAGTAAAATAACCAAAACTAATAAAAGAAATGGAAAGAACTCTTGGCTAGACATAGGTAATTGAGATCACTATCCTTGTCTACAAACCATATATTGATAATTATGAGAGTCCAACCTATTAAGTCTACCTCCAAAAGCTTTAAGTATGTAATATCTACTCCTAAGCTTGAAATATGTCAAATAGGCTTGATCACATCAACCCATAAGTCCCAACCTATCTACTAATTAGATTAGTAGTGGGTTGGTGTCAATGAGTATCAAATTGATCATCAAGGGTTCTCAAATCACCAAATCATTAAGACCCAATGACTCAAGGTCACTCAATTCCCTTAGCCTAGGCCAAGAGTAAAGAAAACTACTAAAAAACTAAGGGAAACAATCCATCAAACACCTAATGTGCATGAAAAGTAAACATCACCAAATGCAAGAATTAAAGAAAACCCACAATTAACATAAGCAAGAAATCAATAATAACAATCAAGATCAACATAAAAGAGACATGGAAACATAAAATTGCATTAAAAGAAATCAAGATCCAACAATGGTTCATCAACATAAAAGAGAGCAAAACAAGAAACTAACAAGAGAAACTAAGAAGATTAAGACAATAGAATACTAAAATGTAAAGAGAATTGAAATCAAAACAAGAATTGAAAGAGAAAATTGAGAGTGATTAACCTAACTTTACCCTAATTTCTATCCTAAATCTAGAGAGAGGATAGAGTTGTACCCTAAAACATAATGAAAACTAAACTATGACTACTTGGTTCATTCCTCCCCTTAATCCTTGGGTTCAATAGCATCAGTAATGAGTTGGATTGGGCCCGAAATGAGCTGCAAAATCGCTGGTCACGATTTCACTTTAGTGAACCACGTGCTCCATCGGCGCGTACGCGTACATGGAATGTGCACACCCCTATACATCAGACAACTATGACAAATTTTATATCATTTTGACACCCCGGATGTTAGCTTTTCAACGCAACTAGAACCGTCTCATTTGAACCTTTGTAACTCAAGTTATGATCGATTGAGTGCAAAGAGGTCAGGCTTGACAACTTTATGGTTCCTTCATTTCTTCATGAGTTCTCCCACTTTGCATGCTTTTCTCCACACTTCTTCCATCTAATACTTGCCTTATGAACCTGAAATCACTCAACAAACATATCAAGGCATCGAATGGAATTAAAGTGAGTTAAATTTAGCTATTTTAAGGCCTAAAAAGCATGTTTTCACACTTAAGCACAAATTCAGGGAGAATTGCAAAACCATGCTATTTCATTGAATAAACGTGAGAAAAGTTGATAAAATTCCCCAAATTAAGCACAAGATAAACTACAAAATCGGGGTTTATCAGCTGGCCTCACGGCCATGCCTAGACCTTTTACACTTATGTATTTTCTACGGTGGAGTTTCTACACCCCATAGATTAAGGTGTGGAGCTCTGCTGTTCTTCATGAATTAATGCAATTACTACTGTTTTTCCTTCAATTCACGCCTACTTCTTCTCCAAGATATACTCTCGTACTTAATTCAGTTAAGTCAGAATGAAGGGGTGACCCGTGACAATCACCCAATCTTCATTACTGGCTTAGCCAAGATCCGCGTGCCTGACAACCACAAAGCGGTCTAAATGATGTTTAACGTAGTCATTGGACGACAGCTGGAGTATATTCTCTTGGATATCTAATACACGGACCGAGTCCGTGAGATTAGTATCTTTGTGGTATAGGCTAGAATTATTGGCAGCCATTCATGGGATCCGAAAAGTCTAAACCTTGTCTATGGTATTCCGAGTAGGATCCTGGAAGGGATAACTGTAAAGAGCTTCAAACCTGCGAATGTTGGGCGCAAGTGACAGTGTGCAAAAGGATCAATGGATCCTATTCTGACACTAGCGGGAACCGACAGATGATTAGCCATGCGGTAGCTGTACCTGGTATTTTTCATCCGAGATGAGAAATTCGACAGTTGATTAGTTGTGCAGAAACCGTAGAGGACCATTTTCACTGAGAGGATCGTACAGCTTGCCATGGAAGGAAGTAACGCATAGTTGGAAGAAGGCAATAGGAAAGCAGAGGTTCAGAAGCAACAAAGCATCTTCAGACGCTTATCTGAAATTCCCACCAATGAATTACATAAGTAACTCTATTTTATTTTATGTCTTATTTATATTTTAATTATCACAACTTCATAACCATTTGAATCCGCCTGACTGAGATTTACAAGGATGACCATAGCTTGCTTCAAGATGACAATCTCCGTGGGATCGACCCTTACTCACGTAAGGTTTATTACTTGGACGACCCAGTGCACTTGCTGGATAGTTACTGATGAGTGGATAATTTATACGCTTTTTGGCATTATTTTTACATAGTTTTTAGTATGATTTAATTAGTTTTTAATATATTTTTATTAGTTTTTAAATAAAAATCACATTTCTAGACTTTACTATGAGTTTATGTATTTTTCTGTGATTTCAGATAATTTCTGGCTGAAATTGAAGGACTTGAGCAAAAATCAGATTCAGAGGTTGAAGAAGGACTGCAGATGCTGCTGGGTTCTAACCTCCCTGCATTCAAAGTGGATTTCTTGGAGCTACAGAACTCCAAATGGCACGCTCTTAATTGCGTTGGAAAGTAGACATCTAGGGCTTTCCAGCAACATATAATAGTCCATACTTTGCCCGAGTTTAGACGACGCAAACTGGCGTTCAACGCCAGTTCCATGTTGCATTCTAGAGTTAAACGCCAGAAACAGGTTGCAAAGTTGAGTTAAACGCCAGAAACAGGTTACAAACTGGCGTTCAACTCCAAGAGAAGCATGTACATGTGTAAAGCTCAATGCTCAGCCCAAGCACACACCAAGTGGGCCCCAGAAGTGGATTTCTGCATCATTTACTCATTTCTGTAAACCCTAGTAACTAGTTTAGTATAAATAGGACTTTTTACTATAGTATGTACATCTTTCGATCATCTTTTGATCATCTTCGGATCATCTTTGGATTATCTTTTGATCCTCTGATCACGTTTATGGGGGTTGGCCATTCGGCCATGCCTGAACCTTCATCACTTATGTATTTTTAACGGTAGAGTTTCTACACACCATAGATTAAGGTGTGGAGCTCTGCTGTTCTTCATGAATTAATGCGAAGTACTATTGTTTTTCGATTCAATTCAAGCTTATTCCTATTCTAAGATGTTCATTCGCACCCATGAACATGATGAATGTGATGATTATGTGACGCTCATCACTATTCTCACCTATAAACGCGTGCCTGACAACCACTTCCGTTCTACATGAAGATGAGATAGAATGAGTATCTCTTAGATATCTAATACAGGGGACCGAGTCCGAGATATTAGAGTCTTCAGAATTTTTAAGAAGGAATTCTAGAATCTCGTGAGATAGGTTGAATCCTGTCTGGCTGTTAAGCCATGTCTAATCTTTTGGACCGAGGTTTCAACTATCTCAAGAGAAGAGCTTCTTTGTCTTTTCCAGCAAATTAGCTGTTGTATGTAATGTTCTGCTAAAGCTTGGCTGGCCATTGGCCATGTCTAGTGTTTTGGACCGGAGCTTTCAATGAAAGCTTGGCTGGCTAGTAAGCCATGTCTAATTCCTGGACCGGAGTTTTAGACTAACATTGCAAGATTCCTGGAATTCCTATTAAAAATTTTGAAATCCTTATTTTCCTTTTCAAAATAATTTTCGAAAAATATACAAAAAAATAATAAAATCATAAAACCAAAAATAATTTGATGTTTCTTGCTTGAATCTTGTGTTAGTTTTTAAGTTTGATGTCAATTGCATGTTTATCTCTTTCTTGCATTTTTTTGAAAATCCATGCATTGCATTCTTTATGATCTTCAAGTTGTTCTTGGTAAGTCTTCTTGTTTGATCTTTAAAATTTCTTGTTTTGTGTCTTTTCTTGTTTTTTTATATATGCATTTTCAATTTGTTAGTGTCTATACATGAAAAATTTTTAAGTTTGGTGTCTTGCATGTTTTTCTTTTCTTCAAATTTTCAAAAATAAGTTCTTGGTGTTCATCTTTGCATTCAAGGTGTTCTTGCATGTTTCCTTTGTTTTGATCCAAAATTTTCATGCATTGAGTCTTTTTGACGTTTTTCTCTTTCCTTGTTAAAATTCAAAAATAAAAAAAATATCTTTCCTTTATTTTCTCATAAATTTTCGAAAATTTGAGTTGACTTTTTCAAAACTTTTTAAAATTTAGTTGTTTCTTATGAGTCAAATCAAATTTTCAATTGAAAAATCCTATCTTTTTCAAATATTTTTCAAAAATAAAATCTTTTTCATTTTTTCTTTCATATTTTTGAAAATTTTAAATTTTGATTTTCAAAATATTTTTCTTATTTTGTTTTATAATTTCAAAATCTCTACTAACAATTAATGTGATTGATTCAAAAATTTTTATGTTTGTTACTTGCCAAGTAAGAAAGGTTCAATCTTTAAATTTTAAAATCCTATCTTTTTGTTTCTTGTTAGTCAAGTAATCAACTTTAATTTTCAAAATCAAATCTTTTTAAATTTCTTTTTTCAAATCCTTTTCAAAATAAATTTCAATCACATCTTTTTCAAAATTAATTTCAAAATATTTTCTAACCTCTTTTCTAACTTCTTATCTTTTCAAAAAATTGATTTTCAAATATTTTTCAATTAACCACTTAACTTTTTGTTTGATTTTAAAAGTTTACTATTTTAATCATATCTTTTTCAAAACTATCTAACTAATTTTCTCTCTCCTAATTTTCGAAAATCACCTTCCTCTTTTACAAAAATCTTTTTAATTAATTAATTGTTTCTTCTAACTTTTTCGAATACTAATTAATAAATAAATTAAAAACAAAAATATTTTTCTTTTCTTTTCAATTATTTTCAAAAATCCTTCTCTCTCACCTCCTTCTAATTATTTATTTATCTACTGACACTTCTCTTTCTTAAAAATTCGAACCCACTCCCTCTTTCTGTGTTCAAATTTCTTTTCTTCTTCTACTCACATAAAGGAATCTCTATACTGTGGCAAAGAGGATCCCTATTATTTCCTGTTCTCTTCTTTTTCATATGAGCAGGAACAAGGATAAGAACATTCTTGTTGAAGCTGATCCTGAACCTGAAAGCACTCTGAAGAGGAAGCTAAGGGAAGCTAAAGCACAACTCTCTGGAGAAAATCTGACAAAAATTTTCGAAAAAGAAGGATACATGGCCGAAAATAATAACAATGCAAGGAAGATGCTTGGTGACTTTACTGCACCAAATTCCAATTTACATGGAAGAAGCATCTCAATCCCTGCCAATGGAGCAAACAATTTTGAGCTCAAGCCTCAACTAGTTTCTCTAATGCAACAAAACTGCAAGTTTCATGGACTTCCATCTGAAGATCCTTTTCAGTTCTTAACTAAATTCTTGTAGATTTGTGATACTGTTAAGACCAATGGGGTTGATCCTGAGGTCTACAAGCTTATGCTTTTCCCGTTTGCTATAAGAGACAAAGCTAGAATATGGTTGGACTCTCAACCTAAAGACAGCCTGAACTCTTGGGATAAGCTGGTCACGGCTTTCTTAGCCAAGTTCTTTCCTCCTCAAAAGCTTAGTAAGCTTAGAGTGGATGTTCAAACCTTCAAATAGAAAGAAGGTGAGTCCCTCTATGAAGCTTGGGAGAGATACAAGGAACTGACCAAAAAGTGTCGTTCTGACATGCTTTCAGAATGGACCACCCTGGATATATTCTATGATGGTCTGTTTGAATTATCTAAAATGTCATTGGACCATTCTGCAGGTGGATCCATTCACCTAAAGAAAACGCCTGCAGAAGCTCAAGAACTCATTGACATGGTTGCAAATAACCAGTTCATGTACACTTCCGAAAGGAATCCTGTGAGTAATGGGACGCCTATGAGGAAGGGAGTTCTTGAAATTGATACTCTGAATGCCATATTGGCTCAGAATAAAATATTGACTGAGCAAGTCAATATGATCTCTCAGAGTCTGAATGGATTGAAGGAATCATCCAACAGTACTAAAGAGGCATCTTCGGAAGTAGAAGCTTATGATCCTGAGAACCCTGCAATAGCAGAGGTGAATTACATGGGTGAACCCTATGGAAATACCTATAATCTCTCATGGAGAAATCATCCAAATTTCTCATGGAAGGATCAACAAAAGCCTCAACAAAGCTTTAATAATGGTGGAAGAAACAGGTTTAGCAATAGCAAACCTTTTCCATCATCCACTCAGCAACAGACAGAGAATTCTGAGCAGAACCCATCTAGCTTAGCAAATATAGTCTCTGATCTATCTAAGGCCACTGTAAGTTTCATGAATGAAACAAGGTCCTCCATTAGAAATTTGGAGGCACAAATGAGCCAGCTGAGTAAAAGGGTCACTGAAACTCCTCCTAGTACTCTCTCAAGCAATACAGAAGAAAATCCAAAGAGAGAGTGCAAGGCCATTGACTTGACCATCATGGCTGAACCTACAAGGGAGGAGGAGGACGTGAATCCTAGTGAGGAAGACCTCCTGGGATATTCAGTGACCAATAAGGAGTTTCCCTTTGAGGAACCAAAGGAATCTGAGGCTCATCTAGAGACCATAGAGATTCTATTGAACCTCCTTCTACCCTTCATGAGCTCTAATGAGTATTCTTCTTCTGAAGAGAATGAAGACGTTACTGAAGAGCAAGTTGCTAAATACCTTGGTGCAATCATGAAGCTGAATGCCAGACTATTTGGTAATGAGACTTGGGAAGATGAACCTCCCTTGCTCACCAATGAAATAAATGCATTGGATAGGCAGAAATTACCTCAAAAGAAACAGGATCCTGGAAAATTCTTAATACCTTGTACCATAGGCACCATGACCTTTGAGAAGGCTCTGTGTGACCTGGGATTAGGAATAAACTTAATGCCACTCTCTGTAATGGAGAAACTTGGGATCTTTGAGGTGCAAGCTGCCAGAATCTCATTAGAGATGGCAGACAACTCAAGAAAACAGGCTTATGGACAAGTAGAGGACGTGTTAGTAAAGGTTGAAGGCCTTTACATCCATGTTGATTTCATAATCCTAGACACTGGGAAGGATGAGGATGAATCCATAATCCTTGGAAGACCCTTCCTAGCCACAGCAAGAGCTGTGATTGATATGGACAGAGGAGAGTTGGTCCTTCAACTGAATAAGGACAACCTTGTGTTTAAGACTCAAGGATCTCCTTCTGTAACCATGGAGAGGAAGCATGAAAAGCTTCTCTCACTGCAGAGTCAACCAAAGCCGCCACAGTCAAACTCTAAGTTTGGTGTTGGGAGGCCACAACCAAACTCTAAGTTTGGTGTTGAACCCCCACATTCAAACTCTAAGTTTGCTGTTGGGAGGTTCCAACCTTGCTCTGATTACCTGTGAGGCTCCATGAGAGCTCATTGTCAAGCTATTGACATTAAAGAAGCGCTTGTTGGGAGGTAACCCAATGTTATCTAATTATATTTATTTATTTTCTATTATTATTTTATATTTTCTTTAGGTTGATGATCATGTGAAGTCACAAAAACTACTGAAAAATCAAAAACAGAATGAAAAATAGAATAAAAAATAGCACACCCTGAAGGAAGAGCAGTCAGGCGTTAAACGCCAGAAATAAGCATCTGTCTGGCGTTTAACGCCAGAAACAAGCACCAAGCTGGCGTTTAACGCCAGAAACAAGCATCTGTCTGGCGTTAAACGCCAGAAACAGGCTACATTTGGGCGTTTAACGCCAGAAACAAGCAGCAGTCTGGCGTTAAACGCCAGGATTGCATAGCAAGGGCATTTTACACGCCTAATTGGAGCAGGGATGTTAAGTCCTTGACCCCACTTGATCTGTGGACCCCACAGGATCCCTACCTTTTCTTTTCTCCTCTTCACACCTTTTCATAACTCTCTTCCCCAAATACCCTTCACTAATCACCTCAATCACTCTTCCCCATCACCTCTTCACCACTCACATCTATCCTCTCTTCCCCAAAAACCCCACCTACCTTCAAAATTCAAACTATTTTCCCTCCCAAACCCATCCCTAATGGCCGAACCCTAAATCCCATCCCACCCCTATATAAACCCCTCATTCCTTCCTCATTTTCACACAACACAACCCTTTCTTCTTCCCTTGGCCGAATACACACCCCTCTCCCTCTCCTCCATTCTTTTTTTTCT
The DNA here is from genome assembly GCF_003086295.3 of Arachis hypogaea. Lineage (NCBI taxonomy): Eukaryota > Viridiplantae > Streptophyta > Magnoliopsida > Fabales > Fabaceae > Arachis > Arachis hypogaea. The sequence continues at coordinate 61,690,465 of NC_092047.1, forward strand.
TCTCCTTCTTTCTTTCTTCTTTTACTCAGGGACGAGCAAACATTTTAAGTTTGGTGTGGTAAAAAACATTGCTTTTTGTTTTTCCATAACCATCAATGGCACCTAAGGCCAGAGAATCCTCAAGAAAGAGGAAAGGGAAGGCAATTGCTTCCACCTCTGAGTCATGGGAGATGGAGAGATTCATCTCAAAGGTCCATCAAGACCACTTCTATGAAGTTGTGGCCAAGAAGAAAGTGATCCCTGAGGTTCCTTTCAAGCTCAAAAAGAATGAGTATCCGGAGATCCGACTTGAGATCCAAAGAAGAGGTTGGGAAGTTCTCACCAACCCCATTCAACAAGTCAGGATCTTAATAGTTCAAGAGTTCTATGCGAACGCATGGATCACTAGGAACCATGATCAAAGTGTGAACCCAAATCCAAAGCATTGGCTCACCATGGTTCGGGGGAAATACTTAGATTTCAGTCTGGAAAATGTAAGGATAGCATTCAACTTGCCAATGATGGAAGAAAATGAATGCCCCTACACTAGAAGGGTCAACTTTGATCAAAGGTTAGACCAAGTCCTCATGGACATATGTGTGGAAGGAGCTCAATGGAAAATTGACTCAAGAGGTAATCCGGTTCAATTGAGAAGACTGGACCTTAAGCCTGTAGCTAGAAGATGGTTGGAGTTTATTCAACGCTTAATCATTCTTACTAGCAACCAGTCTAAAGTTACTATAGATCGGGCCATCATGATCCATAGTATCATGATTGGGGAGGAAGTGGAAGTTCATGAGATCATACCTCAAGTACTCTACAAGGTGGCTGACAAGTCCTCTACTTTGGCAAGGTTAGCCTTTCCTCACCTCATTTTCCACCTCTGCAATTCGGCTAGAATTGACATAGAGGGAGACATCCTCATTGAAGAGGACAAGCCCATCACTAAGAAAAGGATGGAGCAAACAAGAGAGCATGGATCTCAACAAGAGCATGAGGAAAATCCTCACCATGAAATCCCTGAGATGCCTCAGGGGATGCACTTTTCTCCACAGAATTATTGGGAGCAAATCAACACCTCCTTAGGAGAATTAAGTTCCAACATGGGATAACTAAGGATGGAACACCAAGAGCACTCCATCATCCTCCATGAGATTAGAGAAGATCAAAGAGCTATGAGGGAGGAGCAACAAAGGCAAGAAAGAGACATAGAGGACCTCAAAAGCACCATTGGTTCTTCAAGAAGAGGAAGACGCCATCCTCACTAAGGTGGACTCATTCCTTAATCTTCTTGTCTGTTTACTGTTTTTCAATTTTTGAGCTTTATGTTTTATTTATGTTTGTGTCTTCACTATATGATCACTAGTGTCTAAGTGTCTATGCCTTAAAGTTATGAATGTCCTATGAATCCATCACCTCTCTTAAATGAAAAAATGTTCTAAAAACAAAAGAACAAGAAGTACATGGTTTTGAATTCATCCTTGAAACTAGTTTAATTATTTTGATGTGGTGACAATACTTTTTATTTTCTGACTGAATGCATGAACAGTGCATATGTCTTTTGATATTGTGGTTTATGAATGTTAAATATGTTGGCTCTTGAAGAATAAAGAAAAAGCAGTGAATACAAAAGCTTGCGAAAGAAAAAAAAAGAGAGAAAAATAGTGAAAAAAAGAGAAAAAGAAAAAAAAAAGCAAGCAGAAAAAGCCAAAAGCTCTTTAAACCAAAAGGCAAGAGAAAAAAGCCAATAGCCCTTAAAACCAAAACGCAAGGGTAAATGAAAAGGATCCAAGGCTTTGAGCATCGGTGGATAGGAGGGCCTAAAGGAATAAAATCCTGGCCTAAGCGGCTAAACCAAGCTGTCCCTAACCATGTGCTTGTTGCGTGAAGGTGTCAAGTGAAAACTTAAGACTGAGCGGTTAAAGTCAAGGTCCAAAGCAAAGAAAAGAGTGTGCTTAAGAACCCTGGACACCTCTAATTGGGGACTTTAGCAAGCTGAGTCACAATCTGAAAAGGTTCACCTAGTTATGTGTCTGTGGCATTTATGTATCCGGTGGCAATACTGGAAAACAAAGTGCTTAGGGCCACGACCAAGACTCATAAAGTAGCTGTGTTCAAGAATCAACATACTGAACTAGGAGAATCAATAACACTATCCGAACTCTGAGTTCCTATAGATGCCAATCATTCTGAACTTCAATAGATAAAGTGAGATGCCAAAACTATTCAAGGGGCAAAAAGCTACAAGTCCCGCTCATCTGATTGGAGCTAAGTTTCATTGATATTTTGGAATTTATAGTATATTCTCTTCTTTTTATCCTATTTGATTTTCAGTTGCTTGGGGACAAGCAACAATTTAAGTTTGGTGTTGTGATGAGCGGATGATTCATACGCTTTTTGGCATTGTTTTTACATACTTTTTTGTATGATTTAGTTAGTTTTTAATATATTTTTATTAGTTTTTAAATAAAAATCAAATTTCTGGAGTTTACTATGAGTTTGTGTATTTTTCTGTGATTTCAGGTAATTTCTGGCTGAAATTGAGGGACTTGAGCAAAAATCAGATTCAGAGGTTGAAGAAGGACTGCAGATGCTGCTGGGTTCTGACCTCCCTACACTCAAAGTGGATTTTCTGGAGCTACAGAACTTCAAAGGGCGTGTTCTTAATTGCGTTGGAAAGTAGACATCCATAGCTTTCCAGCAATATATAATAGTCCATACTTTGCTCGATTTTAGATGACGCAAACTGGCATTCAATGCCAGTTCCATGTTGCATTCTGGAGTTAAACGCCAGAAACAGGTTGCAAAGTGGAGTTAAACGCCAGAAACAGGTTACAAACTGGCGTTCAACTCCAAGAGAAGCCTCTACACGTGTAAAGCTCAATGCTCAGCCCAGGCACACTCCAAGTGGACCCCAGAAGTGGATTTCTGCATCATTTACTCATTTATGTAAACCCTAGTAACTAGTTTAGTATAAATAGGACTTTTTACTATAGTATTTACATCTTTCGATCATCTTTTGATCATCTTCGGATCATTTTTGGATTATCTTTTGATCCTCTGATCACGTTTATGGGGGCTGGCCATTCGGCCATGCTTGAACCTTCAACACTTATGTATTTTCAACGGTAGAGTTTCTACACACCATAGATTAAGGTGTGGAACTCTGCTGTTCTTCATGAATTAATGCGAAGTACTATTGTTTTTCTATTCAATTCAAGCTTATTCCTATTCTAAGAAGTTCATTTGCACACAAGAACATGATGAATGTGATGATTATGTGACGCTCATCACCATTCTCACCTATGAACGCGTGCCTGACAACCACTTCCGTTCTACATGAAGATGAGATAGAACGAGTATCTCTTAGATATCTAATACAGGGGACCGAGTGTGAGATATTAGAGTCCTCGTGGTATAAGTTGGAACCCATGGACGGCCATTCCTGAGATCCGAAAAGTCCAAACCTTGTCTGTGGTATTCCGAGTAGGATCTGGGAAGGGATGGCTGTGACGAGCTTCAAACTCACGAGTGCTGGACGTAGTGACAGACGCAAAAGGATAGTAAATCCTATTCCAGTATGATCGAGAACCGACAGATGATTAGCCATGCAGTGACAGCGCATTGGACCATTTTCACAGAGAGGACGGGATATAGCCATTAACAACGGTGATGCCCAACATACAGCTTGCCATGAAAAGGAGTAGGAATGATTGCATGAAGACAGCAGGAAAGTAGAGGTTCAGGAGGAACGAAAGCATCTCTATACACTTATCTGAAATTCTCACCAATGAATTACATAAGTATCTCTATCCTAGTTTATATTTTATTTATATTTTTATTATCAATTCACCATAACCATTTGAATCCGCCTGACTAAAATCTATAAGGTGACCATAGCTTGCTTCAAGCTGACAATCTCCGTGGGATCGACCCTTACTCATGTAAGGTTTATTACTTGGACGACCCAGTGCACTTTCTGGTTAGTTGTGCGAAGTTGTGACAAAGTGTGATTCACGTTTGAGAGAACCAAGTCTTTGGCGCCATTGTTGATGATCATAATTTCTGCGCACCAGTTACACAGAATTGTGAAGAAGTGTTGAGATCATGATTTCGTGCACCAGCTTGCTTGCTGGTGGTTCAGGGGTTGGATTTCTTGTGGTTGAGCTCTTCTTTTTCCTTGATATGATCAATTATAGCTCGGTCACAATCCTCTCTCGGTGTTCTTGTTGGTTGCCTTCACTTCTTGGATTTCAAGACTTGGTTGCTGTGTGCTTGTTGGAGCTTTATCTTCATCAAAAGCCTTTTGAATTGATGGTTCAATGAGATCTTCCTCCATGCAGCTCTTTGCTTCAATTGAGTGTGAATCTCCTTGATTGGCTTCCTCCCTTTTTCCTTCATGATATTCCATGGAGTCCCTTGGGAGTGAAGTTTCATGTTCCTCTGTCACCTCTTTTGCACTCAACATCTAGTTTAACAGCACTTCTATGAAAGAGGTTTGTTGATCTTCCCAAGATTTCTTCATCTCCTCTTCATATCTTTCAATCACAGACTCAAGCTTTTGTGTGGGTTGTGAGTTTTCATATTCCTTTATCACCTCAAGTAGCCTCTGTGGATATGAATGTTTTGGCTCATATACCTCCACAACCTCCTCCTCCATTGAAATTTCACTTGATACGGTAGCTTCTTCATCTTGCTCTTCCACTTCCTCCTTCACATCCTCCAATTGGTCTTCATCTTCCTTGCTTAGAAATTCTTTGTTTTTCCTTGCCTGCTCTAAATATCCATCCATCTTATTGCAGAGGGTTTTTTGTTCTTTCCAAGAGTCTATGGATGTTTGTAGGTATTTTTCAAATGCTAGCTCAAGGGATGAAGGCTGAGAATGAGTTTCTGGATATGTGGGCATTGTGGTGAAGTTATTTTGAGAAGTATGGAAAGAGTCTTGTGCTGAGGCATACTCAAGTGTTGAGGAGTTTTCAAATGAAAAACTGGGAGGTGAAGTTGGACAATTTTGCATGAACGAATTGAAGGTATTCTCAAGTGATGATGGTTCTTGATGAACAAAGTATGGATCATTAAGATCTCTTCGATTTTGACCTTTCCAGCCACAATATGAGTAGTAGTTAGACTCATCAAAATCTAGGTCATATTGTGTCTCTGGGAAGTGTCCCATTTCAACTGATTGTTCACACTTTTGTTGATATTTCCAGACACCATGAGGATAATGACATAAATCATTTTGTGGTTCTGGATCATATCCCATGTGATTTGTTTGATCATTTTGAAGCTCTGGAAGGTGTTCATATTCTATAATTTCTTGTTGATATTCCCATCCACCATTAGCATAATGACCTGAATCATTTTGTGGTATTGGGCAATATCTCATGAAATTGTTTTGCTCATCTTGTGGCTCTGAAGCATATCCCCATTGATTGGATTGCTCAGAATCGGTTAATTCTTGGTGATACTCCCAGCCACCATTAGGATAATGAATTGAATCATATTGTGATGGTGGGCAATATCCCATAAAATTTGTTTGATCAAATGATGAATTGAACTCCATTTGAATTTTGTAAAACACAATCACCAATGAAAATTGAAATTCATGTCACAGATGAGAATTTCTTAGTGAGGCAATAACTCAAACACCTTGGCATCAGCCTAAAACAGAAAACTAAAAGAACAAAAACAAAGAAAATGCTTAATCTAGACATATCACCTACTTAATCATTGTTGATCTAAATCAATCCCCGGCAACGGCGCCAAAATCTTGACGAGGGAAAATCGATTCCACACAAACTAACTGGCAAGTATACCGGGTCGCATCAAGTAGTAATAACTCACAAGAGTGAGGTCGATCCCACAGGGATTGATGGATCAAGCAACTTTAGTGAGATGATTATTCTAGTTAAGCTAATAGTGGTGATTTGAGTGAAATTTAATCAAAAGAATGTAAATTACAGAGAATGTAAAGTATAGAATATAGATTTGCAGAAGCTTAAATGACAAGAAAAGTAAATTGCATCAATTGTAAAGGAAATTGGGTGCAGGAAAATTTAAATTGCATAGAAATGTAATTCAAGCTCACAACAAACTCAAATGTAAAATTGCAGAGGATCAGAATTGCAGGAAAGTAAATCAAGCTCAATGTAAACTGAATTATAAAATTGCAGAAAGGAAAATTTGCAGAAGAGAATTATCAGAAACTGAATTCAATACTGAAATATAAAAGTGCAAAAAAATAAAAGTGTTTCAAGAGAGCCTTCTATTCTACCCCTACTGCTACTCCTAATGCTGCCTACTACTAATGCAGCCTACTGTTCGTGTCCTCCTTATGAAATGAAACTGATGCCTTTATATAGGCTTACCTAAATTACAAATGAAATTGAAATTGAAAACAAATTACAAATAAATGAAGTTCCTATTCTAACTGTTTCTTGTGCCTTTGAGTGATGTCAATGGGCTCTGCTTGCATTGAAGTTTTAATGGGCTTGGAATCCGATTAATTTTAGCAGAAATGTACTTCCAGGAGAGCGTAGCGTTCATTTGAAGAATGGAGCATTTTTATATCCACGCATACGCGTTCCATACGTTCGCACGTCATTTTGCTTTTTGGCCCATTCACGCGTACGCGTGACCTTCAACTTTTGCCCTTCTGACGCGTACGTGTGCTATACGCGTGCGCGTCCCTCGGCAACATTCATTAACTAAACGCTACGTTCGCATAGATGGTAAATCACTACTTCTACGCCCCAGCATCATGTACGCGTTTGCGCCAACCATCACTTTTGTCACATCGACGCGTGCGCGTCATTGACCAAATTCAAATTCCAATTCTGAAAGTATCGCAGGCGTTCATTCAAAGTGTATGCAGCGGTCATTGCTGGTGAACGCTGATCCTCCTTCCACGCGTGCGCGCTATGCATGCGTACGCGTGGGTCTCCAAAAGTGTCATCATGCGCGTAAGCGCCTTGTACACGTGTGCGTCGCATGAGAACGTAGCGTTCTCGCGCCAAGAGCACTCTCCTTGTTTAAATCATGGGCCATGCTTTTAAAAGCGTGGCCTAAGGCTCCAAAGCGTACTCAAACTTAAAAAATGTGTCCAGAATTCTTTTCACCTATCATCAACCAAAAAGATACATCAAAGCCTTAGCATAATCATCAAATCTTGCATCATTCATATTATCAACTCAATCTTGCAAGAAATCTAATGAAAATGCATAAAATTACCAATGTTTGATTGAATCAAGACAAGCATGAAATTCTCACCCAAACACTTACTTATTGCCTAAAAATGCATGAAAACCAAGTAGAAACTCAGAAATAGGCTTGTGAAACTAGCCTAAGATGACTTGTCATCAGCGTCAAATGTCGTTCAATGGTTTTGGGAGGTGGTCAAAACTTTTAACAAGGAAGACATGGCAAGATTTCTGCAATTTGTGACTGGAACATCAAAGGTGATTTACTGTGAACATTGTTAATTTTCATACTCTACTCTTGTTTTGTTTGTAAAAGTATGGTGTAAATGGTTGTGCTGTTGTAGTTGTGTGTTTTATTTTTTGTTGGCATAGACTTATAGTTGTAAGCTTGTTGGTAATTAGGTTCCATTGGAAGGTTTTAAGGCCTTGCAAGGCATCTCTGGTCCTCAGAGGTTTCAGATTCACAAAGCATATGGAGCTCTGGATCGATTGCCATCGGCTCATACATGGTGAGATTTGTATGCAGTTTTCTTTTTCATATGCTACAAATCAGATGGCCATCCCATCCTAATTTCTTTTTCCCTTTTACCAATTACTTTCTACGGCTTCAATCAACTAGACCTTCCTGAGTATACCTCTAAAGAACAGCTTCGAGAACGGTTGTTACTAGCCATTCATGAGGTCAATAAAGGCTTTGGTTTTGGTTAACTTCTATCCTTCTCCCATATCTTTACACATCAGTTCTACCATTATGTCTTCAACCTGTCATGTGGAGGTATTGTTTTCATTTCTTCGAAAATTTCATTTTTTTTTATTTTTCTCTTTCTCTTAAAAATGAGTCAGTTACGAAGAGTTCCCTGTTTTCAGATGATGATGAATGTGACACGGCTGGACAGTTATTTATTTTTGTTAAGGACAGGTAGCATCGAATGAGGAAATTTATGATGTTGTGTTGATGTGTTCATTATCAGATCGATTTTGCATATATGATGCTGTGTTGAGGACAAGCATTTGGTGTTGTAGAGTCATTATCAGATCAATTTTGCATTCATTTTGATGTGGTAAGTATTCTTCTTATTGAGCAATATATTTCTGTTTGTGAATATCAATAAATACATATCTTATTGAGGATATTTAAAGAGGAATTTATGCTCTATATGTTTAATTGCAGAATATCTCTCTCTCTGTAAACGATCTTCTCGCATGCTGTGGCTTTATTCATGATTGGAAATATAACTTAGACTAATCTTGAGCTACATAATTAGTCTTAATTAACTACAATTAAAGTGGTTAAATTGACTTAGTTAACATCATTCTAACCCACTTTTGACGTTAGTGATGGTCGATTAGGTAGGAATTTGTTAGTGAGGTGATGCACGGAAACTTGTCTCTCAACAGATTTCCCTCAGCAAGTATACCGAATTGTCGTCAAGTAATAACTCACAAAAGAGTGAGGTCGAATCCCATAGAAATTGATTGGTCAAGCAACTTTAATTGGAGGAATGTTCTAGTTGAGCTAAGCAGAATTTGGGTTGAGAGTTGCAGGAAATTAAATGGCGAGAAAGTAAATAGCAGAAAATATAAATGCTGGAAATAAAGAGCTGAAAATAGATGACGGAAAATAAATTGCAGAATCTTAAATGGGAATGGGGAAGATGATCATAAAAGTAATTAGCAGAAATTAAAGAGAATGGGTAAGATCAGAAATGGGGAGTTCATCGGGCTTAGGAGATGTTGCATCCTCCGGATCAAGTTCACTTTCATCTCTTCCTCAATCAATGCATTCGTTGATCTCCTTGGCAATCTTAAGTGATTGAATTCCAATTCCTTGGTAATTCAATCTCTCAAATCTTGATCAATAGCCAATTCCTTGGTCCAATTGCTCATGAGAAGAGATGAGGTATGGTCACTGATTATACCACATGTATTTCCAAATCAAAGTGTTGGTAGGATTATATGTCACTATATCCATCCAAACCCCAATTTGGTCTAACATGAGAAAGCATTTCTAGCATGATCTCTTCATTCCTATTCCAAGGTTCCAAAGAGATCCAAGTATGAATAGCTTATTTTCCAAGATAACTACTCAATTGGGTGAAGATTGAAAGCTTTCTAGTAAAATCAAGAGAAAAGAAAGAAGAAGAATAATGAAAACTATTATTGATCCATCAAATTACAACAGAGCTCCCTAACCCAATGAAAGAGGTTTAGTTGTTCATAGCTCTAGGAATGGAAAACAACGATGGAGAATGCATTCTGAAAAGTTAAACTAGAAGTTGCAGATAAAGTAAAAAATACAGAGAGTAATTCTAATAATGCCCAAAAGTTCCCTTCTAGTTCAAAGTTCTCCCTATTTATACTATTCTTCTGATCTTCTAGTTGCTTCTTCAAGTCTTGGATATAGGCCTTTGGATCTTGAGTTGAAGCAGTTAACTTCCTCAGTGGGCTCAGCTTTACTTGCAGAGAAAGTGTGAAGTAGGTATGGACTTTAGCTTGGGGCGTTAGTGGTGTTAACGTTAAGTGAAACTGTGGGGTCGAGAACGTTAGTGTCACCTTTTTCACTAACGTTCCTAACCCAAAAATGGTCCACGTTAACTTCAACGTTAGTGGCACTAACGTTGCTTCTTGGCCCTTCGCAAACGTTACTGGGGTTTACCTTTTCCAATAACGTTGAGAGTACCCCTTTCTCCCTACGTTAGAGTTCACGTTAATATAGTTAACGTGGCCTTTAACGTAGGCTTGCCAAATCTTCGAGAGCGTTAGTGACACTTACCTTTGTCACTAATGCTTCAAAACGCCCCTTCTTCCCACGTTAGAGTTCATGTTAACTAGGTTAACGTGACTTCTAACGTGGTATTGATAGCCATCTCCAATGTTAGTGACAAAGGTGAGTGTCACTAACGTTGGCTCATCATCCCTCTTTTCTACGTTAGCTTCCACGTTAATGTAATTAACGTGGCAACTAACGTGGCTCATAGTGGCTTAATCCAACGTTAGTGACAAAGGTGAGTGTCACTAACGTTGGTGATTCCTTGCTCCCTCCACGTTAGAGTCCACGTTAACTAGGTTAACGTGACTCTTAACATGACAAATATGAGCTTAGTCCAATGTTAGTGACAAAGGTGAGTGTCACTAATGTTGGCATTATCTTCCTCATCCACGTTAGAGTTCACGTTAACTGAGTTAACGTGACTCTTAACGTGGCTAGCTGCCAATTTGGAACGTTAGTGGCACTTACTTTTACCACTAACGTTGGAGTTCTACTTCTCTTCCACGTTAGCTTCCACGTTAACATAGTTAACGTGGCAACTAACGTGGGCTATGATGGCTCACGAAGGCGTTAATGGCGATCACTTTTCTCATTAACATTACAAGCTAGCCTCCATTCCACGTTAGTGGTCACGTTAGCTAGACTAACGTGGCTACTAACGTGGTTCTTCCTTGCTTCCTTTGTCCTGAAATCAAGCAATAAAGTGCATCAAAGCTCTAATCCAAGTTATGAGACATGCATCATTCAATTTTGTCATCATTTAATTCATGCATAATTCTCATGAAATCATGTAAAATTCACAATGTTTGCTTGAATCAAGATCTAAGTGATTATTTACCCAAAACTTGCTTATTTCCTAAGAAAATGCATGAAACTACTCTAAAACCATAAAGAAAAGGTCAGTGAAACTGGCCAAAATGCCCTGGCATCACAACACCAAACTTAAAGCTTGCTTGTCCCTAAGAAAGTACTGGAACAAGAGAATGATGAATGAAATGACAAGATGAATGAATCATTCTTGTGGAAGTCATGTCCTTGGTTTTAAGGGGTTTCATGCATAGCAACTTAGGTTCATTCCTTTACTGGCTTTTAGACCTTTATCATGCCTTGGAATACTCACTTGATGTTACCCTTTGAGACTGTTATTTATTGATCCCTTTGTCTTTCCAAGGTTTATTGCATCCTTAGGCTAAGTGTTCTGTGAGAGGGCGACTCTTTAAGATAAGTTTTCAGCCAACACTCCCGAACCAGTTGGTTCAAGGTGCTAGGTGTTGAAACACCCCTAAGGACTTACTCCCTCAAATCTCTCTCCCCCATACATGCACACCACAGGCACATGGTTTGTTATTTTCTTTCCTTGAGGTCTTGGTGTCCAGCACCTCTTTGGGTTACTAAATGTTCTGTAGCAAGGTTGCTTTAGATAGTGGATTTTCAGTTGATAATCCTGGGTTAGTTAACCCAAGTTACCAAGTGATGAAGCACTCCTAAGAACTTATTCATCCAAGCAGATCCTTGGTACAAGAGAACCACAGACACATCCCTCAAGGTTTAAGCCCTTGGTGCCTAGCCTTATTATTCTTTATTACCTTTTTTTCTTTTTCAACTCTTAGTGTTCTTTTCCTATTTCTTACTGGGATCTTATTATTTAGCTAGTCTCATGGGGTGTGTTTCAAGCATATGATTCAGGACAGATAGTTGCCTTCCCACCTTGTTGGTGAACTAACTTAGCTAAGTGATTACTACACCACAAATTTAAGGACTTACTCCATAAATTGAACTCCACTCTGGTCTTTCATAACATCTCTTTTTATTTAGCTTAAAAGGACAAACATACAATAAGCAAGATGCAGATGAAGATAGGTAACTTGAACCAACACACATATGAAAAAGTCAAGAAAAATACTAAAGACAGCATTGAAAAACCTAAACTACCATGGAAGCATGTTCTATTTCATACATGATTTTCCTTATTTAATACTTGAAAAAGATGGGACAATGAGGGAACTCCACCACCTTTTACTCATGAGGTTGTTTGCGCTCTCCTTCTTGTTTGTCCTCTTTGTGTCCACTTGTGCTTCCTTGCATTCGTGCCAGTCTAGCTTTTTTCCAATCCTCAAGTGCCTTCCTTGCTGATTCATGACTCTTTTCTACCCTCTCTCTTTCTTCTCGCGCTAATTCATGCTTCACTTCTTCATAGCTTGTGATTCCCGGATGCAGTATAGGCAGTTGTCCGACTAAGTATCCGAGTCTGGCCTGAGTGTTCACATGATATCCAGTCTAGTTCATGTAAACTCCTTCTGAAAACGCCCTGTATTCGTCGAAGAGTTCTGCCTGTTCTAACTATTTTCAATGCATTTCATGTATGTGTGCACCTTGATGTGCTTGGATGTTGATTAGCTTTTGGATGGCCTCTTGTTGTTGATCCTGCCTTTGTTCCAACCTGTGGAAGGATTCACCCCATTGTTTCCCTTGTTCCAGTTGCTGCTCCATCATCTGCTTTTGCCACTCTCCCTGTTGATTCGCCCATCTAGAAAATGATTTTTCTTGGCGATTCATCATTTGTAGTTGGAGCTCCTTCTGTGCCTCTTGATTCTCCCAATATTGCCTAGATAAGCCATCAATAGCTTCTTGTAATTGGTGCATGTTCAAGGTGGCTGCGGCTTGCTCCTCTGGGTTCTGCCCTTCCACAGCTTGATGGGCTACTCTCTTTCTTATCCTTCGTTGAGGTAGGGGAGAGGCAATAGCATGCATATGCCGAACAATAATTGGGATACCAACTTTTATCCATTCGGGGTTTTCGTCTTCGAACACCACCCCAGCCTTGTCACACAGGTGGAAAATGGTGCTGGGGTAGCCTAACCTTCCTCCAGAATCACGTTTCTCAGCCATCTTCCTAATGCCTTGGGCTATGAGTTCATGCACATTGATCTCTCCCCCTTTAAGTATACATTGCACCATTGTTGCTCTCTTAAGATTCACCTCTGAATTGTTTCCGGCAGGGAGGATGGATCTCCTTACAATTTCGAACCACCCCTTTGCTTCAGGGGTGAGATCACCTCTTTTGATAAATTTGGGCTTTCCATTGGGATCTCTCACCCAGTTCGCTCCTTGTACGCAGATATCTTTCATAATCTGGTCATAATTAGGACTACCATCTATTCGAGATTGATAGCTCTCTTCTTCAAATGGTATGGTTCGTAGCTTCAACACCCTCATGATGCTCATGGGACTAAAATCTACCGTTACTCCTCTCACAAAGCTTATATAAGATTCCTCTTTCCTATCATACCTCACTGCATTTGCGTAAAACTCTCTTACGAGCATTACATTTATTCTCGCGGTGACTGGATCAGTGAGGAGCTCCCATCTTCTCTTTTCTACCTTCTCTGTGATTTCGGGGCACTCAGTTTTCTTGACTTGAAAGTCTAGCTCATATATGATCTCCTTATCAGCCATCCATCCAAATTGAAGTGCTTGGTGAAAGGTTCTAAACTTCTTTTCATCTAAAGGGCGTTGCTCTATAGGCTCCTTCCCCTTTCTTCTTTTAGAGCTTGATGATGCCATGAGTAAGAGTTGATGTGTGAAAGTGTTGAGTGGTTGTGGATAAATGGTAGAATTCGGTTCGGTTTGGATAGGGTGAGATGAAGGGATTTGGGTTCCGAAGGTGTGAAGTATAAAGAATGGGAATTGGAATGTGAAGGGGAGTATAGACTAGGAATCACTTATATAGAAAAGTGATGAGTGAATGAAAGGTGTGGATTGATGGGGTGGTTGTGTGATGGACGGATGGGGTTTAGCAATGGATGAGCACAAGGATCATCAACTTTATGATAGGGTTGGTTCAATTTCCAAGCTTGTTCTTTTTTCAATGTTGCATGGCAACAATTCCCAATGCAATTCCCTTGAAGACACGTGTATAGTCCTCTCTTTTTGTAGTGGCCGAATCCTCCTTCAATTGTCCCATCAATTCTCCTATAAAATAAAAGAAATATGATTAATAAAATTGTGGAAAGTGGCGGAAAAATTTAAAAAAGAAGAGAAAGAGTAACTACTTTTTAAAATTTTTGTTTTTAGTTACTAATTGCTATTCATGAGTGCAAACCAACTAACCAACTAAATGTCCATGTATGCAAACTTGGTGACACCAAACTTAGTTTGTGGCACTGTGGTGTAAGAAGATTTGTTCAAGGTGCTAAGAGTGACATGCTATGAGTTGCATTCATGTTCTCTTAGTGTGCATTGAACACCAAACTTGTTCTTCACTGTATGTTGCATTCAAGGATATGTCAAAGTTGATTTGAATTTCATGAACCTTGTTTTATTAACTACTTTAAAAGCATGTAAAACATGGGTTGCCTCCCATGAAGCGCTTCTTTAGCGTCACTAGCTTGACGTTCTGCCTTTTGTCAGGGTGGTTGGTAGTGCTTCAGATCTTCTCCTCTTGCAGTAAACCTATATCCATTGGCTTCATCAAGGATCTCTACATATTCTAGGGAGAGAACTTTGTTGATGGTGAAAACCTTGGGTAGCTGAGATGCGATGGTGGGGAGATGAGGTGGAATATCTGGGAAGTAAGCTGAGATCACTTTATCCCCTGGAGAGAAATCTTCTGTAGGGATCTTCTTGTTCCTCCATCTCCTTGGTGCCTTCTTCTTTGTTTCTTTTGCTGTTATCCTGCTCTTTGTGGTCTCTTTTCCTAGGGAGATTTTGTTGCTGGTCTCATATGATTCTAGTGGTTTTGGCTCCACTTGAGTTTCCTTTAGCTGTGACACCTTCTGGCTATTTTGCTTATCAACCAAGGGGATTCCCAGGTGTACATTTTGTGCTTCAGTGCTTGTTTCTTCCACCAGTGCTTTGTTGTGATTTTTCCTTAGTTCCTTATTTTCCTGGTCTGCTTCTTGTGAGGGTTTGAAGACATTGAATGCGAGTTGTTCATCATGTATCCTCAGTATTAGCTCTCTTCGCTCCACATCTATGAGTGCTCTGGCTGTAGCTAGGAACGGTCTTTCCAATATGATTAGGTGGATGGGACTCTCTTCCATTTCCAATATGACAAAATCTGTGGGGAGGAAATAGTTTCCCACTTTCACCAACACATTTTCAACCACTCCCACTGCTTGTTTTTGAGTTTTGTCAGCTAGCCTGATGACTACGTCTGTGGGCATTAGCTCATTGATCTGCAGCTTCTTCATTAGAGATATAGGCATTAAGTTGATGCTTGCTCCCAGGTCACAGAGTCCCTTATCAATCAGTGTTTCTCCTATGGCACAGGGGATGTGAAAACTCCCTGGGTCCTTCCTTTTTGTGGGCAACTCTGTTTGAATGAGAGCACTGCACTCCTTATTCATCACTATTGTTTGTTCTCCCTTGAGTGAGCTTTTCCTGGTTAGTAGCTCCTTCATTACTTAATGTATGAGGGCATTTGTTGGAGGGCCTTGATGAATAGTATGTTTACATGGAGAGATGCAAACATGTCAAGAAACCTTGAGTATATTCTCTTCTCTACACCACCATTGAGTATTTGGGGAAAGGGTGCATAGAGTCTCAGCAGCTCCTTCTGTGTGATTGTGGTTTCTTGATGATTCTCTTCCTGCTTTCCTGCTGATGTATCTTCAGGTTTTTCTAATGGTTTGTTCGGCTCTTCCTCAGTCTCCTTATCACTTATAGTAACCATCTTGCAATCTTCCCATCTAACCTTCTTTGCTTCACCTCTCGGATTTTTCTCTGTGTCACTTGGGAAGCTATCAGTAGGTTTGGGAATCTTCTCAGAAAGGTATCCCACTTGAAACTCCAGCCTCTTGATGGTGTCTCCTTGGTTCTTGATATTGGCTCGCACCTCCTCCTTGAACACCTTGTTATCTTGGATTTCCTTACATATGCCCTCAAGTAGAGTCTCAATCCTTGATAGTCTTTCTTCCGATAATGGAGAGTTGAGATTGGAAGGATGAGAAGGGTCATTTTGACTTTGGTATGGATGTTGAGAAGTGTTGTTAGGTGGGTGTTGATATGACCTCTGTGTGGAGTGTTGGTGAGCTGCATTGTTGTTGGGGTTGTGGCGTCTCTAATCTTGGCCTTGATCCTGTTGGTTTCCCCACCCAAAGTTTAGGTGGTTCCTCCAACCAGGATTATATATTTTGAAGTATGGATCATGGTGCTGCCTAGGTGAATTTCCAATATAGTTAGCTTGTTCCTGATCACCCTCTCCTTCTTCATTCACTCCTTCTTGAGCTGCTGCTGAGGTGGTGATTGCTGCTACTTGATTCCTCTCCATCTTTTTGGTAAGGTCAGCCAACTGCTTGGTAATAAGCTTGTTTTGAGCTAGTAGTGCATCCACATTGTTTAGCTCCATCACTCCTCTAGTGTTGCCTCTTTCAGAAGCATAGAAGTAGTCATTCTCTGCTACAGTCTCAATGACATCTATGGCTTCTTCAATGGTCTTCTTCTTGTTCAGAGATCCCCCGGATGAGTGGTCTACTGCCTTCTTTGATTCATACGAAAGGCCTTCATAGAAAATATGTAACTGCACCCATTCATTGAATATATCTGGCGGGCATCTTCTTGGCAGGTCCTTAAACCTCAGCTCTCAACCTATTGATTCGTTGAGGAGGATAGAATCTTGCTAAGAATTTATTCACCACGTCTTCCCAGGTTGCTAAACTCTCCTTTGGAAAGGATTCCAACCATTTATATGCTTTGTCCTTGAGTGAGAAGGGAAACAGAAGTAGTCTATAGGAGTCAGGGTGAACACCATTAGACTTCACAGTATCGCATATCCTCAGGAAGGTGGTTAGATGTTGATTGGGGTCTTCTTGGACACTTCCTCCGAATGAACAATTGTTCTGAACAAGGATGATAAGCTGTGGCTTTAGTTCAAAGTTATTGGCATGTATGGTTGGCCTTTGGATGCTACTTCCACAGTTTCCTGGATTTGGGTTGATGTAAGAACCCAGAACTCTTCTCTCTTGTCCAGCCTGATGCGCTGGACCTTCTCTGCCATGGGTGTGAGCCTCTTCTTCATGATGGTTCTCCATACTCTCATCCATGTCTGGTTCAAAGTACTCCTCCTCTTCCTCAGCACCAACTACTCTCTTCCCTCTTGCTTCCCTCCTTAATCTAAGGAAGGTCCTCTCAGGTTCAGAATCAAAGGAAGTTGAAGCCCTGCTTCTTCTACCTGTCATACACCCAATATGGCACAAGCAAGAAAGATAGATGCAGACAATATTTTCTGCAGAAATACTGTTAGTGTGAGTGATGCAATATATCAAACAGTTAGTGGGTCAGTGAACCAAATATTAAAATAAAATGCAGGTAACACCACTAATGGGTGAAAGGTAAAGGAAAAGAATTAACTAAAACTGAAAGTAATTTACTCAGATGAAACTAAATCAAACAAAAGGAAAATGCTCAATCTAGTTATCCACAAATTTAATCATTGTTGATACAAAATCAATGCCCGGCAACGGCGCCATAAACTTGATGCACGGAAACTTGTCTCTCAACAGATTTCCCTCGGCAAGTATACCGAATTGTCGTCAAGTAATAACTCACAAAAGAGTGAGGTCGAATCCCACAGGGATTGATTGGTCAAGCAACTTTAATTGGAGGAATGTTCTAGTTGAGCTAAGCAGAATTTGGGTTGAGAGTTGCAGGAAATTAAATGGCGGGAAAGTAAATAGCAGAAAATGTAAATGCTGGAAATAAAGAGTTGAAAATAGATGATGGAAAATAAATTGCAGAATCTTAAATGGGAATGGGGAAGATGATCATAAAAGTAATTGGTAGAAATTAAAGAGAATGGGTAAGATCAGAAATGGGGAGTTCATCGGGCTTAGGAGATGTTGCATCCTCCGGATCAACTTCACTTTCATCTCTTCCTCAATCAATGCATTCATTGATCTCCTTGGCAATCTTAAATGATTGAATTCCAATTCCTTGGTAATTCAATCTCTCAAATCTTGATCAATAGCCAATTCCTTGGTCCAATTGCTCATGAGAAGAGATGAGGTATGATCACTAATTATACCACATGTATTTCCAAATCAAAGTGTTGGTAGGATTATATGTCACTATATCCATCCAAACCCTAATTTGGTCTAACATGAGAAAGCATTTCTAGCATGATCTCTTCATTCCTCTTCCAAGGTTCCGAAGAGATCCAAGTATGAATGGCTTATTTTCCAAGATAACTACTCAATTGGGTGAAGACTGAAAGCTTTCTAGTAAAATCAAGAGAAAAGAAAGAAGAAGAATAACGAAAACTATTATTGATCCATCAAATTACAACAGAGCTCCCTAACCCAATGAAAGAGGTTTAGTTGTTCATAGCTCTGGGAATGGAAAACAAAGATTGAGAATGCATTCTGAAAAGTTAAACTAGAAGTTGCAGAGAAAGTAAAAAATACAGAGAATAATTCTAATAATGCCCAAAAGCTCTCTTCTAGTTCAAAGTTCTCCCTATTTATACTATTCTTCTGATCTTCTAGTTGCTTCTTCAAGTCTTGGATATGGGCCTTTAGATCTTGAGTTGAAGTAGTTATCTTCTTCAGTGGGCTCAGCTTTACTTGCAGAAAAAGTGTGCAGTAGGTATGGACTTTAGCTTGGGGCGTTAGTGGTGTTAACGTTAAGTGAAACTGTGGGATCGAGAACGTTAGTGACAATCACCTTTTTCACTAACGTTCCTAACCCAAAAGTGGTCCACGTTAACTTCAACGTTAGTGGCACTAACGTGACCACTAACGTTGCTTCTTAGCCCTTCGCAAACATTACTGGGGTTTACCTTTTCCAATAACGTTGAGAGTACCCCTTTCTCCCTACGTTAGAGTTCACGTTAGTATAGTTAATGTGGCCTTTAACGTAGGCTTGCCAAATCTTCGAGAGCGTTAGTGACACTTACCTTTGTCACTGACGCTTCAAAACTCCCCTTCTTCCCACGTTAGAGTTCACGTTAACTAGGTTAACGTGACTTCTAACGTGGTATTGATAGCCATCTCCAACGTTAGTGACAAAGGTGAGTGTCACTAATGTTGGCTCATCATCCCTCTTCTCCACGTTAGCTTCCACGTTAATCTAATTAACGTGGCAACTAACGTGGCTCATAGTGGCTTAATCCAACGTTAGTGACAAAGGTTATTGTCACTAACATTGGTGATTCCTTGCCCCCTCCACGTTAGAGTCTACATTAACTAGGTTAACGTGACTCTTAAAGTGGCAAATATGAGCTTAGTCCAACGTTAGTGACGAAGGTGAGTGTCACTAACATTGGCATTATTTTCCTCATCCACATTAGACTTTACGTTAACTGAGTTAACGTGACTCTTAACGTGGCTAGCTGCCACTTTGGAACGTTAGTGGCACTTACTTTTACCACTAACGTTGGAGTTCTACTTCTCTTCCACGTTAGCTTCCACGTTAACATAGTTAACATGGCAACTAACGTGGGCTATGATGGCTCACGAAGGCGTTAATGGTGATCACTTTTCTCATTAACGTTACAAGCTAGCTTCCATTCCACGTTAGTGGTCACGTTAGCTAGACTAACGTGGCTACTAACGTGGTTCTTCCTTGCTTCCTTTGTCCTTAAATCAAGCAATAAAGTGCATCAAAGCTCTAATCCAAGTTATGAGACATGCATCATTCAATTTTGTCATTTAATTCATGCATAATTCTCATGAAATAATATAAAATTCACAATGTTTGCTTGAATCAAGATGTAAGTGATTATTTACCCAAAACTTGCTTATTTCCTAAGAAAATGCATGAAACTGGCCAAAATGCCCTGGCATCATGAGGTTGAAAAACTCTAATAAACTTTATTGTAGGATTGAGTTGAATTAAATTAACCAGATTAGCATAACTCCAATCAACTTTCCACGTTTTTATTGGTTAACTGGTAGGGACCTATTAATTTAGTTTACGAACTCCACTAATTGTTATCACAATATTGTGGTTGACTTGTTGGGACAATTCACTCTCTTTTATCAACATAGGAGAAATAGCAAGGATATATAATCCTAAGAAGTATGCCTGATGCGTGGCAGAAGTTAACCAATTAAGAGATTTCAATTAAGAGAACAGCGTTGCACGTATAGCTCTTAACTGGCTAAGATCTGCCTCACCAATTTAAAAAGGGTTGTCACAAATTTTAGAAATAAAATACTGGGAGTATGTGTCCCAGGTCGTCTCCCAACGAGTTGCAGGAAAGAGTGCTATTTTATTAACTAGGGGTTTTCAGAAAAATTGAGTTTTGATAATGAGTAATTAAAATGATTAAAAATTAAAACAATAAAAATAAACTGAGAATGATTATTGGTGCTCTAAATAAAAGGCCTTGACTGGGGGAATAATTAAATGAAATTTCTACCCTTGTTGGAATCTTCTCAAGTGTAGTGTAGTGTGAAAAGGTTATTGTTCTCACTCGGTTACCCCTTACTAAATAAGGAAAAGAATGGTGATTAAACTAACTCTTACCCTCAAATCCTAGTCCTCTCCCTTAGAAAGGTCTAGTGTTAGTAGGTAGGAATTAGCTAACAACGTCCAATTCAACCAAACACTTGAGCATTCCAACTCAAGTATCTCCTCTTAATCAACCCCCATGTCAAGTGAAAATTCTACTCCATTGACATGAAATTAATAATCATAAAAATATGAGGAGACATAATTAAATAAAATCAAATAGAGGAATAAAATTAATTAAAAATAAAAATAATTCTATATATTAATAAACTCAAAACGTAACATACTTATTTGAATAGAGTCAATAATCAACTGAAAAGAGTAAAGAATAAGGAAACAAACAAAAGTAGTATCTTCACGGAGGTAATGGCTCTTCAACATCCACAATCCAAAGCAAAAGCACAAACTATCAATGTAATGCAAATCTAAAGATTCAAATCTAAAACTGAAGTAATCCTACTATGATGAATCTGAATGTGTGTGGATGCATATTGAGTTTCAGCATGTTCCCTAGGTTTAGTCTGTGTTTCTTGTCCGAAAACTGGGTCAAAATGCAGCCCAAAATCGCCCCCAGCGTATTCAGTTATTTTTGCAGATCGTGCAGGTCACGCGTAAGCGTCGTTCACGCGTTCGCGTCATTCAGCGATTTTCCTTGTCACGCGTTCGCATGGTTCACGCGTTCGCATCATTTATGCAGATTCCAATCCACGCGTTTGCGTCAGGCACGCGTTCGCGTGGGCCATGTGATAATGAGTTTTGCTCGATGGTTTAGAATTTCTCTCATAGAAATAACAACTTCGTTGTAAGCATAGCTCCAAACCAACAAACAATTCTCACATCAAAAATTTGGTTGTCACAAGTAACAAACCCCAATGAAAATTAACCGGAGTATTTGGATTCCGGGTCGTCTCACAAGGAATTGCAATGAAATGTTTAATTATTGGCTATGAAGATGAAAAGGGGGGTGTTTGATTTGGAGTTTGACAAGAAAAATTAAATGACAAGAAAGTAAAATGATAAGAACTAATAAAATAAAGGAAAAGTACTCTTGGCTAAGACATAGGTAATTGAGATCACCATCCTTGTCTACAAACCAAATATTGATAATTATGAGAGAACAACCTATTAAGTCTACTTCCAAAGCCTTAAGTACATAATATCTACTCCTAGGCTTGAAGTACATCAAATAGGTTTGATCACATCAACCCATAAGTCCCAACCTACCTACTAATCTAGATTAGTAGTGGGTTGGCATCAATGAGTATCAAATTGATCACCAAGGGTTCTCAAATCACCAATTCAATGAGACCCAATGACTCAAGGTCACTCAATTCTCTTAGCCTAGGCCAAGTGTCAAGGAAACTACTCAAAAACTAAAGGAAATATTTTATCAAACACTTAGTATGCAAGAAAAGTAAACATCATAAAATGCAAGAATTAAAGGAACCCATAACTAACATAAGCAAGAAATCAACAATAACAATCAAGATCAACATAAAAGAGACATGAAAACATAAATTTGCATTAAAAGAAATCAAGATCCAACAATTGTTCATCAACATAAGAGAGCAAAATAAGAAATTAACAAGTAAAACTAGAAGAGCAAAGACAATAGAACACTAAAATATAATGAGAATTAAAATCAAAACAAGAATTGAAAGAGAAATTTCAGAGTGATTAACCTAACTTTACCCTAATTTCTATCCTAAATCTAGAGAGAGGAGAGAGCCTCTCTCTCTAGAATTCTATCCTAAAACATGATAAAAACTAAACTATGAATACTTCCCCATTCCCCCTCTCAATCCTTGGGTTCAATAGAATCAGAAATGGGTTGGATTGGGCCCAAAATGAGCTGCAAAATCGCTGGGGGCGATTTCATTAAAGTAGACCCACAAGCAGCATCGGCGCACACACGTACATGGCGCATGCGCGCCCCCATGAGCACGAAGCAAAATATGGCAAAATTTATATCATTTCGATTCCCCAGATGTTAGCTTTCCAACGCAACTGGAACCGCGTCATTTGGACCTCTGTAGCTCAAATTATGGTCGTTTGAGTGCGAAGAGGTCAGGCTTGACAGCTTTACAGTTCCTTCATTTCTTCATGAGTTCTCCCACTTTGCATGCTTTTCTCCTCACTTCTTCCATCCAATACCTGCCTTATGAACCTGAAATTACTCAACAAACATATCAAGGCATCGAATGGAATTAAAGTGAATTAAAATCACCAATTTTAGGGCCTAAAAAGCATGTTTTCACATTTAAGCACAAATCAAGGGAGAATTACAAAACCATTCTATTTCATTGAATAAATGTGAGAAAGGTTGATAAAACTATCCAAATTAAGCACAAAATAAACCACAAAGTCGGGGTTTATCAAATCTCCCCACACTTAAACCAAGCATGTCCTCATGCTAAGAATAAAGAAGGACAAGAAAAGGGTATGAACATTTATTCAATGCAAATAAACTATATGCACCTATCTATATGAATGCAACTAAATGCAAGATGATTCTACCTACTTGGTCAAAAGCAAATCAATCTCCAAGAATATATATATCAAGTAGGGCTAAGTAGTATGAAGATTCTTGAATCCCACCAATTCAAATATCAAAATGAAGTTCAAATAGACTTGCAAGAAGAAAAGCTCATGAAAGCCGGGAACAAGGAATTGAGTATCGAACCCTCATCGGAAGTGTATCCGCTCTAGTCGCTCTAGTGTATAGGGTCGATCACGCAATTCTCTTCTAATCATGCTTTCCATTATTTGTTTTTCATCTAACAATCAACAATTATTCAATGCATGCATACATTCATCATGAGGACTTATTCATAGGTTGTAATGGGGCTAGGGTCAAGGTGGGATGCATATGGTCAAGTGAGCTTGAAGTTTGTATCTTTGATTAGCCTAAGCTCTCACTAAACACATACAACAACCTATAAAATTCTAATATAGTACATAGCTACCCATGATTCCCACTTTTTCACATACTCATGCATTCTCTTTAATTCACATTCCATATGCATTGATTTTTATTGAACTTTACTTTGGGGCCTTTTTGTCCCCTTTTTATTTCTTTTTCTCTTTTTTTTTTCTTTTTCTATATATATATATATTTGTTTACTTTTTTTTTCTCACACATTTTTTTTAAAGTATATACAAACGTATCAATGCATATAGTTTTACATATTTAATGCATGAGCATGTACCCAATCCCATGCATTTCAACAAAAAAAAATACACTTTTACTTCAACCAATGTCCCAAGGTTCCCATACCCAAATGATACACACCCTCACTAGCCTAAGCTAATCAAAGATCCAAATTAAGGACATTTATTATTTTTTGCTTAAGGGTAATGATGTGCTAACATTAAGAACAAAAGGGATTAAATAGGCTCAAATTTGGCTAACAATGGTTGATAAAAGGTAGGCTATTTGGGTAAGTGAGCTAAATGAAATGATGGCCTCAATCATATAAATGCATGTATACATGGAAAAATGGACATATAGAATCAAACAAATCAAAGATCACAATCATAGAAAGAGAGTAATACACACAAGAATGAAAAATAAATAGTTATAAGATGTAACCACACAATTAGGCTCAAAACTCACATGCTTGTGTTCTTAGCTCAAGAACCATGTTCCAAATACATTCTTCAAGCAAGTTCAACACAAATTTTTTTTTTCAAATTGCTAGGGTGCCCTAAAAATAGTTTCTTGGAAAAGAAATCATCACCCTAACTAAGTAGTCCTAACATAAAAAGAAGTGGTAAAATATGTGCAATTTCTAACTAGCATGCAACCTATCATGCAATGCAACAACTAAATAACAAGGACAAAAATTAAGAATTTGGTCTTGAAAAAGGAAGTTGTTACCCATGGAGGTCGGTCGGACGACCTCCCTACACTTAGAAATTTGCACCGTCCTCGGTGCATGCAAGAAGAGCAAGGTGGACGGGTTGCTACAATTGATGAGCTCCTTCAAAAGGTTGTGCGGAAGAACTTGTTCGTTGCCCCATTTAGAAGCTTTCTCATTCCTTTCCTTCTTGGTGGCCAACCTCAAAGGAGAGAAAAAGAAAGGGAATTAAGCCTACAACAAAAATATCAAAGCAATAAAACATAGGCGGGGCTAATGCCAAATAAGAGTAAGGTTCTCACTACATGTTAGCTACGCATGTAAGCGAGAAAGCAATATAGGCAAAGGGCATATCAACTAATACTTGATGCAAGAGTAAAGTAAAAGCATGAAGAGCATTCAAAAGCATCAAGTTCAGCTAGAAAGAGTGGGTCATGAAAGACATGCAAGTTCATATCAATGCACAAAGAATATAAGAGTCATACAAGATTAAGCATTGATTTAAAAGTTTCATCGCCCAACAATATCAAACAAGTCAAGAAGCACCAAGATTAACCAAGAAATTCTCAACAATTGAGTAAGAGAATTCAACACCATTATTAAAATAAGAAACTTAGAAAAGAAAATAAGAATAAGCTATAAAAACAAAATTAAAATGCAACGAATGGAAATAGACAAATGCAATAAAAGAAAATGGAAGAAAAGAAATATTTTTTTTACCGGCGCGGACGCGTCATGCACGCTTCTGCGCCGATGCACAGTTTGGCTAAAGGATGCGTACGCGCCAGTTGTGCGCATGCGCGGGTGGTTTTGTGCCTCAGGCATGGTGCTGGCGCAGTGTAGGCGCAACTCTCGGGTTAATGTATGGAGGGGTGATATTTTCTTGATACACGCGTCCACATACATGGCGCGTCCGCGTGGATGGTCGAAAATGCTTGAGGCGTGCGTACACGTGGAGTACGCGTGCGCGTGGGTGGTGCTCTGTTTTTCAAAATTTTTCTATGTTTTTGCACCAAACCAAGCATTCCAAACCTCCAAACAGCTACCAAAACATCATAAAACCTTATTTAACATACTAGACTCCCAAATAAACTCAACTAATCAAAGAAAACATGAAATTAAACCTAAATTACTAATATTTACAAAGAGGAAAAGGGAAAGATGTTACCATGGTGGGGTGTCTCCCACCTAGCACTTTTGTTTATTGTCCTTAAGTTGGACTTATGGGGAGCTCCTCATTAAGGTGGCTTGTGCTTGAATCCATCCTTGAACATCCACCAATGCTTGGACTTCCATTGTGCTTCATCATTCAAAGTTAGTAACTCCAAGCTTTGATGGAGTTCTTCACAAACCATAGGCTCCCAAAGTCGATCCTCCTTGTGCGATCTGGGATCCCACACTTTGTTTTCACAACCGTCCTTGAGTTGATCATGGTGATTTCCTCCGGGTGGCAAGAGAGATGAATTCTCATGGAAGCACCAAACTATCCTCCTAGACCCATCCAATTGAGCACTAGTCCAACCTTTACTCCTTGAAGCTTCAACCATAATGAGCCTAGACTTACAACGCCAACCACGAAACATCTTTCTTTTACACTTCATCCCATAAAGCATCCTAAGTTGACCATCCGTTTCAAGCAAGCCATATTCGAGTGGGATAATAAAGATAATAGAAATGAGTTTCATCCACTCAAATGAAGGTGTAGATGACAACCTAGGCAAAGGTGATTCCAAGGGTCTTGACAAGGCGTATTCAATTCCCATCCTCCTTTTTCTAAGGACTTCCACCTCTCCACAAGATCTCTTAATTTCAATCCCTTGTTCAACAATTTTATCTAAACCTTTTCCCTTACTCAAATTATAAATGGGAGGACGAGAGAGATTTACCTCCATATTGCATTCAAATCCAATGGGGGAAAGTTCTTCATGTTTAAAGGATTCTTCACCACTAAGACTTGGTGCTTGATCTTCATCACCAAGGGGACTCAATTCTTGCTCTATTCCATCCAATTCTTCATAAGAGATATGCCTCGGAGGTTGTGCACATTCCTCCTTAGCATCAATTTCAATAATTTTGGAGTGGTTTTCTTTAATCTTAGACTCTCAAGGTGGTTCCGCATCTCCTAAGTCTTCAACCACTTCTTCCTCTTCTTTAATAATCTCTACTTCCTCCTCTTGTTGCATTTCTTGCTTTAACTCCTCTTCCTCTCCTTGGAGCTTCAAGTTCACTCCCTCACTAAGATTCTTCGTTGCTTCTCCACATTCCACAATGGAAGTGCCTTGATCACATAGGCTTAGGCGGGATGAGACTATGTTGCCAATGGCTTCTACCATGATGGCCATTTTTGCTCTTAACTCCTCAAAATTCTTTTCATCCTCCTCGTGTTGCCTTAAGATATGAGATTCAAGATCTCTTAATTCTAGCATAGAGGCTTCATCAGGGGTGATGGTGGAAAAGAGGGTTCATTGTTTGAGGGGAAGGTATTATGGTTGGAAGGTGGTTGTGGCGAAAAGTAGAATTCATCTTGTGGTTGAAAATTTGTATGCGTTGGAGGTGGTTCATCTTGGTAATAATATGGAGGGGGTGGTTCTTGAAAATGTTGATGTTGGAGTAGTGGTGGCTCTATATGTGGTTCATATGGCTCATTTGATTATTGGTAGGATGGATATGGATTAGGGTCATATGAAGATGGTTGGTGAAAGGTGGCTTGTGAGTATGGTTGATGGCTATGTTGAGGATATGGCTCATAGGTGTATGGTGGTGGTTCTTGGAAGTCACAAGGGGATTCACCATAGCCATTGGATTGATATGCATCATAGAATGGCGCTTCTTCATAGTGCATTGGTGGAGGTTGTTGCCATGAGGATTGATCATAGGCATATGGCTCCTCCCATCTTTGGTTATCCCATCCTTGATGCACATCTTCATTGAAGTTCCCATTTCCTACAACATAGTTGTAATCACACTCATAGCCGAAGTAAGAATTCATGATAACAAGAAAAATGAAAACAAAATCAAATAAGAAGCAAGAAAATTAAATCCAAAAGCTAGCAAAAACTAACAAAGAAGCAAAAGGTAAATCTATTTACAATATTCACATATATACAATAACCAATAACACAACACCATTGCAACTCCCCGGCAACGGCGCTATTTTGATAATGAGTTTTGCTCGATGGTTTAGAATTTCTCTCATAGAAATAACAACTTCGTTGTAAGCATAGCTCCAAACCAACAAACAATTCTCACATCAAAAATTTGGTTGTCACAAGTAACAAACCCTAATGAAAATTAACCGGACTATTTGGATTCTGGGTCGTCTCACAAGGAATTGCAATGAAATGTTTAATTATTGGCTATGAAGATGAAAAAGGGGGTGTTTGATTTGGAGTTTGACAAGAAAAATTAAATGACAAGAAAGTAAAATGATAAGAACTAATAAAATAAAGGAAAAGTACTCTTGGCTAAGACATAGGTAATTGAGATCACCATCCTTGTCTACAAACCAAATATTGATAATTATGAGAGGCCAACCTATTAAGTCTACTTCCAAAGCCTTAAGTACGTAATATCTACTCCTAGGCTTGAAGTACGTCAAATAGGTTTGATCACATCAACCCATAAGTCCCAACCTACCTACTAATCTAGATTAGTAGTGGGTTGGCGTCAATGAGTATCAAATTGATCACCAAGGGTTCTCAAATTACCAATTCAATGAGACCCAATGACTCAAGGTCACTCAATTCTCTTAGCCTAGGCCAAGAGTCAAGCAAACTACTCAAAAACTAAAGGAAATATTTTATCAAACACTTAGTATGCAAGAAAAGTAAACATCATAAAATGCAAGAATTAAAGGAACCCATAACTAACATAAGCAAGAAATCAACAATAACATTCAAGATCAACATAAAAGAGACATGAAAACATAAATTTGCATTAGAAGAAATAAAGATCCAACAATTGTTCATCAACATAAGAGAGCGAAATAAGAAATTAACAAGTAAAACTAGAAGAGCAAAGACAATAGAACACTAAAATATAATGAGAATTAAAATCAAAACAAGAATTGAAAGAGAAATTTGAGAGTGATTAACCTAACTTTACCCTAATTTCTATCCTAAATCTAGAGAAAGGAGAGAGCCTCTCTCTCTAGAATTCTACCCTAAAACATGATGAAAACTAAACTATGACTACTTCCCCATTCCCCCTCTCAATCCTTGGGTTAAATAGCATCAGAAATGGGTTGGATTGGGCTCAGAATGAGCTGCAAAATCGCTGGGGGCGATTTCATTAAAGTGGACCCACGAGCAGCATCGGCGCGCACGCGTACATGGCACGTGCGCGCCCCTTAGTGCGAAGAAACATATGGTAAAATTTATATCATTTCCAAGCCCCGGATGTTAGATTTCCAACGCAACTGAAACCGCCTCATTTGGACCTCTATAGCTCAAGTTATGGTCATTTGAGTGCGAATAGGTCAGGCTTGACAGCTTTACGGTTCCTTCATTTCTTCAGGAGTTCTCCCACTTTGCATGCTTTTCTCCTAACTTCTTCCATCCAATACTTGCCTTATGAACCTGAAATTACTCAACAAACATATCAAGGCATCGAATGGAATTAAAGTGAATTAAAATCACCAATTTTAAGGCCTAAAAAGCATGTTTTCACATTTAAGCACAAATCAAGGGAGAATTACAAAACCATGCTATTTCATTGAATAAATGTGAGAAAAGTTGATAAAACCACCCAAATTAAGCACAAGATAAACCACAAATCGGGGTTTATCACCATGTGCTCGCGTCATTGTTCGTTGGTCATCTCCTTAGTTTCTTGTGTTCCTTCCATTTTTGCAAGCCTCCTCTCCAATTTCCAAGTCATTCATGCTCTATGAAGCTTGAAACACTTAACACACATATCAAGGAATCAAATGGTATAAGGGAGATTAAAAATACATACTTAAAAGATCTCTAGGAAGCAAGTTTTCAACCATGGAACAATTTTGGAAGGAATTGTAAATACATGCAAATCATATGAATAAGTGGGTAGAGACTTGATAAAACCACACAATTAAACACAATATAAATCATAAAATAATGGTTTATCAACCTCCCCACACTTAAACATTAGCATGTCCTCATGCTTAGTTAAAGGAGATAAAGTAAATGAATAGGGAAATGTAAAGCTCATGAAATGCAATGCAACCTATATATATATATATATATATATATATATATATATGAATGCAACTATATGATTCTTGTCTACTTTATTAAAAGTAAATAAGCTCTTCAAGACAAACATAAATCAAATTCCACTAATTCAATTTATACAGTAAGAACAGATAAGAATGCAAGAAGATAGCTCATGAAAGTAGGGAACATAGAATCAAGCATTGAACCCTCACTGATGGTGTATGTGCACTCTAGTCTCTCAAGTGTATAGGGTGATCACTCTACTCTTCTCTAATCATGCTTTCTCAATTTTTGTTCTTCACCTAATTAATCAACAATATTTAACATACTAATTCAAACATCATGAGGTCTTTTTAAGGTTGTAATGGGGCTAAGGTAAGGGTGAGGGTATATATATATATGGCTAAGTGAGCTTATAAATTGAATCTTTAATTAACCTAAGCTTTCACCTAACATACATATACTCTATATTTCTTTAGAATCATGCCTAGCTACCCAAAAGACTTCCCACTTTGCATTACATACTCATGTATTAACTTTTCCTTTTTGCTTGCATCACATATGCATTGATCTTTTTATTAGCTTAATATTGGGGTAATTATGTCCCCTTATTTATTTACTTAATTACTATTACTATTTTTTTAATAGAAAAATAAACATAACTTATCAATGCTCATGGATTTTTAATTTTTCTGGTCTCACATGAGTAGGTACCCAAATTCTCATTATTTTATCATGACTCATTCCCTTATTAACCCTTGTTCCCACAACCTTCCCATACTCAATTAACACACAATTTCTATCTTAAGCTAACCAAAGATTCAATTGGGATATTTAATTGTTTTTCCGCTTAAGGCTAGTGATGTGGTAAAATATAGAACAAATGGGATTAAAAGGCTCAAAGTGGCTGACAAAGGTAATTTAAAGGGTAGGCTTATTTGGGATAAGTGAGCTAAACAAATAATGGCCTCAATCATACACATGCATATAACATATTAAATATTGGACATATAGGATGAAACAAAATAAGATTACAATCATAGAGAAGTAAACACACAAGAATAAAATATTTATGGTTAAATAATGTAACCATGTAATTAAGCTCAAATCTCACAGGTTGTGTGTTCTTAACTTTTTAAACTATATTCCAAATACAACTTCAAGCAAATTTAACACAAAGGTTTTGATTTAAATTAGTGAAATTTTTCAAAAATAGGGTCTTAGAGGAAACTTATTATTTTCTAACCAAATAGAACATGCATGCAAATAACCTATTTCTATACAATCTATCCTATTCTACAAAAGAAAAATTAACTGAATATCCTATTTTACTGGTGTTTAAAGAAGAGAATTTACCTCTGGAAGTCAGGTATTGACCGACCTCCCCATACTTAAGGCTTTGCACCATCCTCGGTGCCATCGGTCAGGAACAAAGGGGGGCTGGTAGTAGTATCTCCACCATCAGGACCGTCATGGCTCCCTGTGCTGGTAAATGAAGTAGAGTCCGAGGTGTCTGGGTCTTTGTAGTTTCCCATAAGTAGCTCCTTGAGGTATGTGAATCGGCGCTTGTTACAGCGCTCTCTTAACTTTGCTTTGTGTTCCTGCCGATCCAACCTTTCAAGTATCTGATGGAGCAGTTGGTTTGTTGTAGGTGCTTGTGGTGTTGAAGGAGGAATGTTGTAGGCTGGCTTGTAGTGGCTGCTGACGGTCTGATATATTTTCCGTTAGGGACGTACTGATCATCCCGTGGAAGTAAGGATTTTGTGTCCCCAGCTCTGTAGGAGACTCCGGCTGCCGAGACAAGATCTGAAACCAAGGCGGGAAAAGGTAAGTTGCCCGCAATTTGTACGTGTCCCATAGCATGCCGAATGTGTCTTGGTAAGTTTAGGTGCTGGTCTGTAAGGATACAGCAAAGTAAAACAGCCATGTCTATAGTGAAAGAGGACTCGTGAGTGCTCAGAAAGACATAATGGGACATGATCTGTGCCCATACTCGAGCCTCCAATGTAAGTGCTAAAGCCGATATGCGCTTAGGTCAGGAACGATGGTATCCGTAGATCCATCTACTGCCAGGTTGTGCTATAACTCTGAGAACGGTGTCCCATTCAAATTGGTATGTCTGGCGCTTGAGTGAGGCTTCTTGAAATGTATCCAATCCTTCTGGAGCAGGGGGAAGATCCAAAGCTTGTGAATGGCCTCTTCAGTTATGTGGACTTGCTTCTGACGGACATAGACAGACTGCATGGTTGGCATGTGAAAGTTTGAGTAGAATTCTACTACCCATGAGAGATTAACCTGCCGTGGGTGTCTCCGTAGGAATCTCCATTGTCTTCGTTCAATTTGCGGCTCAACAAATTCAGCAATGCGGGTCGGGAGGATGAAAAGGTATTCATTGTTGTAATTTCTCTCTGCCAGGATGGGGAACATCTTCTCACAGTAGCGGTTAGGAAACCGTGCAGTGTCCTTTGTTGGGAAGGCTTTTTCTTTTTCGTCAACCTTGATGATCTTCTTAATTCTTTTTGTTGAGTGCTTTACTACTGCTGAAGATGGCTCTGCCACTAATGCTCTTTTTGTTTCTCTCCTTGTTGGTGGTTGAGAGTAGCTTTTTCTTTGCCTTTCTTGGTGGCCATCCTGAAAAGGAAAGAGAAAGTAATATGTAAAGCGAAGGGTTCAAGCAAGGGAGCGAATATTATGAGTGGTAATCAATGCACAGTAAGGAAGGATGTCGTTAACACATGGTCTAGACTACATGTGAAAAGTTCATCAAAGGAAACATAGCAAGTGCATGTGATGGCAATTAAATGCAAGATGTTTATTGGCATGCTGGCAAAGGCATGAGTAGTATAGATCAAGCATTCAATGTCCAAGTTAGATTACCAAATCTTTCAAACTAATAACCTGTTTGTATTGACAATTAAATTAAATTAATAAAATATAAAAGGAGTTTTGTGAAAAACAGGCATTAAAAGTAGTAGGATAACATAAAGGTAGTGCATGATGCCATACCGGCTTTTTTACAAACACATAGCATGCACGGTAAATATGTTTTTGAAAATATGAAATAGAACATGCAAGTAACCCTTTAAAAGGTAATATTAATTGTCAAACAAATCCATGATAATCCACAAGCAAAATATACAAAATAAAGACCGAAATAAATTTTTAACACCAATTAAAAGGAATAAAAAGAAAGAAAGAAAAAAAAGGGAAAATGTAGATAAAGAAAGTAAAAAGAAAAAGAAGAAGAAAACATAATAAAATAAGAATAATAATGGAAATGTAAAGAAGGAAGAAGAATAAACCTTGATAATGGGTGTGAAAAGAAAAGAAAAGGGGGAGAGTAAAAAGTAAGAAAGAGTAGAGAAGGAAGAAGAGAGAAGAAGGAAGTAAGAAGGGATAAGAAAAATTAGGATTTGAGGAAGAAAAGAAAAGATATTTTGGCTGATCTGGATAAGCTGTGCGCCACATATGACGCAGACGCGTGAGTCACGCGGTCGCGTGGGGTGTGATGTTTTTTTCAAGTGACGCGAACGCATGGGTCACGCGGTCGCGTGAAGTGATTTGTGCAAATGGCGCAAGGGCAGCGACGCGTTCGCGCAACTCTCTGTCTCAAACTCATTTTGCCAAAATTTTTGGGTGACGCGATCGCGTGAATAGCCATGTTTGGAGGATGACGCGGCCGCGTGGGGTACACGGTCGCATGGCAAGACTGGTGCTTCCAGCACCACTCCAGCCTCACTCCATCCTAACTCTCTGCCATACACCTCTTTACGTCGATTTTTCGGGGCACGCGGTGGCGTGGGTGACGCGGACGCGTGGGAGGCCAATTTCCAAACGACGCAGATGCATCATTGACGCGGTCACGTGGGCATGGTTGTACCCAAGGCACGCCTCCAGCCACGCTTTCGCGTGACTTTTTGTTCACTTTTATTGTCTTCCCAACGCACTGGTGACGCGGACGCGTCAGGGACGCTTACGCGTCGCGTGCGTGTGCTATTTTTTTTTTTTTTAAAAAAAACATATGCAGAATGCTCATGTAAACTATATGTGGCTATATGCAGGGATGATGAGAAGAGTCATTAACATCATAAAAATAAAGTAAAAATTAAAACTAAGACTAAAACGGAACGATCATACCATGGTGGGTTGTCTCCCACCTAGCACTTTGCTTTTACGTCCTTAAGTTGGACGCTCGTTAGGCTCATTCTGCTTCTCTTGGTGGGTCTTCCAAGAGGAAAATCTCTAGTTCCTTTTGATTCTTCGTCTTCTCTCCATGATAAAGCTTTAGGCGATGTCCATTGACCTTTAGAAATTTCGAGCTGGTAGGATGACGCAGGTGGAAAACTCCGTATGGCTCTACCTTTTCTACTCTGTATAGACCTTCCCATCTTGATCTCAGTTTACCCGGCATGAGCCTCAGTCTGGAATTATATAGTAGAACTAACTCCCCTGGTCTGAATTCTCTCCTTTTAATGTGCTTGTCATGGACAACCTTCATTTTCTCCTTGTGACTCTTAGAGTTGTCATATGCTTCTAGGCGGAGGTTCTCTAGTTCTGCTAGTTGCAGCTTTCTTTTAGCACCAGCTTTTGTAAGATTTATGTTGCACTCTCTTACAACCTAGAAAGCCTTGTGTTCCACCTCTACGGGGAGGTGGCAAGCCTTTCCGTATACCAGTCGGAAGGGGCTCATCCCAATGGGTGTCTTGTACGCTGTTCTATATGCCCAGAGTGCATCTTGTAGCCTGGCACTCCAGTCCTTCCTATGAGGTTTTACTATCTTCTCCAGAATACGTTTAATTTCTCTGTTAGAGACTTCTGCTTGCCCATTGGTCTGGGGATGATAAGCTGTTGCTACTTTGTGAATTATCCCATGCTTTGTCAGTAATCCTGTTAGTCTCCTGTTACAAAAATGGGTGCCTTGATCGCTCATGATTGCTGGCGGTGATCCAAAGCGACAGATAATATGGTTTCTAACAAAGGAAACAACAGTGTTAGCATCATTAGTGCGGGTAGGAATTGCTTCCACCCATTTAGAAACATAATCTACGGCTAACAGTATATAAGAGTAACCGTTAAAATTTGGAAATGGACCCATGAAGTCAATGCCCCAAACATCAAATTTTTCACAGAAAAGCATAATCTGTTGAGGCATCTAATCCCTCTTGGATATATTACCAAACCTTTGGCATGGGGAACAAGATTTACAAAATTCAGTAGCGTCTTTAAAAAGAGTAGGCCACTAGAATCCACAGTCTAGAATTTTTCTAGCTGTTCTTTGACGGCCAAAATGTCCTCCACTCTCAGATGAGTGGCAGGCCTCTAAAATAGACTGGTATTCTGATTGAGGCACACACCGTCTAATTACCTGGTCAGCACCACACCTCTATAAATATGGATCATCCTAGATATAATATTTGGACTCGCTTTTCAGCTTGTCTCTCTGGTGCTTAGTAAAATTTGGAGGAAAGGTGTGGCTAACTAGATAATTAGCTATAGGTGCATATCAAGGAACTACTTCAGATACTTCTTGTAAGTTATCAAATGGGAAATTATCATTGATAGGAGTGGAGTCACCCTTAATGTGCTCAAGGCGACTCAAGTGGTCTGCCACTAAATTCTGGTTATCACTCCTGTCCTTAATTTCTAAATCAAATTCTTGTAGCAGCAGTATCCAATGTATTAGCCTTGGTTTGGACTCCTTTTTAGATAATAAATATTTTAGAGCTGCATGGTCCGAGTACACTACCACCTTAGTACGAAGTAAATAGGCTCGAAATTTATCCAGAGCAAAACAATAGCAAGAAGCTCTTTTTCAGTAGTAGTA
Organism: Arachis hypogaea; assembly: GCF_003086295.3. NCBI lineage: Eukaryota > Viridiplantae > Streptophyta > Magnoliopsida > Fabales > Fabaceae > Arachis > Arachis hypogaea. The sequence goes on from NC_092047.1 coordinate 61,725,741, forward strand.
TAATTAGACTGAGCAGCATCTAAAGTCTTAGATGCATAAGCAATTACAAAGGGGTCCTTACCTTTGCGCTGAGCCAGCACTGCTCCTACTGCATGGTTGGAAGCATCACACATGATTTCAAATGGCTCCAGTCAAGTCCTCTCACAATTGGAGCTTGAGTCAGGGCGATCTTCAGCTTATCAAACGCTTGCATACAGCTTTCACTGAACTCGTACTCAATATCTTTCTGCAGCAATCTGGATAAAGGCAGTGCTACCTTACTGAAGTCCTTAATAAATCTCCTGTAAAAAACTGCGTGGCCAAGGAACGAATGAACTTCCCTCACGGAGGAAGGGTAAGGTAAACTAGAATAACATCCACCTTTGCTGGGTCTACAGAATGCCAGTATTAGACACAACATGTCCTAGTACAATTCCTTGTTTGACCATAAAGTGACCTTTTTCAAAATTTAATACAAGGTTTGTATTAACACATCTGTCTAACACTCTAGATAAACTATCCAAGCAAAGGCTAAATGAATCACCGTATATGCTGAAATCATCCATAAAAATCTCCATATAGTTCTCAATAAGATCAGAGAAAAGACTCATCATGCATCTTTGGAAAGTAGTTGGTGCATTGCATAAGCCAAAGGGCATTCTCTTATAAGCATAAGTTCCAAAAGGGCATGTAAAAGTAGTCTTTTCCTGATCTTCAGAAGCGATATGAAATTTGAAAGTATCCTGTATAACCATCTAAAAACAATAATGGGATTTACCTGACAGGCGATCAAGCATCTGATCAATGAATGGCAAGGGGTGGTGATCCTTGCGAGTGGCTTGGTTGAGACGCCTATAGTCAATGCAAACTCTCCATGAATTCTGCACTCTAGTTATCAGGAGCTCTCGATATTCATTTCTTACTGTTGTGACTCCAGACTTCTTGGGCACCACTTATACTGGACTAACCCATTCACTGTCTGAGATGAGGTAAATGATATCTGCTTCAAGTAGCCTGGTTACTTCATTCTTGACAACTTCTAAGATGGTGGGATTTAATCTTCTTTGAGGTTGATGGACAGGCTTTTCTCCCTCTTCTAGGAATATTCTGTGTTCACAAACTTGAGGGCTGATGCCTACTATATCCGTCAAGCTCCATCCAATTGCTTTCTTATGTTTTCTCAGCACACTGAGTAGCTGTTCTTCTTATTGAGAAGTGAGTTCCCTTGCAATGATGACTGGGAACTTCTGCTTGTCCTCAAGGTAAGCATACTTAAGGTATGGAGGAAGGGGCTTTAACTCTAATTTCTGCTCATAGCTAGGCTCTGGATCATCTGGGGTGGGTGATAATGGTAAAGTCTTCTCATTGTTTCAAAAAGTGTCCCCACACTTGGACCTTGCTCCATATACTTATCTTCTAATTCTTCCTGGTGAACTTCAGCTACAGTTTCATCAATAATATCACACTGGAAGATAGAATGATCTTCCGGAGGATGCTTCATAGCTTCATTTAAACTGAATCTCACTGTTCTGCCATCTATCTCAAAGAGTAAGTTCCTGAGAATGCATCCAGCTTGAACTTTGAAGTCTTCAGGAATGGTCTTCCAAGCAGGATTGATGACGGTCTTCCTGAGTCATTAGGGGGCATTTCCAGGATGTAGAAATCAATGGGAAATGTAAGCCCCTTAATGCTCACTAGTACATCTTTAGCAATTCCAACTACTATAATAATGCTTTTATCGGCTAACACAAAACGAGCTGCCGACCTTTTTAAGGGAGGGAGCCTCAAAGTATCATATATAGACAAAGGCATTATACTAACACACGCTTTTTAAATCACACATACAGTCAGAAAATATCACACCTCCAATGGTACAACTAACCATAAATGGACCTGGATCACTACATTTTTCAGGTATTTCCCCCGTTAAAGCAGATATAGAACTACCTAAAGGAATAGTTTCTAATTCATTAATTTTATCTTTATGTATGCACAAATCCATTAGAAACTTTGCGTACTTAGGTACCTGTTGAATAACATCAAAAGGGGAACAGTTACCTCAACCTTTTGAATATTTCTACCATTTTGGGGTCAAGTTCCATCTGTTTTCTGGGCTTCCTTACAAGTTGTGGAAATGGAATAGGAGGGGTGCAATTTGTAGCTCCAGCATCCCTTGGGGCTTCATTCTGTGGTTGAGTTTCTTCCTCTTCAACTATGTCTTGTACGTCCTCTTCTTCTTCAGCATCTTCCACTTCCACCACATCCTCTGCTGGCACGTTTTCTGCTGGGTTTGGCTCTTGATGGTTCTTCTCCTATAATGTGGTTCCAGACCTCAAAGTGATGGCGTTGATACCACCTTGGATTAGGCAGTGGTTGAGAAGGAATTCCATTAGAGCTTGAAGGTTGATGTGTGGAATTGAGTGAGGAATCCATCTGGGAGACGAGAGCTTGTAAAGTGGCAGTCAAGCCATTCAGACTAGAGTTCAGCTGCGCCTGCATGTCTTGTTGTCCTTGCGCAAGATAACGGAGCATCTCGTCATTTGATGAGGAATTAGAATAAGCAGTCTGAAAACCTGTTGTTGGGTTTGCTGGGGTCCTTGTGATTGTCTTAGGTGAGGTGCCCTGTAAGGTTGGTTCTGATTCTGCTGTCTGTTGTTGTTATTGTTATTCCACCTCTGGTTTCTATTATTGTCTCTGCCTCCTTGTTAAAGTTATCCTCCAGCCATGGTTAGAATTATCTCTCCATCCTTGGTTGGAGTGTCCTGCCATCCATGGTTATTGTTGCCACCTTGGTTGTAGTTGCCACGTTGTTGATTCTATCATTGATTCGGGCGGTATAGAAGTTGTGAGTGGCTGCCACAGTGTTGTCTTCCTGGAGCTGCGGACATTCATCAGTATAATGACTATAATCGCATAGATCCCGCATACTCTTTATGGAACCAACTATTGGTTTGTTGTGGTAAGGCTAGCTTGTTGTGCCTGTTGCTGATTTAATGCATTTGTTTCAGTAAGTTGGTCATTTTACATATATTCTGTGTGAGAGCAGTAGTTTCAATGCTAGAAGAATTTCAGCAACAGCCTTGGGATGTGGCGCCTCTGTCTTGTGATTCCTAGTGGACTCAGCTAAGTTGCTGATTAGCTGCCATGTTCATCTGTGTTTTGTACTTTTTCAAAGACCATTACTAGACCTACCAGTGTGTCTTATCCTGGGGGTTCATGCCTAGGTGAAGTAGCTGATCAATATAGTTTACCAATCATGTGATGGGGAATGCGTCCAGGAGATTGTTGAAGTGCTCCAAATATTCGTTAGAGAGTCCGGATTCGCCTGAACTATCATTGAAATCTCTTTCCTCAATCTATCAGTAACTTCAGCTGGAAAGTATTTTTCCAAACATCTCTTCTAAGCGTATCCAATTAGTAACAGTCGCTTCGGTTGAGTGTAGTACCACTCCCTCGCCTTTCCTCAAAGAGAAAACGGAAAAGTGGTTAACAGAATAGAAGTTTCATCTGCATCATGACTCTTAACAGTAGAACATGCTGTCTGGAAATCCCTAAGGTGCTTGATAGGCTCTTGAGCAGGTAAGCCATGAAACTTGGGCATCAAGTTGATTAGTGCGGTCTTCAGTTCAAAATCTGCAGCCAGAGGTTGGATGATGCACTTGATACGGTTGCAGTGTAAAATCTGGCGCTCCTGCCTCCTAGAGAGTAATCCTCCTAGGTGCTGCATGTTTCCTGCACGTAAATCAACTGGATCAGTAGTAAATGAGCTTGTCTCGCTCTCAGATGGCGGTTCAGATTTGCCCTCAGATGAGATTGGTGAATTGATAATAATCACTTCACCACCCCTCAGAGGCTAACCGACGTCGAGTTCGTCTAATATGTGAAAGAGTTCTTTCAATTTCAGGATCAAATGGGACTAAACTCGGATCAGGTAATGAACGCGTCATTCAAGTGAGAAAGACATGTAACTCATGGTAATAGAAATAAAAATAAAAATATATACACTAATTGATAATTTAGCACACTATTGCAACTCCCCGGCAACGGCGCCAAAAATTGGTGCGTGGCAAGAAGTTAACCAATTAAGAGATTTCAATTAAGGGAACAGAATCATTGCACGTATAGCTCTTAACCGGCTAAGATCTGCCTCACCAATTTAAAAAGGGTTGTCACATTTTAGAAATAAAATACTGGGAGTATGAGTCCCAGGTCGTCTCCCAAAGAGTTGCAGGAAAGAGTGCTATTTTATTAACTAGGGGTTTCAGAAAAATTGAGTTTTGATAATGAGTAATTAAAATGATTAAAAAATTAAAACAATAAACATAAACTGAGAATGATTATTGGTGCTCTAAATAAAAGGCCTTGACTAGGGAAATAATTAAATGGAATTTCTATCCTTGTTTGGAATCTTCTCAAGTGTAGTGTAGTGTGAAAAGGTTGTTGTTCTCACTCGGTTACCCCTTACTAAATAAGGAAAAGTATGGGGATTAAACTAACTCTTACCCTCAAATCCTAGTCCTCTCCCTTAGGGAGGTCTAGTGTTAGTAGGTAGGGAATTAACTAACAACGTCCAATTCAACAAACACTTGAGCATTCCAACTCAAGTATCTCCTCTTAATCAACCCCCATGTCAGTGAAAATTCTACTCCATTGACATGAAATTAATAATCATAAAAATATGAGAGACATGATTAAATAAAATCAAATAGAGGATTAAAATTAATTAAAAATAAAAATAATTCTATATATTAATAAACTCAAACGTGACATACTTATTTGAATAGAGTCAATAATCATGAAAGGTAAGAATAAGAACAAACTAAATAAGTATCTCACGGAGGTAATGGCTCTTCAACATCCACAATCCAAAGCAAAAGCACAAACAATCAATGTAATGTAAATCTAAAGATTCAGATCTAAAACTGAAGTAATCCTAATGTGATGAATCTGAATGTGTGTGGATGCGTATCGAGACTCAGCATGTTCCCTAGGTTTAGATCGTGTTTTTGGCCGAAAACTGGGTCAAAATGCGGCCCGAAATAGCTCCCAGCGTATTCTGTTATTTTGAAGATCGCGCAGGTCACGCGTACGTGATAAACCACTATTTTATGGTTTATCTTGTGCTCAATTGAGTGATTTTTATCTACTCTTTACCCACTTATTCATACTATTTGCATGTTTTACGTTTTCCTTCCTGATTTTTTGCTATGATTGAAAACATGCTTCTTTGGTATTATATTTGCTTATTATTAATCCCCTATTATTACCATTAGATGCCTTGATATGTGTGTTAAGTGTTTTTCAGAGATTATAGGGCAGGAATGGCTTGGAGAA